>NW_027471999.1:0-326555 GCF_965638725.1 Aptenodytes patagonicus | reverse complement strand
GGAGCTGGGCTGTGGCTGTGCCGAGAAGGAATGTCCCCACTGTGCTGTGGCTAGGAAGCTCAGAGCGCCAGTGCTTGTGGGGCTGTGGAAGGGCTGCCTAGGGCAGGTGATGGCCAGCAAGAGCTTTCAGTGCTAGCCCCTTTGGTGTGGGAGCAGTGGCTGGACGTTTCGAATTTGGGAGCTGGGCTGTGGCTGTGCCGAGAAGGAACGTCCCCACTGTGCTGTGGCTAGGAAGCTCAGAGCGCCAGTGCTTGTGGGGCTGTGGAAGGGCTGCCTAGGGAAGGTGATGGCCAGCAAGAGCTTTCAGTGCTAGCCCCTTTGGTGTGGGAGCAGTGGCTGGACGTTTTGAATTTCGGAGCTGGGCTGTGGCTGTGCCGAGAAGGAACGTCCCCACTGTGCTGTGGCTAGGAAGCTCAGAGCGCCAGTGCTTGTGGGGCTGTGGAAGGGCTGCCTAGGGCAGGTGATGGCCAGCAAGAGCTTTCAGTGCTAGCCCCTTTGGTGTGGGAGTAGTGGCTGGACGTTTCGAATTTCAGAGCTGGGCTGTGGCTGTGCCGAGAAGGAACGTCCCCACTGTGCTGTGGCTAGGAAGCTCAGAGCGCCAGTGCTTGTGGGGCTGTGGAAGGGCTGCCTAGGGAAGGTGAAGGCCAGCAAGAGCTTTCAGTGCTAGCCCCTTTGGTGTGGGAGCAGTGGCTGGACGTTTTGAATTTCGGAGCTGGGCTCTGGCTGTGCCGAGAAGGAACGTCCCCACTGTGCTGTGGCTAGGAAGCTCAGAGCGCCAGTGCTTGTGGGGCTGTGGAAGGGCTGCCTAGGGCAGGTGATGGCCAGCAAGAGCTTTCAGTGCTAGCCCTTTTGGTGTGGGAGCAGTGGCTGGACGTTTTGAATTTGGGAGCTGGGCTGTGGCTGTGCCGAGAAGGAATGTCCCCACTGTGCTGTGGCTAGGAAGCTCAGAGCGCCAGTGCTTGTGGGGCTGTGGAAGGGCTGCCTAGGGCAGGTGATGGCCAGCAAGAGCTTTCAGTGCTAGCCCCTTTGGTGTGGGAGCAGTGGCTGGACGTTTCGAATTTCGGAGCTGGGCTGTGGCTGTGCCGAGAAGGAACGTCCCCACTGTGCTGTGGCTAGGAAGCTCAGAGCGCCAGTGCTTGTGGGGCTGTGGAAGGGCTGCCTAGGGCAGGTGATGGCCAGCAAGAGCTTTCAGTGCTAGCCCCTTTGGTGTGGGAGCAGTGGCTGGACGTTTCGAATTTGGGAGCTGGGCTCTGGCTGTGCCGAGAAGGAACGTCCCCACTGTGCTGTGGCTAGGAAGCTCAGAGCGCCAGTGCTTGTGGGGCTGTGGAAGGGCTGCCTAGGGAAGGTGATGGCCAGCAAGGGCTTTCAGTGCTAGCCCCTTTCGTGTGGGAGCAGTGGCTGGACGTTTTGAATTTCGGAGCTGAGCTGTGGCTGTGCCGAGAAGGAACGTCCCCACTGTGCTGTGGCTAGGAAGCTCAGAGCGCCAGTGCTTGTGGGGCTGTGGAAGGGCTGCCTAGGGCAGGTGATGGCCAGCAAGAGCTTTCAGTGCTAGCCCCTTTGGTGTGGGAGCAGTGGCTGGACGTTTTGAATTTGGGAGCTGGGCTGTGGCTGTGCCGAGAAGGAACGTCCCCACTGTGCTGTGGCTAGGAAGCTCAGAGCGCCAGTGCTTGTGGGGCTGTGGAAGGGCTGCCTAGGGCAGGTGATGGCCAGCAAGAGCTTTCAGTGCTAGCCCCTTTGGTGTGGGAGCAGTGGCTGGACGTTTCGAATTTGGGAGCTGGGCTGTGGCTGTGCCGAGAAGGAACGTCCCCACTGTGCTGTGGCTAGGAAGCTCAGAGCGCCAGTGCTTGTGGGGCTGTGGAAGGGCTGCCTAGGGAAGGTGATGGCCAGCAAGAGCTTTCAGTGCTAGCCCCTTTGGTGTGGGAGCAGTGGCTGGACGTTTTGAATTTCGGAGCTGGGCTGTGGCTGTGCCGAGAAGGAACGTCCCCACTGTGCTGTGGCTAGGAAGCTCAGAGCGCCAGTGCTTGTGGGGCTGTGGAAGGGCTGCCTAGGGCAGGTGATGGCCAGCAAGAGCTTTCAGTGCTAGCCCCTTTGGTGTGGGAGCAGTGGCTGGACGTTTTGAATTTGGGAGCTGGGCTGTGGCTGTGCCGAGAAGGAACGTCCCCACTGTGCTGTGGCTAGGAAGCTCAGAGCGCCAGTGCTTGTGGGGCTGTGGAAGGGCTGCCTAGGGCAGGTGATGGCCAGCAAGAGCTTTCAGTGCTAGCCCCTTTGGTGTGGGAGCAGTGGCTGGAGGTTTTGAATTTCGGAGCTGGGCTGTGGCTGTGCCGAGAAGGAACGTCCCCACTGTGCTGTGGCTAGGAAGCTCAGAGCGCCAGTGCTTGTGGGGCTGTGGAAGGGCTGCCTAGGGCAGGTGATGGCCAGCAAGAGCTTTCAGTGCTAGTCCCTTTGGTGTGGGAGCAGTGGCTGGACTTTTTGAATTTCGGAGCTGGGCTGTGGCTGTGCCGAGAAGGAATGTCCCCACTGTGCTGTGGCTAGGAAGCTCAGAGCGCCAGTGCTTGTGGGCCTGTGGAAGGGCTGCCTAGGGAAGGTGATGGCCAGCAAGAGCTTTCAGTGCTAGCCCCTTTGGTGTGGGAGCAGTGGCTGGACGTTTCGAATTTCAGAGCTGGGCTGTGGCTGTGCTGAGAAGGAACGTCCCCACTGTGCTGTGGCTAGGAAGCTCAGAGCGCCAGTGCTTGTGGGGCTGTGGAAGGGCTGCCTAGGGCAGGTGATGGCCAGCAAGAGCTTTCAGTGGTAGCCCCTTTGGTGTGGGAGCAGTGGCTGGACGTTTTGAATTTGGGAGCTGGGCTGTGGCTGTGCCGAGAAGGAACGTCCCCACTGTGCTGTGGCTAGGAAGCTCAGAGCGTCAGTGCTTGTGGGGCTGTGGAAGGGCAGCCTAGGGCAGGTGATGGCCAGCAAGAGCTTTCAGTGCTAGCCCCTTTGGTGTGGGAGCAGTGGCTGGACGTTTTGAATTTGGGAGCTGGGCTGTGGCTGTGCTGAGAAGGAACGTCCCCACTGTGCTGTGGCTAGGAAGCTCAGAGCGCCAGTGCTTGTGGGGCTGTGGAAGGGGTGCCTAGGGAAGGTGATGGCCAGCAAGAGCTTTCAGTGCTAGCCCCTTTGGTGTGGGAGCAGTGGCTGGACGTTTTGAATTTCGGAGCTGGGCTGTGGCTGTGCTGAGAAGGAACGTCCCCACTGTGCTGTGGCTAGGAAGCTCAGAGCGCCAGTGCTTGTGGGGCTGTGGAAGGGCTGCCTAGGGAAGGTGATGGCCAGCAAGAGCTTTCAGTGCTAGCCCCTTTGGTGTGGGAGCAGTGGCTGGACGTTTCGAATTTGGGAGCTGGGCTGTGGCTGTGCCGAGAAGGAACGTCCCCACTGTGCTGTGGCTAGGAAGCTCAGAGCGCCAGTGCTTGTGGGGCTGTGGAAGGGCTGCCTAGGGCAGGTGATGGCCAGCAAGAGCTTTCAGTGCTAGCCCCTTTGGTGTGGGAGCAGTGGCTGGACGTTTTGAATTTCGGAGCTGGGCTCTGGCTGTGCCGAGAAGGAACGTCCCCACTGTGCTGTGGCTAGGAAGCTCAGAGCGCCAGTGCTTGTGGGGCTGTGGAAGGGCTGCCTAGGGCAGGTGATGGCCAGCAAGAGCTTTCAGTGCTAGCCCTTTTGGTGTGGGAGCAGTGGCTGGACGTTTTGAATTTCGGAGCTGGGCTCTGGCTGTGCTGAGAAGGAACGTCCCCACTGTGCTGTGGCTAGGAAGCTCAGAGCGCCAGTGCTTGTGGGGCTGTGGAAGGGCTGCCTAGGGGAGGTGATGGCCAGCAAGAGCTTTCAGTGCTAGCCCCTTTGGTGTGGGAGCAGTGGCTGGACGTTTCGAATTTGGGAGCTGGGCTGTGGCTGTGCCGAGAAGGAACGTCCCCACTGTGCTGTGGCTAGGAAGCTCAGAGCGCCAGTGCTTGTGGGGCTGTGGAAGGGCTGCCTAGGGCAGGTGATGGCCAGCAAGAGCTTTCAGTGCTAGCCCCTTTGGTGTGGGAGCAGTGGCTGGACGTTTTGAATTTCTGAGCTGGGCTGTGGCTGTGCCGAGAAGGAACGTCCCCACTGTGCTGTGGCTAGGAAGCTCAGAGCGCCAGTGCTTGTGGGGCTGTGGAAGGGCTGCCTAGGGCAGGTGATGGCCAGGAAGAGCTTTCAGTGCTAGCCCCTTTGGTGTGGGAGCAGTGGCTGGACGTTTTGAATTTGGGAGCTGGGCTGTGGCTGTGCCGAGAAGGAACGTCCCCACTGTGCTGTGGCTAGGAAGCTCAGAGCGCCAGTGCTTGTGGGGCTGTGGAAGGGCTGCCTAGGGCAGGTGATGGCCAGCAAGAGCTTTCAGTGCTAGCCCCTTTGGTGTGGGAGCAGTGGCTGGACGTTTTGAATTTCGGAGCTGGGCTGTGGCTGTGCCGAGAAGGAACGTCCCCACTGTGCTGTGGCTAGGAAGCTCAGAGCGCCAGTGCTTGTGGGGCTGTGGAAGGGCTGCCTAGGGAAGGTGATGGCCAGCAAGAGCTTTCAGTGCTAGCCCCTTTGGTGTGGGAGCAGTGGCTGGACGTTTTGAATTTCGGAGCTGGGCTGTGGCTGTGCTGAGAAGGAACGTCCCCACTGTGCTGTGGCTAGGAAGCTCAGAGCGCCAGTGCTTGTGGGGCTGTGGAAGGGCTGCCTAGGGAAGGTGATGGCCAGCAAGAGCTTTCAGTGCTAGCCCCTTTGGTGTGGGAGCAGTGGCTGGACGTTTCGAATTTGGGAGCTGGGCTGTGGCTGTGCCGAGAAGGAACGTCCCCACTGTGCTGTGGCTAGGAAGCTCAGAGCGCCAGTGCTTGTGGGGCTGTGGAAGGGCTGCCTAGGGCAGGTGATGGCCAGCAAGAGCTTTCAGTGCTAGCCCCTTTGGTGTGGGAGCAGTGGCTGGACGTTTTGAATTTCGGAGCTGGGCTGTGGCTGTGCCGAGAAGGAACGTCCCCACTGTGCTGTGGCTAGGAAGCTCAGAGCGCCAGTGCTTGTGGGGCTGTGGAAGGGCAGCCTAGGGCAGGTGATGGCCAGCAAGAGCTTTCAGTGCTAGCCCTTTTGGTGTGGGAGCAGTGGCTGGACGTTTTGAATTTCGGAGCTGGGCTCTGGCTGTGCCGAGAAGGAACGTCCCCACTGTGCTGTGGCTAGGAAGCTCAGAGCGCCAGTGCTTGTGGGGCTGTGGAAGGGCTGCCTAGGGGAGGTGATGGCCAGCAAGAGCTTTCAGTGCTAGCCCCTTTGGTGTGGGAGCAGTGGCTGGACGTTTCGAATTTGGGAGCTGGGCTGTGGCTGTGCCGAGAAGGAACGTCCCCACTGTGCTGTGGCTAGGAAGCTCAGAGCGCCAGTGCTTGTGGGGCTGTGGAAGGGCTGCCTAGGGCAGGTGATGGCCAGCAAGAGCTTTCAGTGCTAGCCCCTTTGGTGTGGGAGCAGTGGCTGGACGTTTTGAATTTCTGAGCTGGGCTGTGGCTGTGCCGAGAAGGAACGTCCCCACTGTGCTGTGGCTAGGAAGCTCAGAGCGCCAGTGCTTGTGGGGCTGTGGAAGGGCTGCCTAGGGAAGGTGATGGCCAGCAAGAGCTTTCAGTGCTAGCCCCTTTGGTGTGGGAGCAGTGGCTGGACGTTTTGAATTTGGGAGCTGGGCTGTGGCTGTGCCGAGAAGGAACGTCCCCACTGTGCTGTGGCTAGGAAGCTCAGAGCGCCAGTGCTTGTGGGGCTGTGGAAGGGCTGCCTAGGGAAGGTGATGGCCAGCAAGAGCTTTCAGTGCTAGCCCCTTTGGTGTGGGAGCAGTGGCTGGACGTTTCGAATTTCGGAGCTGGGCTGTGGCTGTGCCGAGAAGGAACGTCCCCACTGTGCTGTGGCTAGGAAGCTCAGAGCACCAGTGCTTGTGGGGCTGTGGAAGGGCAGCTTAGGGCAGGTGATGGCCAGCAAGAGCTTTCAGTGCTAGCCCCTTTGGTGTGGGAGCAGTGGCTGGACGTTTCGAATTTGGGAGCTGGGCTGTGGCTGTGCCGAGAAGGAACGTCCCCACTGTGCTGTGGCTAGGAAGCTCAGAGCGCCAGTGCTTGTGGGGCTGTGGAAGGGCTGCCTAGGGCAGGCGATGGCCAGCAAGAGCTTTCAGTGCTAGCCCCTTTGGTGTGGGAGCAGTGGCTGGACGTTTTGAATTTGGGAGCTGGGCTGTGGCTGTGCCGAGAAGGAACGTCCCCACTGTGCTGTGGCTAGGAAGCTCAGAGCGCCAGTGCTTGTGGCGCTGTGGAAGGGCTGCCTAGGGAAGGTGATGGCCAGCAAGAGCTTTCAGTGCTAGCCCCTTTGGTGTGGGAGCAGTGGCTGGAGGTTTTGAATTTCAGAGCTGGGCTGTGGCTATGCCGAGAAGGAACGTCCCCACTGTGCTGTGGCTAGGAAGCTCAGAGCGCCAGTGCTTGTGGGGCTGCGGAAGGGCTGCCTAGGGAAGGTGATGGCCAGCAAGAGCTTTCAGTGCTAGCCCCTTTGGTGTGGGAGCAGTGGCTGGACGTTTTGAATTTCGGAGCTGGGCTGTGGCTGTGCTGAGAAGGAACGTCCCCACTGTGCTGTGGCTAGGAAGCTCAGAGCGCCAGTGCTTGTGGGGCTGTGGAAGGGCAGCCTAGGGCAGGTGATGGCCAGCAAGAGCTTTCAGTGCTAGCCCCTTTGGTGTGGGAGCAGTGGCTGGACGTTTCGAATTTGGGAGCTGGGCTGTGGCTGTGCCGAGAAGGAACGTCCCCACTGTGCTGTGGCTAGGAAGCTCAGAGCGCCAGTGCTTGTGGGGCTGTGGAAGGGCTGCCTAGGGAAGGTGATGGCCAGCAAGAGCTTTCAGTGCTAGCCCCTTTGGTGTGGGAGCAGTGGCTGGACGTTTTGAATTTGGGAGCTGGGCTGTGGCTGTGCCGAGAAGGAACGTCCCCACTGTGCTGTGGCTAGGAAGCTCAGAGCGCCAGTGCTTGTGGGGCTGTGGAAGGGCTGCCTAGGGAAGGTGATGGCCAGCAAGAGCTTTCAGTGCTAGCCCCTTTGGTGTGGGAGCAGTGGCTGGACGTTTCGAATTTCGGAGCTGGGCTGTGGCTGTGCCGAGAAGGAACGTCCCCACTGTGCTGTGGCTAGGAAGCTCAGAGCACCAGTGCTTGTGGGGCTGTGGAAGGGCAGCTTAGGGCAGGTGATGGCCAGCAAGAGCTTTCAGTGCTAGCCCCTTTGGTGTGGGAGCAGTGGCTGGACGTTTCGAATTTGGGAGCTGGGCTGTGGCTGTGCCGAGAAGGAACGTCCCCACTGTGCTGTGGCTAGGAAGCTCAGAGCGCCAGTGCTTGTGGGGCTGTGGAAGGGCTGCCTAGGGCAGGCGATGGCCAGCAAGAGCTTTCAGTGCTAGCCCCTTTGGTGTGGGAGCAGTGGCTGGACGTTTTGAATTTGGGAGCTGGGCTGTGGCTGTGCCGAGAAGGAACGTCCCCACTGTGCTGTGGCTAGGAAGCTCAGAGCGCCAGTGCTTGTGGCGCTGTGGAAGGGCTGCCTAGGGAAGGTGATGGCCAGCAAGAGCTTTCAGTGCTAGCCCCTTTGGTGTGGGAGCAGTGGCTGGAGGTTTTGAATTTCAGAGCTGGGCTGTGGCTATGCCGAGAAGGAACGTCCCCACTGTGCTGTGGCTAGGAAGCTCAGAGCGCCAGTGCTTGTGGGGCTGCGGAAGGGCTGCCTAGGGCAGGTGATGGCCAGCAAGAGCTTTCAGTGCTAGCCCCTTTGGTGTGGGAGCAGTGGCTGGAGGTTTTGAATTTGGGAGCTGGGCTGTGGCTGTGCCGAGAAGGAACGTCCCCACTGTGCTGTGGCTAGGAAGCTCAGAGCGCCAGTGCTGTGGGGCTGTGGAAGGGCTGCCTAGGGCAGGTGATGGCCAGCAAGAGCTTTCAGTGCTAGCCCCTTTGGTGTGGGAGCAGTGGCTGGACGTTTCGAATTTCGGAGCTGGGCTGTGGCTGTGCTGAGAAGGAACGTCCCCACTGTGCTGTGGCTAGGAAGCTCAGAGCGCCAGTGCTTGTGGGCTGTGGAAGGGCTGCCTAGGGCAGGTGATGGCCAGCAAGAGCTTTCAGTGCTAGCCCCTTTGGTGTGGGAGCAGTGGCTGGACGTTTTGAATTTCGGAGCTGGGCTGTGGCTGTGCCGAGAAGGAACGTCCCCACTGTGCTGTGGCTAGGAAGCTCAGAGCGCCAGTGCTTGTGGGGCTGTGGAAGGGCTGCCTAGGGCAGGCGATGGCCAGCAAGAGCTTTCAGTGCTAGCCCCTTTGGTGTGGGAGCAGTGGCTGGACGTTTTGAATTTCGGAGCTGGGCTGTGGCTGTGCCGAGAAGGAACGTCCCCACTGTGCTGTGGCTAGGAAGCTCAGAGCGCCAGTGCTTGTGGGGCTGTGGAAGGGCTGCCTAGGGCAGGTGATGGCCAGCAAGAGCTTTCAGTGCTAGCCCCTTTGGTGTGGGAGCAGTGGCTGGACGTTTTGAATTTGGGAGCTGGGCTGTGGCTGTGCCGAGAAGGAACGTCCCCACTGTGCTGTGGCTAGGAAGCTCAGAGCGCCAGTGCTTGTGGGGCTGTGGAAGGGCTGCCTAGGGCAGGTGATGGCCAGCAAGAGCTTTCAGTGCTAGCCCCTTTGGTGTGGGAGCAGTGGCTGGACGTTTTGAATTTCGGAGCTGGGCTGTGGCTGTGCCGAGAAGGAACGTCCCCACTGTGCTGTGGCTAGGAAGCTCAGAGCGCCAGTGCTTGTGGGGCTGTGGAAGGGCTGCCTAGGGCAGGTGATGGCCAGCAAGAGCTTTCAGTGCTAGCCCCTTTGGTGTGGGAGCAGTGGCTGGACGTTTTGAATTTCGGAGCTGGGCTGTGGCTGTGCCGAGAAGGAACATCCCCACTGTGCTGTGGCTAGGAAGCTCAGAGCGCCAGTGCTTGTGGGGCTGTGGAAGGGCAGCCTAGGGCAGGTGATGGCCAGCAAGAGCTTTCAGTGCTAGCCCCTTTGGTGTGGGAGCAGTGGCTGCACATTTTGAATTTGGGAGCTGGGCTGTGGCTGTGCCGAGAAGGAACGTCCCCACTGTGCTGTGGCTAGGAAGCTCAGAGCGCCAGTGCTTGTGGGGCTGTGGAAGGGCTGCCTAGGGAAGGTGATGGCCAGCAAGAGCTTTCAGTGCTAGCCCCTTTGGTGTGGGAGCAGTGGCTGGATGTTTCGAATTTCGGAGCTGGGCTGTGGCTGTGCCGAGAAGGAACGTCCCCACTGTGCTGTGGCTAGGAAGCTCAGAGCGCCAGTGCTTGTGGGGCTGTGGAAGGGCTGCCTAGGGCAGGTGAGGGCCAGCAAGAGCTTTCAGTGCTAGCCCCTTTGGTGTGGGAGCAGTGGCTGGACGTTTTGAATTTCGGAGCTGGGCTGTGGCTGTGCTGAGAAGGAACGTCCCCACTGTGCTGTGGCTAGGAAGCTCAGAGCGCCAGTGCTTGTGGGGCTGTGGAAGGGCTGCCTAGGGAAGGTGATGGCCAGCAAGAGCTTTCAGTGCTAGCCCCTTTGGTGTGGGAGCAGTGGCTGGACGTTTTGAATTTCGGAGCTGGGCTGTGGCTGTGCCGAGAAGGAACGTCCCCACTGTGCTGTGGCTAGGAAGCTCAGAGCGCCAGTGCTTGTGGGGCTGTGGAAGGGCAGCCTAGGGCAGGTGATGGCCAGCAAGAGCTTTCAGTGCTAGCCCCTTTGGTGTGGGAGCAGTGGCTGGACGTTTCGAATTTGGGAGCTGGGCTGTGGCTGTGCCGAGAAGGAACGTCCCCACTGTGCTGTGGCTAGGAAGCTCAGAGCGCCAGTGCTTGTGGGGCTGTGGAAGGGCAGCCTAGGGCAGGTGATGGCCAGCAAGAGCTTTCAGTGCTAGCCCCTTTGGTGTGGGAGCAGTGGCTGGAGGTTTTGAATTTGGGAGCTGGGCTGTGGCTGTGCCGAGAAGGAACGTCCCCACTGTGCTGTGGCTAGGAAGCTCAGAGCGCCAGTGCTGTGGGGCTGTGGAAGGGCTGCCTAGGGCAGGTGATGGCCAGCAAGAGCTTTCAGTGCTAGCCCCTTTGGTGTGGGAGCAGTGGCTGGACGTTTCGAATTTCGGAGCTGGGCTGTGGCTGTGCCGAGAAGGAACGTCCCCACTGTGCTGTGGCTAGGAAGCTCAGAGCGCCAGTGCTTGTGGGGCTGTGGAAGGGCTGCCTAGGGCAGGTGATGGCCAGCAAGAGCTTTCAGTGCTAGCCCCTTTGGTGTGGGAGCAGTGGCTGGACGTTTTGAATTTCGGAGCTGGGCTGTGGCTGTGCCGAGAAGGAACGTCCCCACTGTGCTGTGGCTAGGAAGCTCAGAGCGCCAGTGCTTGTGGGGCTGTGGAAGGGCTGCCTAGGGCAGGCGATGGCCAGCAAGAGCTTTCAGTGCTAGCCCCTTTGGTGTGGGAGCAGTGGCTGGACGTTTCGAATTTCGGAGCTGGGCTGTGGCTGTGCCGAGAAGGAACGTCCCCACTGTGCTGTGGCTAGGAAGCTCAGAGCGCCAGTGCTTGTGGGGCTGTGGAAGGGCTGCCTAGGGCAGGTGAGGGCCAGCAAGAGCTTTCAGTGCTAGCCCCTTTGGTGTGGGAGCAGTGGCTGGACGTTTTGAATTTCGGAGCTGGGCTGTGGCTGTGCCGAGAAGGAACGTCCCCACTGTGCTGTGGCTAGGAAGCTCAGAGCGCCAGTGCTTGTGGGGCTGTGGAAGGGCTGCCTAGGGAAGGTGATGGCCAGCAAGAGCTTTCAGTGCTAGCCCCTTTGGTGTGGGAGCAGTGGCTGGACGTTTTGAATTTCGGAGCTGGGCTGTGGCTGTGCCGAGAAGGAACGTCCCCACTGTGCTGTGGCTAGGAAGCTCAGAGCGCCAGTGCTTGTGGGGCTGTGGAAGGGCTGCCTAGGGCAGGTGATGGCCAGCAAGAGCTTTCAGTGCTAGCCCCTTTGGTGTGGGAGCAGTGGCTGGACGTTTTGAATTTCAGAGCTGGGCTGTGGCTGTGCTGAGAAGGAACGTCCCCACTGTGCTGTGGCTAGGAAGCTCAGAGCGCCAGTGCTTGTGGGGCTGTGGAAGGGCTGCCTAGGGAAGGTGATGGCCAGCAAGAGCTTTCAGTGCTAGCCCCTTTGGTGTGGGAGCAGTGGCTGGAGGTTTTGAATTTCGGAGCTGGGCTGTGGCTGTGCCGAGAAGGAACGTCCCCACTGTGCTGTGGCTAGGAAGCTCAGAGCGCCAGTGCTTGTGGGGCTGTGGAAGGGCTGCCTAGGGCAGGTGATGGCCAGCAAGAGCTTTCAGTGCTAGCCCCTTTGGTGTGGGAGCAGTGGCTGGACGTTTCGAATTTGGGAGCTGGGCTGTGGCTGTGCTGAGAAGGAACGTCCCCACTGTGCTGTGGCTAGGAAGCTCAGAGCGCCAGTGCTTGTGGGGCTGTGGAAGGGCTGCCTAGGGCAGGTGATGGCCAGCAAGAGCTTTCAGTGCTAGCCCCTTTGGTGTGGGAGCAGTGGCTGGACGTTTTGAATTTGGGAGCTGGGCTGTGGCTGTGCCGAGAAGGAACGTCCCCACTGTGCTGTGGCTAGGAAGCTCAGAGCGCCAGTGCTTGTGGGGCTGTGGAAGGGCTGCCTAGGGCAGGCGATGGCCAGCAAGAGCTTTCAGTGCTAGCCCCTTTGGTGTGGGAGCAGTGGCTGGACGTTTCGAATTTTGGAGCTGGGCTGTGGCTGTGCCGAGAAGGAACGTCCCCACTGTGCTGTGGCTAGGAAGCTCAGAGCGCCAGTGCTTGTGGGGCTGTGGAAGGGCTGCCTAGGGCAGGTGATGGCCAGCAAGAGCTTTCAGTGCTAGCCCCTTTGGTGTGGGAGCAGTGGCTGGACGTTTCGAATTTCGGAGCTGGGCTGTGGCTGTGCCGAGAAGGAACGTCCCCACTGTGCTGTGGCTAGGAAGCTCAGAGCACCAGTGCTTGTGGGGCTGTGGAAGGGCAGCCTAGGGCAGCTGATGGCCAGCAAGAGCTTTCAGTGCTAGCCCCTTTGGTGTGGGAGCAGTGGCTGGACGTTTCGAATTTCGGAGCTGGGCTGTGGCTGTGCCGAGAAGGAACGTCCCCACTGTGCTGTGGCTAGGAAGCTCAGAGCGCCAGTGCTTGTGGGGCTGTGGAAGGGCAGCCTAGGGCAGGTGATGGCCAGCAAGAGCTTTCAGTGCTAGCCCCTTTGGTGTGGGAGCAGTGGCTGGACGTTTTGAATTTCGGAGCTGGGCTGTGGCTGTGCCGAGAAGGAACGTCCCCACTGTGCTGTGGCTAGGAAGCTCAGAGCGCCAGTGCTTGTGGGGCTGTGGAAGGGCTGCCTAGGGAAGGTGATGGCCAGCAAGAGCTTTCAGTGCTAGCCCCTTTGGTGTGGGAGCAGTGGCTGGACATTTCGAATTTGGGAGCTGGGCTGTGGCTGTGCCGAGAAGGAACGTCCCCACTGTGCTGTGGCTAGGAAGCTCAGAGCGCCAGTGCTTGTGGGGCTGTGGAAGGGCTGCCTAGGGCAGGTGATGGCCAGCAAGAGCTTTCAGTGCTAGCCCCTTTGGTGTGGGAGCAGTGGCTGGAGGTTTTGAATTTCAGAGCTGGGCTGTGGCTGTGCTGAGAAGGAACGTCCCCACTGTGCTGTGGCTAGGAAGCTCAGAGCGCCAGTGCTTGTGGGGCTGTGGAAGGGCTGCCTAGGGAAGGTGATGGCCAGCAAGAGCTTTCAGTGCTAGCCCCTTTGGTGTGGGAGCAGTGGCTGGACGTTTCGAATTTGGGAGCTGGGCTGTGGCTGTGCCGAGAAGGAACGTCCCCACTGTGCTGTGGCTAGGAAGCTCAGAGCGCCAGTGCTTGTGGGGCTGTGGAAGTGCTGCCTAGGGCAGGTGATGGCCAGCAAGAGCTTTCAGTGCTAGCCCCTTTGGTGTGGGAGCAGTGGCTGGACGTTTTGAATTTCGGAGCTGGGCTGTGGCTGTGCCGAGAAGGAACGTCCCCACTGTGCTGTGGCTAGGAAGCTCAGAGCGCCAGTGCTTGTGGGGCTGTGGAAGGGCTGCCTAGGGCAGGTGATGGCCAGCAAGAGCTCTCAGTGCTAGCCCCTTTGGTGTGGGAGCAGTGGCTGGACGTTTCGAATTTCGGAGCTGGGCTGTGGCTGTGCCGAGAAGGAACGTCCCCACTGTGCTGTGGCTAGGAAGCTCAGAGCGCCAGTGCTTGTGGGGCTGTGGAAGGGCTGCCTAGGGAAGGTGATGGCCAGCAAGAGCTTTCAGTGCTAGCCCCTTTGGTGTGGGAGCAGTGGCTGGACGTTTCGAATTTCGGAGCTGGGCTGTGGCTGTGCCGAGAAGGAACGTCCCCACTGTGCTGTGGCTAGGAAGCTCAGAGCGCCAGTGCTTGTGGGGCTGTGGAAGGGCTGCCTAGGGGAGGTGATGGCCAGCAAGAGCTTTCAGTGCTAGCCCCTTTGGTGTGGGAGCAGTGGCTGGACGTTTCGAATTTGGGAGCTGGGCTGTGGCTGTGCCGAGAAGGAACGTCCCCACTGTGCTGTGGCTAGGAAGCTGAGAGCGCCAGTGCTTGTGGGGCTGTGGAAGGGCTGCCTAGGGCAGGTGATGGCCAGCAAGAGCTTTCAGTGCTAGCCCCTTTGGTGTGGGAGCAGTGGCTGGACGTTTTGAATTTCTGAGCTGGGCTGTGGCTGTGCCGAGAAGGAACGTCCCCACTGTGCTGTGGCTAGGAAGCTCAGAGCGCCAGTGCTTGTGGGGCTGTGGAAGGGCTGCCTAGGGAAGGTGAAGGCCAGCAAGAGCTTTCAGTGCTAGCCCCTTTGGTGTGGGAGCAGTGGCTGGACGTTTTGAATTTCGGAGCTGGGCTGTGGCTGTGCCGAGAAGGAACGTCCCCACTGTGCTGTGGCTAGGAAGCTCAGAGCGCCAGTGCTTGTGGGGCTGTGGAAGGGCTGCCTAGGGCAGGTGATGGCCAGCAAGAGCTTTCAGTGCTAGCCCCTTTGGTGTGGGAGCAGTGGCTGGACGTTTTGAATTTCGGAGCTGGGCTCTGGCTGTGCCGAGAAGGAATGTCCCCACTGTGCTGTGGCTAGGAAGCTCAGAGCGCCAGTGCTTGTGGGGCTGTGGAAGGGCTGCCTAGGGAAGGTGAGGGCCAGCAAGAGCTTTCAGTGCTAGCCCCTTTGGTGTGGGAGCAGTGGCTGGACGTTTCGAATTTGGGAGCTGGGCTGTGGCTGTGCCGAGAAGGAACGTCCCCACTGTGCTGTGGCTAGGAAGCTCAGAGCGCCAGTGCTTGTGGGGCTGTGGAAGGGCTGCCTAGGGAAGGGGATGGCCAGCAAGAGCTTTCAGTGCTAGCCCCTTTGGTGTGGGAGCAGTGGCTGGACGTTTTGAATTTCGGAGCTGAGCTGTGGCTGTGCCGAGAAGGAACGTCCCCACTGTGCTGTGGCTAGGAAGCTCAGAGCGTCAGTGCTTGTGGGGCTGTGGAAGGGCAGCCTAGGGCAGGTGATGGCCAGCAAGAGCTTTCAGTGCTAGCCCCTTTGGTGTGGGAGCAGTGGCTGCACATTTTGAATTTCGGAGCTGGGCTCTGGCTGTGCTGAGAAGGAACGTCCCCACTGTGCTGTGGCTAGGAAGCTCAGAGCGCCAGTGCTTGTGGGGCTGTGGAAGGGCTGCCTAGGGCAGGTGATGGCCAGCAAGAGCTTTCAGTGCTAGCCCCTTTGGTGTGGGAGCAGTGGCTGGACGTTTTGAATTTCTGAGCTGGGCTGTGGCTGTGCCGAGAAGGAACGTCCCCACTGTGCTGTGGCTAGGAAGCTCAGAGCGCCAGTGCTTGTGGGGCTGTGGAAGGGCTGCCTAGGGGAGGTGATGGCCAGCAAGAGCTTTCAGTGCTAGCCCCTTTGGTGTGGGAGCAGTGGCTGGACGTTTCGAATTTCGGAGCTGGGCTGTGGCTGTGCCGAGAAGGAACGTCCCCACTGTGCTGTGGCTAGGAAGCTCAGAGCGCCAGTGCTTGTGGGGCTGTGGAAGGGCTGCCTAGGGCAGGTGATGGCCAGCAAGAGCTTTCAGTGCTAGCCCCTTTGGTGTGGGAGCAGTGGCTGGACGTTTTGAATTTGGGAGCTGGGCTGTGGCTGTGCCGAGAAGGAACGTCCCCACTGTGCTGTGGCTAGGAAGCTCAGAGTGCCAGTGCTTGTGGGGCTGTGGAAGGGCTGCCTAGGGAAGGTGAAGGCCAGCAAGAGCTTTCAGTGCTAGCCCCTTTGGTGTGGGAGCAGTGGCTGGACGTTTTGAATTTCGGAGCTGGGCTGTGGCTGTGCCGAGAAGGAACGTCCCCACTGTGCTGTGGCTAGGAAGCTCAGAGCGCCAGTGCTTGTGGGGCTGTGGAAGGGCTGCCTAGGGCAGGTGATGGCCAGCAAGAGCTTTCAGTGCTAGCCCCTTTGGTGTGGGAGCAGTGGCTGGACGTTTTGAATTTGGGAGCTGGGCTGTGGCTGTGCCGAGAAGGAATGTCCCCACTGTGCTGTGGCTAGGAAGCTCAGAGCGCCAGTGCTTGTGGGGCTGTGGAAGGGCTGCCTAGGGCAGGTGAGGGCCAGCAAGAGCTTTCAGTGCTAGCCCCTTTGGTGTGGGAGCAGTGGCTGGACGTTTCGAATTTCAGAGCTGGGCTGTGGCTGTGCTGAGAAGGAACGTCCCCACTGTGCTGTGGCTAGGAAGCTCAGAGCGCCAGTGCTTGTGGGGCTGTGGAAGGGCTGCCTAGGGAAGGTGATGGCCAGCAAGAGCTTTCAGTGCTAGCCCCTTTGGTGTGGGAGCAGTGGCTGGACGTTTCGAATTTGGGAGCTGGGCTGTGGCTGTGCCGAGAAGGAACGTCCCCACTGTGCTGTGGCTAGGAAGCTCAGAGCGCCAGTGCTTGTGGGGCTGTGGAAGGGCTGCCTAGGGAAGGGGATGGCCAGCAAGAGCTTTCAGTGCTAGCCCCTTTGGTGTGGGAGCAGTGGCTGGACGTTTTGAATTTCGGAGCTGGGCTGTGGCTGTGCCGAGAAGGAACGTCCCCACTGTGCTGTGGCTAGGAAGCTCAGAGCATCAGTGCTTGTGGGGCTGTGGAAGGGCAGCCTAGGGCAGGTGATGGCCAGCAAGAGCTTTCAGTGCTAGCCCCTTTGGTGTGGGAGCAGTGGCTGGACGTTTCGAATTTGGGAGCTGGGCTGTGGCTGTGCCGAGAAGGAACGTCCCCACTGTGCTGTGGCTAGGAAGCTCAGAGCGTCAGTGCTTGTGGGGCTGTGGAAGGGCAGCCTAGGGCAGGTGATGGCCAGCAAGAGCTTTCAGTGCTAGCCCCTTTGGTGTGGGAGCAGTGGCTGGACGTTTTGAATTTCGGAGCTGGGCTGTGGCTGTGCTGAGAAGGAACGTCCCCACTGTGCTGTGGCTAGGAAGCTCAGAGCGCCAGTGCTTGTGGGGCTGTGGAAGGGCTGCCTAGGGAAGGTGATGGCCAGCAAGAGCTTTCAGTGCTAGCCCCTTTGGTGTGGGAGCAGTGGCTGGACGTTTTGAATTTCGGAGCTGGGCTGTGGCTGTGCCGAGAAGGAACGTCCCCACTGTGCTGTGGCTAGGAAGCTCAGAGCGCCAGTGCTTGTGGGGCTGTGGAAGGGCTGACTAGGGCAGGTGATGGCCAGCAAGAGCTTTCAGTGCTAGCCCTTTTGGTGTGGGAGCAGTGGCTGGACGTTTTGAATTTGGGAGCTGGGCTGTGGCTGTGCCGAGAAGGAACGTCCCCACTGTGCTGTGGCTAGGAAGCTCAGAGCGCCAGTGCTTGTGGGGCTGTGGAAGGGCTGCCTAGGGCAGGTGATGGCCAGCAAGAGCTTTCAGTGCTAGCCCCTTTGGTGTGGGAGCAGTGGCTGGACGTTTCGAATTTGGGAGCTGGGCTGTGGCTGTGCCGAGAAGGAACGTCCCCACTGTGCTGTGGCTAGGAAGCTCAGAGCGCCAGTGCTTGTGGGGCTGTGGAAGGGCTGCCTAGGGCAGGTGATGGCCAGCAAGAGCTTTCAGTGCTAGCCCCTTTGGTGTGGGAGCAGTGGCTGGACGTTTTGAATTTCTGAGCTGGGCTGTGGCTGTGCCGAGAAGGAACGTCCCCACTGTGCTGTGGCTAGGAAGCTCAGAGCGCCAGTGCTTGTGGGGCTGTGGAAGGGCTGCCTAGGGCAGGTGATGGCCAGCAAGAGCTTTCAGTGCTAGCCCCTTTGGTGTGGGAGCAGTGGCTGGACGTTTCGAATTTCGGAGCTGGGCTGTGGCTGTGCCGAGAAGGAACGTCCCCACTGTGCTGTGGCTAGGAAGCTCAGAGCGTCAGTGCTTGTGGGGCTGTGGAAGGGCTGCCTAGGGCAGGTGATGGCCAGCAAGAGCTTTCAGTGCTAGCCCCTTTGGTGTGGGAGCAGTGGCTGGACGTTTTGAATTTCGGAGCTGGGCTCTGGCTGTGCCGAGAAGGAATGTCCCCACTGTGCTGTGGCTAGGAAGCTCAGAGCGCCAGTGCTTGTGGGGCTGTGGAAGGGCTGCCTAGGGAAGGTGAGGGCCAGCAAGAGCTTTCAGTGCTAGCCCCTTTGGTGTGGGAGCAGTGGCTGGACGTTTCGAATTTCAGAGCTGGGCTGTGGCTGTGCTGAGAAGGAACGTCCCCACTGTGCTGTGGCTAGGAAGCTCAGAGCGCCAGTGCTTGTGGGGCTGTGGAAGGGCTGCCTAGGGAAGGTGATGGCCAGCAAGAGCTTTCAGTGCTAGCCCCTTTGGTGTGGGAGCAGTGGCTGGACGTTTCGAATTTGGGAGCTGGGCTGTGGCTGTGCCGAGAAGGAACGTCCCCACTGTGCTGTGGCTAGGAAGCTCAGAGCGCCAGTGCTTGTGGGGCTGTGGAAGGGCTGCCTAGGGAAGGGGATGGCCAGCAAGAGCTTTCAGTGCTAGCCCCTTTGGTGTGGGAGCAGTGGCTGGACGTTTTGAATTTCGGAGCTGAGCTGTGGCTGTGCCGAGAAGGAACGTCCCCACTGTGCTGTGGCTAGGAAGCTCAGAGCGTCAGTGCTTGTGGGGCTGTGGAAGGGCAGCCTAGGGCAGGTGATGGCCAGCAAGAGCTTTCAGTGCTAGCCCCTTTGGTGTGGGAGCAGTGGCTGGACGTTTCGAATTTCGGAGCTGGGCTCTGGCTGTGCTGAGAAGGAACGTCCCCACTGTGCTGTGGCTAGGAAGCTCAGAGCGCCAGTGCTTGTGGGGCTGTGGAAGGGCTGCCTAGGGCAGGTGATGGCCAGCAAGAGCTTTCAGTGCTAGCCCCTTTGGTGTGGGAGCAGTGGCTGGACGTTTCGAATTTCGGAGCTGGGCTGTGGCTGTGCTGAGAAGGAACGTCCCCACTGTGCTGTGGCTAGGAAGCTCAGAGCGCCAGTGCTTGTGGGGCTGTGGAAGGGCTGCCTAGGGCAGGTGATGGCCAGCAAGAGCTTTCAGTGCTAGCCCCTTTGGTGTGGGAGCAGTGGCTGGACGTTTTGAATTTGGGAGCTGGGCTGTGGCTGTGCCGAGAAGGAACGTCCCCACTGTGCTGTGGCTAGGAAGCTCAGAGCGCCAGTGCTTGTGGGGCTGTGGAAGGGCTGCCTAGGGCAGGTGAGGGCCAGCAAGAGCTTTCAGTGCTAGCCCCTTTGGTGTGGGAGCAGTGGCTGGACGTTTCGAATTTCAGAGCTGGGCTGTGGCTGTGCTGAGAAGGAACGTCCCCACTGTGCTGTGGCTAGGAAGCTCAGAGCGCCAGTGCTTGTGGGGCTGTGGAAGGGCTGCCTAGGGAAGGTGATGGCCAGCAAGAGCTTTCAGTGCTAGCCCCTTTGGTGTGGGAGCAGTGGCTGGACGTTTCGAATTTGGGAGCTGGGCTGTGGCTGTGCCGAGAAGGAACGTCCCCACTGTGCTGTGGCTAGGAAGCTCAGAGCGCCAGTGCTTGTGGGGCTGTGGAAGGGCTGCCTAGGGAAGGGGATGGCCAGCAAGAGCTTTCAGTGCTAGCCCCTTTGGTGTGGGAGCAGTGGCTGGACGTTTTGAATTTCGGAGCTGAGCTGTGGCTGTGCCGAGAAGGAACGTCCCCACTGTGCTGTGGCTAGGAAGCTCAGAGCGTCAGTGCTTGTGGGGCTGTGGAAGGGCAGCCTAGGGCAGGTGATGGCCAGCAAGAGCTTTCAGTGCTAGCCCCTTTGGTGTGGGAGCAGTGGCTGGACGTTTCGAATTTCGGAGCTGGGCTGTGGCTGTGCCGAGAAGGAACGTCCCCACTGTGCTGTGGCTAGGAAGCTCAGAGCGCCAGTGCTTGTGGGGCTGTGGAAGGGCTGCCTAGGGCAGGTGATGGCCAGCAAGAGCTTTCAGTGCTAGCCCCTTTGGTGTGGGAGCAGTGGCTGGACGTTTCGAATTTCGGAGCTGGGCTGTGGCTGTGCTGAGAAGGAACGTCCCCACTGTGCTGTGGCTAGGAAGCTCAGAGCGCCAGTGCTTGTGGGGCTGTGGAAGGGCTGCCTAGGGCAGGTGATGGCCAGCAAGAGCTTTCAGTGCTAGCCCCTTTGGTGTGGGAGCAGTGGCTGGACGTTTTGAATTTCGGAGCTGGGCTGTGGCTGTGCCGAGAAGGAACGTCCCCACTGTGCTGTGGCTAGGAAGCTCAGAGCGCCAGTGCTTGTGGGGCTGTGGAAGGGCTGCCTAGGGCAGGCGATGGCCAGCAAGAGCTTTCAGTGCTAGCCCCTTTGGTGTGGGAGCAGTGGCTGGACGTTTCGAATTTCGGAGCTGGGCTGTGGCTGTGCCGAGAAGGAACGTCCCCACTGTGCTGTGGCTAGGAAGCTCAGAGCGCCAGTGCTTGTGGGGCTGTGGAAGGGCTGCCTAGGGCAGGTGAGGGCCAGCAAGAGCTTTCAGTGCTAGCCCCTTTGGTGTGGGAGCAGTGGCTGGACGTTTTGAATTTCGGAGCTGGGCTGTGGCTGTGCCGAGAAGGAACGTCCCCACTGTGCTGTGGCTAGGAAGCTCAGAGCGCCAGTGCTTGTGGGGCTGTGGAAGGGCTGCCTAGGGAAGGTGATGGCCAGCAAGAGCTTTCAGTGCTAGCCCCTTTGGTGTGGGAGCAGTGGCTGGACATTTCGAATTTCGGAGCTGGGCTGTGGCTGTGCCGAGAAGGAACGTCCCCACTGTGCTGTGGCTAGGAAGCTCAGAGCGCCAGTGCTTGTGGGGCTGTGGAAGGGCTGCCTAGGGCAGGTGATGGCCAGCAAGAGCTTTCAGTGCTAGCCCCTTTGGTGTGGGAGCAGTGGCTGGACGTTTTGAATTTCAGAGCTGGGCTGTGGCTGTGCTGAGAAGGAACGTCCCCACTGTGCTGTGGCTAGGAAGCTCAGAGCGCCAGTGCTTGTGGGGCTGTGGAAGGGCTGCCTAGGGAAGGTGATGGCCAGCAAGAGCTTTCAGTGCTAGCCCCTTTGGTGTGGGAGCAGTGGCTGGACGTTTTGAATTTGGGAGCTGGGCTGTGGCTGTGCCG
Source organism: Aptenodytes patagonicus (assembly GCF_965638725.1). Classification (NCBI taxonomy): domain Eukaryota; kingdom Metazoa; phylum Chordata; class Aves; order Sphenisciformes; family Spheniscidae; genus Aptenodytes; species Aptenodytes patagonicus. The sequence continues at coordinate 306,180 of NW_027471999.1, read as the reverse complement.
AGAAGGAACGTCCCCACTGTGCTGTGGCTAGGAAGCTCAGAGCGCCAGTGCTTGTGGGGCTGTGGAAGGGCTGCCTAGGGCAGGTGATGGCCAGCAAGAGCTTTCAGTGCTAGCCCCTTTGGTGTGGGAGCAGTGGCTGGACGTTTCGAATTTGGGAGCTGGGCTGTGGCTGTGCTGAGAAGGAACGTCCCCACTGTGCTGTGGCTAGGAAGCTCAGAGCGCCAGTGCTTGTGGGGCTGTGGAAGGGCTGCCTAGGGCAGGTGATGGCCAGCAAGAGCTTTCAGTGCTAGCCCCTTTGGTGTGGGAGCAGTGGCTGGACGTTTTGAATTTGGGAGCTGGGCTGTGGCTGTGCCGAGAAGGAACGTCCCCACTGTGCTGTGGCTAGGAAGCTCAGAGCACCAGTGCTTGTGGGGCTGTGGAAGGGCAGCCTAGGGCAGCTGATGGCCAGCAAGAGCTTTCAGTGCTAGCCCCTTTGGTGTGGGAGCAGTGGCTGGACGTTTCGAATTTCGGAGCTGGGCTGTGGCTGTGCCGAGAAGGAACGTCCCCACTGTGCTGTGGCTAGGAAGCTCAGAGCGCCAGTGCTTGTGGGGCTGTGGAAGGGCAGCCTAGGGCAGGTGATGGCCAGCAAGAGCTTTCAGTGCTAGCCCCTTTGGTGTGGGAGCAGTGGCTGGACGTTTTGAATTTCGGAGCTGGGCTGTGGCTGTGCCGAGAAGGAACGTCCCCACTGTGCTGTGGCTAGGAAGCTCAGAGCGCCAGTGCTTGTGGGGCTGTGGAAGGGCTGCCTAGGGAAGGTGATGGCCAGCAAGAGCTTTCAGTGCTAGCCCCTTTGGTGTGGGAGCAGTGGCTGGACATTTCGAATTTGGGAGCTGGGCTGTGGCTGTGCCGAGAAGGAACGTCCCCACTGTGCTGTGGCTAGGAAGCTCAGAGCGCCAGTGCTTGTGGGGCTGTGGAAGGGCTGCCTAGGGCAGGTGATGGCCAGCAAGAGCTTTCAGTGCTAGCCCCTTTGGTGTGGGAGCAGTGGCTGGAGGTTTTGAATTTCAGAGCTGGGCTGTGGCTGTGCTGAGAAGGAACGTCCCCACTGTGCTGTGGCTAGGAAGCTCAGAGCGCCAGTGCTTGTGGGGCTGTGGAAGGGCTGCCTAGGGCAGGTGATGGCCAGCAAGAGCTTTCAGTGCTAGCCCCTTTGGTGTGGGAGCAGTGGCTGGACGTTTCGAATTTGGGAGCTGGGCTGTGGCTGTGCCGAGAAGGAACGTCCCCACTGTGCTGTGGCTAGGAAGCTCAGAGCGCCAGTGCTTGTGGGGCTGTGGAAGGGCTGCCTAGGGCAGGTGATGGCCAGCAAGAGCTTTCAGTGCTAGCCCCTTTGGTGTGGGAGCAGTGGCTGGACGTTTTGAATTTCGGAGCTGGGCTGTGGCTGTGCCGAGAAGGAACGTCCCCACTGTGCTGTGGCTAGGAAGCTCAGAGCGCCAGTGCTTGTGGGGCTGTGGAAGGGCTGCCTAGGGCAGGTGATGGCCAGCAAGAGCTCTCAGTGCTAGCCCCTTTGGTGTGGGAGCAGTGGCTGGACGTTTCGAATTTCGGAGCTGGGCTGTGGCTGTGCCGAGAAGGAACGTCCCCACTGTGCTGTGGCTAGGAAGCTCAGAGCGCCAGTGCTTGTGGGGCTGTGGAAGGGCTGCCTAGGGAGGTGATGGCCAGCAAGAGCTTTCAGTGCTAGCCCCTTTGGTGTGGGAGCAGTGGCTGGACGTTTCGAATTTGGGAGCTGGGCTGTGGCTGTGCCGAGAAGGAACGTCCCCACTGTGCTGTGGCTAGGAAGCTCAGAGCGCCAGTGCTTGTGGGGCTGTGGAAGGGCTGCCTAGGGGAGGTGATGGCCAGCAAGAGCTTTCAGTGCTAGCCCCTTTGGTGTGGGAGCAGTGGCTGGACGTTTCGAATTTGGGAGCTGGGCTGTGGCTGTGCCGAGAAGGAACGTCCCCACTGTGCTGTGGCTAGGAAGCTCAGAGCGCCAGTGCTTGTGGGGCTGTGGAAGGGCTGCCTAGGGCAGGTGATGGCCAGCAAGAGCTTTCAGTGCTAGCCCCTTTGGTGTGGGAGCAGTGGCTGGACGTTTTGAATTTCTGAGCTGGGCTGTGGCTGTGCCGAGAAGGAACGTCCCCACTGTGCTGTGGCTAGGAAGCTCAGAGCGCCAGTGCTTGTGGGGCTGTGGAAGGGCTGCCTAGGGAAGGTGATGGCCAGCAAGAGCTTTCAGTGGTAGCCCCTTTGGTGTGGGAGCAGTGGCTGGACGTTTCGAATTTCGGAGCTGGGCTGTGGCTGTGCCGAGAAGGAACGTCCCCACTGTGCTGTGGCTAGGAAGCTCAGAGCGCCAGTGCTTGTGGGGCTGTGGAAGGGCTGCCTAGGGCAGGTGATGGCCAGCAAGAGCTTTCAGTGCTAGCCCCTTTGGTGTGGGAGCAGTGGCTGGACGTTTTGAATTTCGGAGCTGGGCTATGGCTGTGCCGAGAAGGAACGTCCCCACTGTGCTGTGGCTAGGAAGCTCAGAGCGCCAGTGCTTGTGGGGCTGTGGAAGGGCTGCCTAGGGAAGGTGAAGGCCAGCAAGAGCTTTCAGTGCTAGCCCCTTTGGTGTGGGAGCAGTGGCTGGACGTTTTGAATTTCGGAGCTGGGCTGTGGCTGTGCCGAGAAGGAACGTCCCCACTGTGCTGTGGCTAGGAAGCTCAGAGCGCCAGTGCTTGTGGGGCTGTGGAAGGGCTGCCTAGGGAAGGTGATGGCCAGCAAGAGCTTTCAGTGCTAGCCCCTTTGGTGTGGGAGCAGTGGCTGGACGTTTTGAATTTCGGAGCTGGGCTCTGGCTGTGCCGAGAAGGAATGTCCCCACTGTGCTGTGGCTAGGAAGCTCAGAGCGCCAGTGCTTGTGGGGCTGTGGAAGGGCTGCCTAGGGAAGGTGAGGGCCAGCAAGAGCTTTCAGTGCTAGCCCCTTTGGTGTGGGAGCAGTGGCTGGACGTTTCGAATTTCAGAGCTGGGCTGTGGCTGTGCTGAGAAGGAACGTCCCCACTGTGCTGTGGCTAGGAAGCTCAGAGCGCCAGTGCTTGTGGGGCTGTGGAAGGGCTGCCTAGGGAAGGTGATGGCCAGCAAGAGCTTTCAGTGCTAGCCCCTTTGGTGTGGGAGCAGTGGCTGGACGTTTCGAATTTGGGAGCTGGGCTGTGGCTGTGCCGAGAAGGAACGTCCCCACTGTGCTGTGGCTAGGAAGCTCAGAGCGCCAGTGCTTGTGGGGCTGTGGAAGGGCTGCCTAGGGAAGGGGATGGCCAGCAAGAGCTTTCAGTGCTAGCCCCTTTGGTGTGGGAGCAGTGGCTGGACGTTTTGAATTTCGGAGCTGAGCTGTGGCTGTGCCGAGAAGGAACGTCCCCACTGTGCTGTGGCTAGGAAGCTCAGAGCGTCAGTGCTTGTGGGGCTGTGGAAGGGCAGCCTAGGGCAGGTGATGGCCAGCAAGAGCTTTCAGTGCTAGCCCCTTTGGTGTGGGAGCAGTGGCTGCACATTTTGAATTTCGGAGCTGGGCTCTGGCTGTGCTGAGAAGGAACGTCCCCACTGTGCTGTGGCTAGGAAGCTCAGAGCGCCAGTGCTTGTGGGGCTGTGGAAGGGCTGCCTAGGGCAGGTGATGGCCAGCAAGAGCTTTCAGTGCTAGCCCCTTTGGTGTGGGAGCAGTGGCTGGACGTTTTGAATTTCTGAGCTGGGCTGTGGCTGTGCCGAGAAGGAACGTCCCCACTGTGCTGTGGCTAGGAAGCTCAGAGCGCCAGTGCTTGTGGGGCTGTGGAAGGGCTGCCTAGGGCAGGTGATGGCCAGCAAGAGCTTTCAGTGCTAGCCCCTTTGGTGTGGGAGCAGTGGCTGGACGTTTTGAATTTCGGAGCTGGGCTGTGGCTGTGCCGAGAAGGAATGTCCCCACTGTGCTGTGGCTAGGAAGCTCAGAGCGCCAGTGCTTGTGGGGCTGTGGAAGGGCTGCCTAGGGTAGGTGAGGGCCAGCAAGAGCTTTCAGTGCTAGCCCCTTTGGTGTGGGAGCAGTGGCTGGACGTTTCGAATTTCAGAGCTGGGCTGTGGCTGTGCTGAGAAGGAACGTCCCCACTGTGCTGTGGCTAGGAAGCTCAGAGCGCCAGTGCTTGTGGGGCTGTGGAAGGGCTGCCTAGGGAAGGTGATGGCCAGCAAGAGCTTTCAGTGCTAGCCCCTTTGGTGTGGGAGCAGTGGCTGGACGTTTCGAATTTGGGAGCTGGGCTGTGGCTGTGCCGAGAAGGAACGTCCCCACTGTGCTGTGGCTAGGAAGCTCAGAGCGCCAGTGCTTGTGGGGCTGTGGAAGGGCTGCCTAGGGAAGGGGATGGCCAGCAAGAGCTTTCAGTGCTAGCCCCTTTGGTGTGGGAGCAGTGGCTGGACGTTTTGAATTTCGGAGCTGGGCTGTGGCTGTGCCGAGAAGGAACGTCCCCACTGTGCTGTGGCTAGGAAGCTCAGAGCATCAGTGCTTGTGGGGCTGTGGAAGGGCAGCCTAGGGCAGGTGATGGCCAGCAAGAGCTTTCAGTGCTAGCCCCTTTGGTGTGGGAGCAGTGGCTGGACGTTTCGAATTTGGGAGCTGGGCTGTGGCTGTGCCGAGAAGGAACGTCCCCACTGTGCTGTGGCTAGGAAGCTCAGAGCGCCAGTGCTTGTGGGGCTGTGGAAGGGCTGCCTAGGGCAGGTGATGGCCAGCAAGAGCTTTCAGTGCTAGCCCCTTTGGTGTGGGAGCAGTGGCTGGACGTTTTGAATTTCGGAGCTGGGCTGTGGCTGTGCTGAGAAGGAACGTCCCCACTGTGCTGTGGCTAGGAAGCTCAGAGCGCCAGTGCTTGTGGGGCTGTGGAAGGGCTGCCTAGGGAAGGTGATGGCCAGCAAGAGCTTTCAGTGCTAGCCCCTTTGGTGTGGGAGCAGTGGCTGGACGTTTTGAATTTCGGAGCTGGGCTGTGGCTGTGCCGAGAAGGAACGTCCCCACTGTGCTGTGGCTAGGAAGCTCAGAGCGCCAGTGCTTGTGGGGCTGTGGAAGGGCTGCCTAGGGCAGGTGATGGCCAGCAAGAGCTTTCAGTGCTAGCCCTTTTGGTGTGGGAGCAGTGGCTGGACATTTTGAATTTCGGAGCTGGGCTGTGGCTGTGCCGAGAAGGAACGTCCCCACTGTGCTGTGGCTAGGAAGCTCAGAGCGCCAGTGCTTGTGGGGCTGTGGAAGGGCTGCCTAGGGCAGGTGATGGCCAGCAAGAGCTTTCAGTGCTAGCCCCTTTGGTGTGGGAGCAGTGGCTGGACGTTTCGAATTTGGGAGCTGGGCTGTGGCTGTGCCGAGAAGGAACGTCCCCACTGTGCTGTGGCTAGGAAGCTCAGAGCGCCAGTGCTTGTGGGGCTGTGGAAGGGCTGCCTAGGGCAGGTGATGGCCAGCAAGAGCTTTCAGTGCTAGCCCCTTTGGTGTGGGAGCAGTGGCTGGACGTTTTGAATTTCTGAGCTGGGCTGTGGCTGTGCCGAGAAGGAACGTCCCCACTGTGCTGTGGCTAGGAAGCTCAGAGCGCCAGTGCTTGTGGGGCTGTGGAAGGGCTGCCTAGGGCAGGTGATGGCCAGCAAGAGCTTTCAGTGCTAGCCCCTTTGGTGTGGGAGCAGTGGCTGGACGTTTCGAATTTCGGAGCTGGGCTGTGGCTGTGCCGAGAAGGAACGTCCCCACTGTGCTGTGGCTAGGAAGCTCAGAGCGTCAGTGCTTGTGGGGCTGTGGAAGGGCTGCCTAGGGCAGGTGATGGCCAGCAAGAGCTTTCAGTGCTAGCCCCTTTGGTGTGGGAGCAGTGGCTGGACGTTTTGAATTTCGGAGCTGGGCTCTGGCTGTGCCGAGAAGGAATGTCCCCACTGTGCTGTGGCTAGGAAGCTCAGAGCGCCAGTGCTTGTGGGGCTGTGGAAGGGCTGCCTAGGGAAGGTGATGGCCAGCAAGAGCTTTCAGTGCTAGCCCCTTTGGTGTGGGAACAGTGGCTGGACGTTTCGAATTTCAGAGCTGGGCTGTGGCTGTGCTGAGAAGGAACGTCCCCACTGTGCTGTGGCTAGGAAGCTCAGAGCGCCAGTGCTTGTGGGGCTGTGGAAGGGCTGCCTAGGGAAGGTGATGGCCAGCAAGAGCTTTCAGTGCTAGCCCCTTTGGTGTGGGAGCAGTGGCTGGACGTTTCGAATTTGGGAGCTGGGCTGTGGCTGTGCCGAGAAGGAACGTCCCCACTGTGCTGTGGCTAGGAAGCTCAGAGCGCCAGTGCTTGTGGGGCTGTGGAAGGGCTGCCTAGGGAAGGGGATGGCCAGCAAGAGCTTTCAGTGCTAGCCCCTTTGGTGTGGGAGCAGTGGCTGGACGTTTTGAATTTCGGAGCTGAGCTGTGGCTGTGCCGAGAAGGAACGTCCCCACTGTGCTGTGGCTAGGAAGCTCAGAGCGTCAGTGCTTGTGGGGCTGTGGAAGGGCAGCCTAGGGCAGGTGATGGCCAGCAAGAGCTTTCAGTGCTAGCCCCTTTGGTGTGGGAGCAGTGGCTGCACATTTTGAATTTCGGAGCTGGGCTCTGGCTGTGCTGAGAAGGAACGTCCCCACTGTGCTGTGGCTAGGAAGCTCAGAGCGCCAGTGCTTGTGGGGCTGTGGAAGGGCTGCCTAGGGCAGGTGATGGCCAGCAAGAGCTTTCAGTGCTAGCCCCTTTGGTGTGGGAGCAGTGGCTGGACGTTTTGAATTTCGGAGCTGGGCTGTGGCTGTGCCGAGAAGGAACGTCCCCACTGTGCTGTGGCTAGGAAGCTCAGAGCGCCAGTGCTTGTGGGGCTGTGGAAGGGCTGCCTAGGGCAGGTGATGGCCAGCAAGAGCTTTCAGTGCTAGCCCCTTTGGTGTGGGAGCAGTGGCTGGACGTTTTGAATTTCGGAGCTGGGCTGTGGCTGTGCCGAGAAGGAACGTCCCCACTGTGCTGTGGCTAGGAAGCTCAGAGTGCCAGTGCTTGTGGGGCTGTGGAAGGGCTGCCTAGGGAAGGTGAAGGCCAGCAAGAGCTTTCAGTGCTAGCCCCTTTGGTGTGGGAGCAGTGGCTGGACGTTTTGAATTTGGGAGCTGGGCTGTGGCTGTGCCGAGAAGGAACGTCCCCACTGTGCTGTGGCTAGGAAGCTCAGAGCGCCAGTGCTTGTGGGGCTGTGGAAGGGCTGCCTAGGGCAGGTGATGGCCAGCAAGAGCTTTCAGTGCTAGCCCCTTTGGTGTGGGAGCAGTGGCTGGACGTTTTGAATTTCGGAGCTGGGCTGTGGCTGTGCCGAGAAGGAATGTCCCCACTGTGCTGTGGCTAGGAAGCTCAGAGCGCCAGTGCTTGTGGGGCTGTGGAAGGGCTGCCTAGGGCAGGTGAGGGCCAGCAAGAGCTTTCAGTGCTAGCCCCTTTGGTGTGGGAGCAGTGGCTGGACGTTTCGAATTTCGGAGCTGGGCTGTGGCTGTGCCGAGAAGGAACGTCCCCACTGTGCTGTGGCTAGGAAGCTCAGAGCGCCAGTGCTTGTGGGGCTGTGGAAGGGCTGCCTAGGGAAGGTGATGGCCAGCAAGAGCTTTCAGTGCTAGCCCCTTTGGTGTGGGAGCAGTGGCTGGACGTTTCGAATTTGGGAGCTGGGCTGTGGCTGTGCCGAGAAGGAACGTCCCCACTGTGCTGTGGCTAGGAAGCTCAGAGCGCCAGTGCTTGTGGGGCTGTGGAAGGGCTGCCTAGGGAAGGGGATGGCCAGCAAGAGCTTTCAGTGCTAGCCCCTTTGGTGTGGGAGCAGTGGCTGGACGTTTTGAATTTCGGAGCTGGGCTGTGGCTGTGCCGAGAAGGAACGTCCCCACTGTGCTGTGGCTAGGAAGCTCAGAGCATCAGTGCTTGTGGGGCTGTGGAAGGGCAGCCTAGGGCAGGTGATGGCCAGCAAGAGCTTTCAGTGCTAGCCCCTTTGGTGTGGGAGCAGTGGCTGGACGTTTTGAATTTCGGAGCTGGGCTGTGGCTGTGCCGAGAAGGAACGTCCCCACTGTGCTGTGGCTAGGAAGCTCAGAGCGCCAGTGCTTGTGGGGCTGTGGAAGGGCAGCCTAGGGCAGGTGATGGCCAGCAAGAGCTTTCAGTGCTAGCCCCTTTGGTGTGGGAGCAGTGGCTGGACGTTTTGAATTTCGGAGCTGGGCTGTGGCTGTGCTGAGAAGGAACGTCCCCACTGTGCTGTGGCTAGGAAGCTCAGAGCGCCAGTGCTTGTGGGGCTGTGGAAGGGCTGCCTAGGGAAGGTGATGGCCAGCAAGAGCTTTCAGTGCTAGCCCCTTTGGTGTGGGAGCAGTGGCTGGACGTTTTGAATTTGGGAGCTGGGCTGTGGCTGTGCCGAGAAGGAACGTCCCCACTGTGCTGTGGCTAGGAAGCTCAGAGCGCCAGTGCTTGTGGGGCTGTGGAAGGGCTGCCTAGGGCAGGTGATGGCCAGCAAGAGCTTTCAGTGCTAGCCCTTTTGGTGTGGGAGCAGTGGCTGGACGTTTTGAATTTCGGAGCTGGGCTGTGGCTGTGCCGAGAAGGAACGTCCCCACTGTGCTGTGGCTAGGAAGCTCAGAGCGCCAGTGCTTGTGGGGCTGTGGAAGGGCTGCCTAGGGCAGGTGATGGCCAGCAAGAGCTTTCAGTGCTAGCCCCTTTGGTGTGGGAGCAGTGGCTGGACGTTTCGAATTTGGGAGCTGGGCTGTGGCTGTGCCGAGAAGGAACGTCCCCACTGTGCTGTGGCTAGGAAGCTCAGAGCGCCAGTGCTTGTGGGGCTGTGGAAGGGCTGCCTAGGGCAGGTGATGGCCAGCAAGAGCTTTCAGTGCTAGCCCCTTTGGTGTGGGAGCAGTGGCTGGACGTTTCGAATTTCGGAGCTGGGCTGTGGCTGTGCCGAGAAGGAACGTCCCCACTGTGCTGTGGCTAGGAAGCTCAGAGCGCCAGTGCTTGTGGGGCTGTGGAAGGGCTGCCTAGGGCAGGTGATGGCCAGGAAGAGCTTTCAGTGGTAGCCCCTTTGGTGTGGGAGCAGTGGCTGGACGTTTCGAATTTGGGAGCTGGGCTGTGGCTGTGCCGAGAAGGAACGTCCCCACTGTGCTGTGGCTAGGAAGCTCAGAGCGCCAGTGCTTGTGGGGCTGTGGAAGGGCTGCCTAGGGAAGGTGATGGCCAGCAAGAGCTTTCAGTGGTAGCCCCTTTGGTGTGGGAGCAGTGGCTGGACGTTTTGAATTTCGGAGCTGGGCTGTGGCTGTGCCGAGAAGGAATGTCCCCACTGTGCTGTGGCTAGGAAGCTCAGAGCGCCAGTGCTTGTGGGGCTGTGGAAGGGCTGCCTAGGGAAGGTGATGGCCAGCAAGAGCTTTCAGTGCTAGCCCCATTGGTGTGGGAGCAGTGGCTGGACGTTTCGAATTTCAGAGCTGGGCTGTGGCTATGCTGAGAAGGAACGTCCCCACTGTGCTGTGGCTAGGAAGCTCAGAGCGCCAGTGCTTGTGGGGCTGTGGAAGGGCTGCCTAGGGCAGGTGATGGCCAGCAAGAGCTTTCAGTGGTAGCCCCTTTGGTGTGGGAGCAGTGGCTGGACGTTTCGAATTTGGGAGCTGGGCTGTGGCTGTGCCGAGAAGGAACGTCCCCACTGTGCTGTGGCTAGGAAGCTCAGAGCGCCAGTGCTTGTGGGGCTGTGGAAGGGCTGCCTAGGGCAGGTGATGGCCAGCAAGAGCTTTCAGTGCTAGCCCCTTTGGTGTGGGAGCAGTGGCTGGACGTTTTGAATTTCGGAGCTGGGCTGTGGCTGTGCCGAGAAGGAACGTCCCCAGTGTGCTGTGGCTAGGAAGCTCAGAGCGTCAGTGCTTGTGGGGCTGTGGAAGGGCAGCCTAGGGCAGGTGATGGCCAGCAAGAGCTTTCAGTGCTAGCCCCTTTGGTGTGGGAGCAGTGGCTGGACGTTTTGAATTTCGGAGCTGGGCTGTGGCTGTGCTGAGAAGGAACGTCCCCACTGTGCTGTGGCTAGGAAGCTCAGAGCGCCAGTGCTTGTGGGGCTGTGGAAGGGCAGCCTAGGGAAGGTGATGGCCAGCAAGAGCTTTCAGTGCTAGCCCCTTTGGTGTGGGAGCAGTGGCTGGACGTTTTGAATTTCGGAGCTGGGCTGTGGCTGTGCTGAGAAGGAATGTCCCCACTGTGCTGTGGCTAGGAAGCTCAGAGCGCCAGTGCTTGTGGGGCTGTGGAAGGGCTGCCTAGGGCAGGTGATGGCCAGCAAGAGCTTTCAGTGCTAGCCCCTTTGGTGTGGGAGCAGTGGCTGGACGTTTCGAATTTGGGAGCTGGGCTGTGGCTGTGCCGAGAAGGAACGTCCCCACTGTGCTGTGGCTAGGAAGCTCAGAGCGCCAGTGCTTGTGGGGCTGTGGAAGGGCTGCCTAGGGAAGGTGATGGCCAGCAAGAGCTTTCAGTGCTAGCCCCTTTGGTGTGGGAGCAGTGGCTGGACGTTTCGAATTTCGGAGCTGGGCTGTGGCTGTGCCGAGAAGGAACGTCCCCACTGTGCTGTGGCTAGGAAGCTCAGAGCGTCAGTGCTTGTGGGGCTGTGGAAGGGCTGCCTAGGGCAGGTGATGGCCAGCAAGAGCTTTCAGTGCTAGCCCCTTTGGTGTGGGAGCAGTGGCTGGACGTTTCGAATTTGGGAGCTGGGCTGTGGCTGTGCCGAGAAGGAACGTCCCCACTGTGCTGTGGCTAGGAAGCTCAGAGCGCCAGTGCTTGTGGGGCTGTGGAAGGGCTGCCTAGGGAAGGTGATGGCCAGCAAGAGCTTTCAGTGCTAGCCCCTTTGGTGTGGGAGCAGTGGCTGGACGTTTTGAATTTCGGAGCTGGGCTGTGGCTGTGCTGAGAAGGAACGTCCCCACTGTGCTGTGGCTAGGAAGCTCAGAGCGCCAGTGCTTGTGGGGCTGTGGAAGGGCTGCCTAGGGCAGGTGATGGCCAGCAAGAGCTTTCAGTGCTAGCCCCTTTGGTGTGGGAGCAGTGGCTGGACGTTTCGAATTTGGGAGCTGGGCTGTGGCTGTGCCGAGAAGGAACGTCCCCACTGTGCTGTGGCTAGGAAGCTCAGAGCGCCAGTGCTTGTGGGGCTGTGGAAGGGCTGCCTAGGGCAGGTGATGGCCAGCAAGAGCTTTCAGTGCTAGCCCCTTTGGTGTGGGAGCAGTGGCTGGACGTTTTGAATTTCGGAGCTGGGCTGTGTCTGTGCCGAGAAGGAACGTCCCCACTGTGCTGTGGCTAGGAAGCTCAGAGCGCCAGTGCTTGTGGGGCTGTGGAAGGGCTGCCTAGGGAAGGTGATGGCCAGCAAGAGCTTTCAGTGCTAGCCCCTTTGGTGTGGGAGCAGTGGCTGGATGTTTCGAATTTCGGAGCTGGGCTGTGGCTGTGCCGAGAAGGAACGTCCCCACTGTGCTGTGGCTAGGAAGCTCAGAGCGCCAGTGCTTGTGGGGCTGTGGAAGGGCTGCCTAGGGAAGGTGATGGCCAGCAAGAGCTTTCAGTGCTAGCCCCTTTGGTGTGGGAGCAGTGGCTGGACGTTTTGAATTTCGGAGCTGGGCTGTGGCTGTGCCGAGAAGGAACGTCCCCACTGTGCTGTGGCTAGGAAGCTCAGAGCGCCAGTGCTTGTGGGGCTGTGGAAGGGCTGCCTAGGGCAGGTGATGGCCAGCAAGAGCTTTCAGTGCTAGCCCCTTTGGTGTGGGAGCAGTGGCTGGACGTTTCGAATTTGGGAGCTGGGCTGTGGCTGTGCCGAGAAGGAACGTCCCCACTGTGCTGTGGCTAGGAAGCTCAGAGCGCCAGTGCTTGTGGGGCTGTGGAAGGGCTGCCTAGGGCAGGTGATGGCCAGCAAGAGCTTTCAGTGCTAGCCCCTTTGGTGTGGGAGCAGTGGCTGGACGTTTTGAATTTCGGAGCTGGGCTGTGGCTGTGCCGAGAAGGAACGTCCCCACTGTGCTGTGGCTAGGAAGCTCAGAGCGCCAGTGCTTGTGGGGCTGTGGAAGGGCTGCCTAGGGAAGGTGATGGCCAGCAAGAGCTTTCAGTGCTAGCCCCTTTGGTGTGGGAGCAGTGGCTGGACGTTTTGAATTTCGGAGCTGGGCTGTGGCTGTGCCGAGAAGGACCGTCCCCACTGTGCTGTGGCTAGGAAGCTCAGAGCGCCAGTGCTTGTGGGGCTGTGGAAGGGCTGCCTAGGGAAGGTGATGGCCAGCAAGAGCTTTCAGTGCTAGCCCCTTTGGTGTGGGAGCAGTGGCTGGACGTTTTGAATTTCGGAGCTGGGCTGTGGCTGTGCTGAGAAGGAACGTCCCCACTGTGCTGTGGCTAGGAAGCTCAGAGCGCCAGTGCTTGTGGGGCTGTGGAAGGGCAGCCTAGGGCAGCTGATGGCCAGCAAGAGCTTTCAGTGCTAGCCCCTTTGGTGTGGGAGCAGTGGCTGGACGTTTTGAATTTCGGAGCTGGGCTGTGGCTGTGCCGAGAAGGAACGTCCCCACTGTGCTGTGGCTAGGAAGCTCAGAGCGCCAGTGCTTGTGGGGCTGTGGAAGGGCAGCCTAGGGCAGGTGATGGCCAGCAAGAGCTTTCAGTGCTAGCCCCTTTGGTGTGGGAGCAGTGGCTGGACGTTTTGAATTTGGGAGCTGGGCTGTGGCTGTGCCGAGAAGGAACGTCCCCACTGTGCTGTGGCTAGGAAGCTCAGAGCGCCAGTGCTGTGGGGCTGTGGAAGGGCAGCCTAGGGCAGGTGATGGCCAGCAAGAGCTTTCAGTGCTAGCCCCTTTGGTGTGGGAGCAGTGGCTGGACGTTTCGAATTTGGGAGCTGGGCTCTGGCTGTGCCGAGAAGGAACGTCCCCACTGTGCTGTGGCTAGGAAGCTCAGAGCGCCAGTGCTTGTGGGGCTGTGGAAGGGCTGCCTAGGGCAGGTGATGGCCAGCAAGAGCTTTCAGTGCTAGCCCCTTTGGTGTGGGAGCAGTGGGTGGACGTTTTGAATTTCGGAGCTGGGCTCTGGCTGTGCCGAGAAGGAACGTCCCCACTGTGCTGTGGCTAGGAAGCTCAGAGCGCCAGTGCTTGTGGGGCTGTGGAAGGGCTGCCTAGGGCAGGTGATGGCCAGCAAGAGCTTTCAGTGCTAGCCCTTTTGGTGTGGGAGCAGTGGCTGGACGTTTTGAATTTCGGAGCTGGGCTGTGGCTGTGCTGAGAAGGAACGTCCCCACTGTGCTGTGGCTAGGAAGCTCAGAGCGCCAGTGCTTGTGGGGCTGTGGAAGGGCTGCCTAGGGCAGGTGATGGCCAGCAAGAGCTTTCAGTGCTAGCCCCTTTGGTGTGGGAGCAGTGGCTGGACGTTTTGAATTTGGGAGCTGGGCTGTGGCTGTGCCGAGAAGGAACGTCCCCACTGTGCTGTGGCTAGGAAGCTCAGAGCGCCAGTGCTTGTGGGGCTGTGGAAGGGCTGCCTAGGGCAGGTGATGGCCAGCAAGAGCTTTCAGTGCTAGCCCCTTTGGTGTGGGAGCAGTGGCTGGACGTTTTGAATTTCGGAGCTGGGCTGTGGCTGTGCCGAGAAGGAACGTCCCCACTGTGCTGTGGCTAGGAAGCTCAGAGCGCCAGTGGTTGTGGGGCTGTGGAAGGGCAGCCTAGGGCAGGTGATGGCCAGCAAGAGCTTTCAGTGCTAGCCCCTTTGGTGTGGGAGCAGTGGCTGGACGTTTTGAATTTCGGAGCTGGGCTGTGGCTGTGCCGAGAAGGAACGTCCCCACTGTGCTGTGGCTAGGAAGCTCAGAGCGCCAGTGCTTGTGGGGCTGTGGAAGGGCTGCCTAGGGCAGGTGATGGCCAGCAAGAGCTTTCAGTGCTAGCCCCTTTGGTGTGGGAGCAGTGGCTGGACGTTTCGAATTTGGGAGCTGGGCTGTGGCTGTGCCGAGAAGGAACGTCCCCACTGTGCTGTGGCTAGGAAGCTCAGAGCGCCAGTGCTTGTGGGGCTGTGGAAGGGCTGCCTAGGGCAGGTGATGGCCAGCAAGAGCTTTCAGTGCTAGCCCCTTTGGTGTGGGAGCAGTGGCTGGACGTTTTGAATTTCGGAGCTGGGCTGTGGCTGTGCTGAGAAGGAACGTCCCCACTGTGCTGTGGCTAGGAAGCTCAGAGCGCCAGTGCTTGTGGGGCTGTGGAAGGGCAGCCTAGGGCAGCTGATGGCCAGCAAGAGCTTTCAGTGCTAGCCCCTTTGGTGTGGGAGCAGTGGCTGGACGTTTCGAATTTCAGAGCTGGGCTGTGGCTGTGCCGAGAAGGAACGTCCCCACTGTGCTGTGGCTAGGAAGCTCAGAGCGCCAGTGCTTGTGGGGCTGTGGAAGGGCAGCCTAGGGCAGGTGATGGCCAGCAAGAGCTTTCAGTGCTAGCCCCTTTGGTGTGGGAGCAGTGGCTGGACGTTTTGAATTTGGGAGCTGGGCTGTGGCTGTGCCGAGAAGGAACGTCCCCACTGTGCTGTGGCTAGGAAGCTCAGAGCGCCAGTGCTGTGGGGCTGTGGAAGGGCAGCCTAGGGCAGGTGATGGCCAGCAAGAGCTTTCAGTGCTAGCCCCTTTGGTGTGGGAGCAGTGGCTGGACGTTTCGAATTTCGGAGCTGGGCTGTGGCTGTGCCGAGAAGGAACGTCCCCACTGTGCTGTGGCTAGGAAGCTCAGAGCGCCAGTGCTTGTGGGGCTGTGGAAGGGCTGCCTAGGGCAGGTGATGGCCAGCAAGAGCTTTCAGTGCTAGCCCCTTTGGTGTGGGAGCAGTGGCTGGACGTTTTGAATTTCGGAGCTGGGCTGTGGCTGTGCTGAGAAGGAACGTCCCCACTGTGCTGTGGCTAGGAAGCTCAGAGCGCCAGTGCTTGTGGGGCTGTGGAAGGGCTGCCTAGGGCAGGTGATGGCCAGCAAGAGCTTTCAGTGCTAGCCCCTTTGGTGTGGGAGCAGTGGCTGGACGTTTTGAATTTGGGAGCTGGGCTGTGGCTGTGCCGAGAAGGAACGTCCCCACTGTGCTGTGGCTAGGAAGCTCAGAGCGCCAGTGCTTGTGGGGCTGTGGAAGGGCTGCCTAGGGCAGGTGATGGCCAGCAAGAGCTTTCAGTGGTAGCCCCTTTGGTGTGGGAGCAGTGGCTGGACATTTCGAATTTCGGAGCTGGGCTGTGGCTGTGCCGAGAAGGAACGTCCCCACTGTGCTGTGGCTAGGAAGCTCAGAGCGCCAGTGCTTGTGGGGCTGTGGAAGGGCTGCCTAGGGCAGGCGATGGCCAGCAAGAGCTTTCAGTGCTAGCCCCTTTGGTGTGGGAGCAGTGGCTGGACGTTTCGAATTTGGGAGCTGGGCTGTGGCTGTGCCGAGAAGGAACGTCCCCACTGTGCTGTGGCTAGGAAGCTCAGAGCGCCAGTGCTTGTGGGGCTGTGGAAGGGCTGCCTAGGGAAGGTGATGGCCAGCAAGAGCTTTCAGTGCTAGCCCCTTTGGTGTGGGAGCAGTGGCTGGACGTTTTGAATTTCGGAGCTGGGCTGTGGCTGTGCCGAGAAGGAACGTCCCCACTGTGCTGTGGCTAGGAAGCTCAGAGCGCCAGTGCTTGTGGGGCTGTGGAAGGGCTGCCTAGGGCAGGTGATGGCCAGCAAGAGCTTTCAGTGCTAGCCCCTTTGGTGTGGGAGCAGTGGCTGGACGTTTCGAATTTGGGAGCTGGGCTGTGGCTGTGCCGAGAAGGAACGTCCCCACTGTGCTGTGGCTAGGAAGCTCAGAGCGCCAGTGCTTGTGGGGCTGTGGAAGGGCTGCCTAGGGCAGGTGATGGCCAGCAAGAGCTTTCAGTGCTAGCCCCTTTGGTGTGGGAGCAGTGGCTGGACGTTTTGAATTTCGGAGCTGGGCTCTGGCTGTGCCGAGAAGGAACGTCCCCACTGTGCTGTGGCTAGGAAGCTCAGAGCGCCAGTGCTTGTGGGGCTGTGGAAGGGCTGCCTAGGGCAGGTGATGGCCAGCAAGAGCTTTCAGTGCTAGCCCTTTTGGTGTGGGAGCAGTGGCTGGACGTTTTGAATTTCGGAGCTGGGCTGTGGCTGTGCTGAGAAGGAACGTCCCCACTGTGCTGTGGCTAGGAAGCTCAGAGCGCCAGTGCTTGTGGGGCTGTGGAAGGGCTGCCTAGGGCAGGTGATGGCCAGCAAGAGCTTTCAGTGCTAGCCCCTTTGGTGTGGGAGCAGTGGCTGGACGTTTCGAATTTCGGAGCTGGGCTGTGGCTGTGCCGAGAAGGAACGTCCCCACTGTGCTGTGGCTAGGAAGCTCAGAGCGCCAGTGCTTGTGGGGCTGTGGAAGGGCTGCCTAGGGCAGGTGATGGCCAGCAAGAGCTTTCAGTGCTAGCCCCTTTGGTGTGGGAGCAGTGGCTGGACGTTTTGAATTTCGGAGCTGGGCTGTGGCTGTGCCGAGAAGGAACGTCCCCACTGTGCTGTGGCTAGGAAGCTCAGAGCGCCAGTGGTTGTGGGGCTGTGGAAGGGCAGCCTAGGGCAGGTGATGGCCAGCAAGAGCTTTCAGTGCTAGCCCCTTTGGTGTGGGAGCAGTGGCTGGACGTTTTGAATTTCGGAGCTGGGCTGTGTCTGTGCCGAGAAGGAACGTCCCCACTGTGCTGTGGCTAGGAAGCTCAGAGCGCCAGTGCTTGTGGGGCTGTGGAAGGGCTGCCTAGGGAAGGTGATGGCCAGCAAGAGCTTTCAGTGCTAGCCCCTTTGGTGTGGGAGCAGTGGCTGGATGTTTCGAATTTCGGAGCTGGGCTGTGGCTGTGCCGAGAAGGAACGTCCCCACTGTGCTGTGGCTAGGAAGCTCAGAGCGCCAGTGCTTGTGGGGCTGTGGAAGGGCTGCCTAGGGAAGGTGATGGCCAGCAAGAGCTTTCAGTGCTAGCCCCTTTGGTGTGGGAGCAGTGGCTGGACGTTTTGAATTTCGGAGCTGGGCTGTGGCTGTGCCGAGAAGGAACGTCCCCACTGTGCTGTGGCTAGGAAGCTCAGAGCGCCAGTGCTTGTGGGGCTGTGGAAGGGCTGCCTAGGGCAGGTGATGGCCAGCAAGAGCTTTCAGTGCTAGCCCCTTTGGTGTGGGAGCAGTGGCTGGACGTTTCGAATTTGGGAGCTGGGCTGTGGCTGTGCCGAGAAGGAACGTCCCCACTGTGCTGTGGCTAGGAAGCTCAGAGCGCCAGTGCTTGTGGGGCTGTGGAAGGGCTGCCTAGGGCAGGTGATGGCCAGCAAGAGCTTTCAGTGCTAGCCCCTTTGGTGTGGGAGCAGTGGCTGGACGTTTTGAATTTCGGAGCTGGGCTGTGGCTGTGCCGAGAAGGAACGTCCCCACTGTGCTGTGGCTAGGAAGCTCAGAGCGCCAGTGCTTGTGGGGCTGTGGAAGGGCTGCCTAGGGAAGGTGATGGCCAGCAAGAGCTTTCAGTGCTAGCCCCTTTGGTGTGGGAGCAGTGGCTGGACGTTTTGAATTTCGGAGCTGGGCTGTGGCTGTGCCGAGAAGGAACGTCCCCACTGTGCTGTGGCTAGGAAGCTCAGAGCGCCAGTGCTTGTGGGGCTGTGGAAGGGCTGCCTAGGGAAGGTGATGGCCAGCAAGAGCTTTCAGTGCTAGCCCCTTTGGTGTGGGAGCAGTGGCTGGACGTTTTGAATTTCTGAGCTGGGCTGTGGCTGTGCTGAGAAGGAACGTCCCCACTGTGCTGTGGCTAGGAAGCTCAGAGCGCCAGTGCTTGTGGGGCTGTGGAAGGGCAGCCTAGGGCAGCTGATGGCCAGCAAGAGCTTTCAGTGCTAGCCCCTTTGGTGTGGGAGCAGTGGCTGGACGTTTCGAATTTCAGAGCTGGGCTGTGGCTGTGCCGAGAAGGAACGTCCCCACTGTGCTGTGGCTAGGAAGCTCAGAGCGCCAGTGCTTGTGGGGCTGTGGAAGGGCAGCCTAGGGCAGGTGATGGCCAGCAAGAGCTTTCAGTGCTAGCCCCTTTGGTGTGGGAGCAGTGGCTGGACGTTTTGAATTTGGGAGCTGGGCTGTGGCTGTGCCGAGAAGGAACGTCCCCACTGTGCTGTGGCTAGGAAGCTCAGAGCGCCAGTGCTGTGGGGCTGTGGAAGGGCAGCCTAGGGCAGGTGATGGCCAGCAAGAGCTTTCAGTGCTAGCCCCTTTGGTGTGGGAGCAGTGGCTGGACGTTTCGAATTTCGGAGCTGGGCTGTGGCTGTGCCGAGAAGGAACGTCCCCACTGTGCTGTGGCTAGGAAGCTCAGAGCGCCAGTGCTTGTGGGGCTGTGGAAGGGCTGCCTAGGGCAGGTGATGGCCAGCAAGAGCTTTCAGTGCTAGCCCCTTTGGTGTGGGAGCAGTGGCTGGACGTTTTGAATTTCGGAGCTGGGCTGTGGCTGTGCTGAGAAGGAACGTCCCCACTGTGCTGTGGCTAGGAAGCTCAGAGCGCCAGTGCTTGTGGGGCTGTGGAAGGGCTGCCTAGGGCAGGTGATGGCCAGCAAGAGCTTTCAGTGCTAGCCCCTTTGGTGTGGGAGCAGTGGCTGGACGTTTTGAATTTGGGAGCTGGGCTGTGGCTGTGCCGAGAAGGAACGTCCCCACTGTGCTGTGGCTAGGAAGCTCAGAGCGCCAGTGCTTGTGGGGCTGTGGAAGGGCTGCCTAGGGAAGGTGATGGCCAGCAAGAGCTTTCAGTGGTAGCCCCTTTGGTGTGGGAGCAGTGGCTGGACATTTCGAATTTGGGAGCTGGGCTGTGGCTGTGCCGAGAAGGAACGTCCCCACTGTGCTGTGGCTAGGAAGCTCAGAGCGCCAGTGCTTGTGGGGCTGTGGAAGGGCTGCCTAGGGCAGGCGATGGCCAGCAAGAGCTTTCAGTGCTAGCCCCTTTGGTGTGGGAGCAGTGGCTGGACGTTTCGAATTTGGGAGCTGGGCTGTGGCTGTGCCGAGAAGGAACGTCCCCACTGTGCTGTGGCTAGGAAGCTCAGAGCGCCAGTGCTTGTGGGGCTGTGGAAGGGCTGCCTAGGGAAGGTGATGGCCAGCAAGAGCTTTCAGTGCTAGCCCCTTTGGTGTGGGAGCAGTGGCTGGACGTTTTGAATTTCGGAGCTGGGCTGTGGCTGTGCCGAGAAGGAACGTCCCCACTGTGCTGTGGCTAGGAAGCTCAGAGCGCCAGTGCTTGTGGGGCTGTGGAAGGGCTGCCTAGGGAAGGTGATGGCCAGCAAGAGCTTTCAGTGCTAGCCCCTTTGGTGTGGGAGCAGTGGCTGGAGGTTTCGAATTTGGGAGCTGGGCTGTGGCTGTGCCGAGAAGGAACGTCCCCACTGTGCTGTGGCTAGGAAGCTCAGAGCGCCAGTGCTTGTGGGGCTGTGGAAGGGCTGCCTAGGGCAGGTGATGGCCAGCAAGAGCTTTCAGTGCTAGCCCCTTTGGTGTGGGAGCAGTGGCTGGACGTTTTGAATTTCAGAGCTGGGCTGTGGCTGTGCTGAGAAGGAACGTCCCCACTGTGCTGTGGCTAGGAAGCTCAGAGCGCCAGTGCTTGTGGGGCTGTGGAAGGGCTGCCTAGGGCAGGTGATGGCCAGCAAGAGCTTTCAGTGCTAGCCCCTTTGGTGTGGGAGCAGTGGCTGGACGTTTCGAATTTGGGAGCTGGGCTGTGGCTGTGCCGAGAAGGAACGTCCCCACTGTGCTGTGGCTAGGAAGCTCAGAGCGCCAGTGCTTGTGGGGCTGTGGAAGGGCTGCCTAGGGAAGGTGATGGCCAGCAAGAGCTTTCAGTGCTAGCCCCTTTGGTGTGGGAGCAGTGGCTGGACGTTTCGAATTTCGGAGCTGGGCTGTGGCTGTGCTGAGAAGGAACGTCCCCACTGTGCTGTGGCTAGGAAGCTCAGAGCGCCAGTGCTTGTGGGGCTGTGGAAGGGCTGCCTAGGGCAGGTGATGGCCAGCAAGAGCTTTCAGTGCTAGCCCCTTTGGTGTGGGAGCAGTGGCTGGACGTTTTGAGTTTGGGAGCTGGGCTGTGGCTGTGCCGAGAAGGAACGTCCCCACTGTGCTGTGGCTAGGAAGCTCAGAGCGCCAGTGCTTGTGGGGCTGTGGAAGGGCTGCCTAGGGAAGGTGATGGCCAGCAAGAGCTTTCAGTGGTAGCCCCTTTGGTGTGGGAGCAGTGGCTGGACATTTCGAATTTGGGAGCTGGGCTGTGGCTGTGCCGAGAAGGAACGTCCCCACTGTGCTGTGGCTAGGAAGCTCAGAGCGCCAGTGCTTGTGGGGCTGTGGAAGGGCTGCCTAGGGCAGGTGATGGCCAGCAAGAGCTTTCAGTGCTAGCCCCTTTGGTGTGGGAGCAGTGGCTGGACGTTTTGAATTTCAGAGCTGGGCTGTGGCTGTGCTGAGAAGGAACGTCCCCACTGTGCTGTGGCTAGGAAGCTCAGAGCGCCAGTGCTTGTGGGGCTGTGGAAGGGCTGCCTAGGGCAGGTGATGGCCAGCAAGAGCTTTCAGTGCTAGCCCCTTTGGTGTGGGAGCAGTGGCTGGACGTTTCGAATTTGGGAGCTGGGCTGTGGCTGTGCCGAGAAGGAACGTCCCCACTGTGCTGTGGCTAGGAAGCTCAGAGCGCCAGTGCTTGTGGGGCTGTGGAAGGGCTGCCTAGGGAAGGTGATGGCCAGCAAGAGCTTTCAGTGCTAGCCCCTTTGGTGTGGGAGCAGTGGCTGGAGGTTTCGAATTTCGGAGCTGGGCTGTGGCTGTGCCGAGAAGGAACGTCCCCACTGTGCTGTGGCTAGGAAGCTCAGAGCGCCAGTGCTTGTGGGGCTGTGGAAGGGCTGCCTAGGGCAGGTGATGGCCAGCAAGAGCTTTCAGTGCTAGCCCCTTTGGTGTGGGAGCAGTGGCTGGACGTTTTGAATTTGGGAGCTGGGCTGTGGCTGTGCCGAGAAGGAACGTCCCCACTGTGCTGTGGCTAGGAAGCTCAGAGCGCCAGTGCTTGTGGGGCTGTGGAAGGGCTGCCTAGGGCAGGTGAGGGCCAGCAAGAGCTTTCAGTGCTAGCCCCTTTGGTGTGGGAGCAGTGGCTGGACGTTTCGAATTTGGGAGCTGGGCTGTGGCTGTGCCAAGAAGGAACGTCCCCACTGTGCTGTGGCTAGGAAGCTCAGAGCGCCAGTGCTTGTGGGGCTGTGGAAGGGCTGCCTAGGGAAGGCGATGGCCAGCAAGAGCTTTCAGTGGTAGCCCCTTTGGTGTGGGAGCAGTGGCTGGACATTTCGAATTTGGGAGCTGGGCTGTGGCTGTGCCGAGAAGGAACGTCCCCACTGTGCTGTGGCTAGGAAGCTCAGAGCGCCAGTGCTTGTGGGGCTGTGGAAGGGCTGCCTAGGGAAGGTGATGGCCAGCAAGAGCTTTCAGTGCTAGCCCCTTTGGTGTGGGAGCAGTGGCTGGACGTTTTGAATTTCGGAGCTGGGCTGTGGCTGTGCCGAGAAGGAACGTCCCCACTGTGCTGTGGCTAGGAAGCTCAGAGCGCCAGTGCTTGTGGGGCTGTGGAAGGGCTGCCTAGGGAAGGTGATGGCCAGCAAGAGCTTTCAGTGCTAGCCCCTTTGGTGTGGGAGCAGTGGCTGGAGGTTTTGATTTTCGGAGCTGGGCTCTGGCTGTGCCGAGAAGGAACGTCCCCACTGTGCTGTGGCTAGGAAGCTCAGAGCGCCAGTGCTTGTGGGGCTGTGGAAGGGCTGCCTAGGGCAGGTGATGGCCAGCAAGAGCTTTCAGTGCTAGCCCCTTTGGTGTGGGAGCAGTGGCTGGACGTTTTGAATTTCAGAGCTGGGCTGTGGCTGTGCTGAGAAGGAACGTCCCCACTGTGCTGTGGCTAGGAAGCTCAGAGCGCCAGTGCTTGTGGGGCTGTGGAAGGGCTGCCTAGGGCAGGTGATGGCCAGCAAGAGCTTTCAGTGCTAGCCCCTTTGGTGTGGGAGCAGTGGCTGGACGTTTTGAATTTCAGAGCTGGGCTGTGGCTGTGCTGAGAAGGAACGTCCCCACTGTGCTGTGGCTAGGAAGCTCAGAGCGCCAGTGCTTGTGGGGCTGCGGAAGGGCTGCCTAGGGAAGGTGATGGCCAGCAAGAGCTTTCAGTGCTAGCCCCTTTGGTGTGGGAGCAGTGGCTGGACGTTTCGAATTTGGGAGCTGGGCTGTGGCTGTGCCGAGAAGGAACGTCCCCACTGTGCTGTGGCTAGGAAGCTCAGAGCGCCAGTGCTTGTGGGGCTGTGGAAGGGCTGCCTAGGGCAGGTGATGGCCAGCAAGAGCTTTCAGTGCTAGCCCCTTTGGTGTGGGAGCAGTGGCTGGAGGTTTCGAATTTCGGAGCTGGGCTGTGGCTGTGCCGAGAAGGAACGTCCCCACTGTGCTGTGGCTAGGAAGCTCAGAGCGCCAGTGCTTGTGGGGCTGTGGAAGGGCTGCCTAGGGAAGGTGATGGCCAGCAAGAGCTTTCAGTGCTAGCCCCTTTGGTGTGGGAGCAGTGGCTGGATGTTTCGAATTTGGGAGCTGGGCTGTGGCTGTGCCGAGAAGGAACGTCCCCACTGTGCTGTGGCTAGGAAGCTCAGAGCGCCAGTGCTTGTGGGGCTGTGGAAGGGCTGCCTAGGGCAGGTGATGGCCAGCAAGAGCTTTCAGTGCTAGCCCCTTTGGTGTGGGAGCAGTGGCTGGACATTTCGAATTTCGGAGCTGGGCTGTGGCTGTGCCGAGAAGGAACGTCCCCACTGTGCTGTGGCTAGGAAGCTCAGAGCGCCAGTGCTTGTGGGGCTGTGGAAGGGCTGCCTAGGGCAGGTGATGGCCAGCAAGAGCTTTCAGTGCTAGCCCCTTTGGTGTGGGAGCAGTGGCTGGACGTTTTGAATTTCAGAGCTGGGCTGTGGCTGTGCTGAGAAGGAACGTCCCCACTGTGCTGTGGCTAGGAAGCTCAGAGCGCCAGTGCTTGTGGGGCTGTGGAAGGGCTGCCTAGGGAAGGTGATGGCCAGCAAGAGCTTTCAGTGCTAGCCCCTTTGGTGTGGGAGCAGTGGCTGGACGTTTCGAATTTGGGAGCTGGGCTCTGGCTGTGCTGAGAAGGAACGTCCCCACTGTGCTGTGGCTAGGAAGCTCAGAGCGCCAGTGCTTGTGGGGCTGTGGAAGGGCTGCCTAGGGCAGGTGATGGCCAGCAAGAGCTTTCAGTGCTAGCCCCTTTGGTGTGGGAGCAGTGGCTGGAGGTTTTGAATTTCGGAGCTGGGCTGTGGCTGTGCCGAGAAGGAACGTCCCCACTGTGCTGTGGCTAGGAAGCTCAGAGCGCCAGTGCTTGTGGGGCTGTGGAAGGGCTGCCTAGGGCAGGTGATGGCCAGCAAGAGCTTTCAGTGCTAGCCCCTTTGGTGTTGGAGCAGTGGCTGGATGTTTCGAATTTCGGAGCTGGGCTGTGGCTGTGCCGAGAAGGAACGTCCCCACTGTGCTGTGGCTAGGAAGCTCAGAGCGCCAGTGCTTGTGGGGCTGTGGAAGGGCTGCCTAGGGCAGGCGATGGCCAGCAAGAGCTTTCAGTGCTAGCCCCTTTGGTGTGGGAGCAGTGGCTGGACGTTTTGAATTTCGGAGCTGGGCTGTGGCTGTGCCGAGAAGGAACGTCCCCACTGTGCTGTGGCTAGGAAGCTCAGAGCGCCAGTGCTTGTGGGGCTGTGGAAGGGCTGCCTAGGGCAGGTGATGGCCAGCAAGAGCTTTCAGTGCTAGCCCCTTTGGTGTGGGAGCAGTGGCTGGAGGTTTTGAATTTCAGAGCTGGGCTGTGGCTGTGCCGAGAAGGAACGTCCCCACTGTGCTGTGGCTAGGAAGCTCAGAGCGCCAGTGCTTGTGGGGCTGTGGAAGGGCTGCCTAGGGCAGGTGATGGCCAGCAAGAGCTCTCAGTGCTAGCCCCTTTGGTGTGGGAGCAGTGGCTGGACGTTTTGAATTTCGGAGCTGGGCTGTGGCTGTGCTGAGAAGGAACGTCCCCACTGTGCTGTGGCTAGGAAGCTCAGAGCGCCAGTGCTTGTGGGGCTGTGGAAGGGCAGCCTAGGGCAGGTGATGGCCAGCAAGAGCTTTCAGTGCTAGCCCCTTTGGTGTGGGAGCAGTGGCTGGACGTTTCGAATTTCGGAGCTGGGCTGTGGCTGTGCTGAGAAGGAACGTCCCCACTGTGCTGTGGCTAGGAAGCTCAGAGCGCCAGTGCTTGTGGGGCTGTGGAAGGGCTGCCTAGGGCAGGTGAGGGCCAGCAAGAGCTTTCAGTGCTAGCCCCTTTGGTGTGGGAGCAGTGGCTGGACGTTTTGAATTTGGGAGCTGGGCTGTGGCTGTGCCGAGAAGGAACGTCCCCACTGTGCTGTGGCTAGGAAGCTCAGAGCGCCAGTGCTTGTGGGGCTGTGGAAGGGCTGCCTAGGGAAGGTGATGGCCAGCAAGAGCTTTCAGTGCTAGCCCCTTTGGTGTGGGAGCAGTGGCTGGACGTTTTGAATTTCGGAGCTGGGCTGTGGCTGTGCCGAGAAGGAACGTCCCCACTGTGCTGTGGCTAGGAAGCTCAGAGCGCCAGTGCTTGTGGGGCTGTGGAAGGGCTGCCTAGGGCAGGTGAGGGCCAGCAAGAGCTTTCAGTGCTAGCCCCTTTGGTGTGGGAGCAGTGGCTGGACGTTTTGAATTTGGGAGCTGGGCTGTGGCTGTGCCGAGAAGGAACGTCCCCACTGTGCTGTGGCTAGGAAGCTCAGAGCGCCAGTGCTTGTGGGGCTGTGGAAGGGCTGCCTAGGGAAGGTGATGGCCAGCAAGAGCTTTCAGTGGTAGCCCCTTTGGTGTGGGAGCAGTGGCTGGACATTTCGAATTTCGGAGCTGGGCTCTGGCTGTGCCGAGAAGGAACGTCCCCACTGTGCTGTGGCTAGGAAGCTCAGAGCGCCAGTGCTTGTGGGGCTGTGGAAGGGCTGCCTAGGGCAGGTGATGGCCAGCAAGAGCTTTCAGTGCTAGCCCCTTTGGTGTGGGAGCAGTGGCTGGACGTTTTGAATTTCAGAGCTGGGCTGTGGCTGTGCTGAGAAGGAACGTCCCCACTGTGCTGTGGCTAGGAAGCTCAGAGCGCCAGTGCTTGTGGGGCTGTGGAAGGGCTGCCTAGGGAAGGTGATGGCCAGCAAGAGCTTTCAGTGCTAGCCCCTTTGGTGTGGGAGCAGTGGCTGGACGTTTCGAATTTGGGAGCTGGGCTGTGGCTGTGCCGAGAAGGAACGTCCCCACTGTGCTGTGGCTAGGAAGCTCAGAGCGCCAGTGCTTGTGGGGCTGTGGAAGGGCTGCCTAGGGAAGGTGATGGCCAGCAAGAGCTTTCAGTGCTAGCCCCTTTGGTGTGGGAGCAGTGGCTGGACGTTTTGAATTTCGGAGCTGGGCTGTGGCTGTGCCGAGAAGGAACGTCCCCACTGTGCTGTGGCTAGGAAGCTCAGAGCGCCAGTGCTTGTGGGGCTGTGGAAGGGCTGCCTAGGGCAGGTGAGGGCCAGCAAGAGCTTTCAGTGCTAGCCCCTTTGGTGTGGGAGCAGTGGCTGGACGTTTTGAATTTGGGAGCTGGGCTGTGGCTGTGCCGAGAAGGAACGTCCCCACTGTGCTGTGGCTAGGAAGCTCAGAGCGCCAGTGCTTGTGGGGCTGTGGAAGGGCTGCCTAGGGAAGGTGATGGCCAGCAAGAGCTTTCAGTGGTAGCCCCTTTGGTGTGGGAGCAGTGGCTGGACATTTCGAATTTCGGAGCTGGGCTCTGGCTGTGCCGAGAAGGAACGTCCCCACTGTGCTGTGGCTAGGAAGCTCAGAGCGCCAGTGCTTGTGGGGCTGTGGAAGGGCTGCCTAGGGCAGGTGATGGCCAGCAAGAGCTTTCAGTGCTAGCCCCTTTGGTGTGGGAGCAGTGGCTGGACGTTTTGAATTTCAGAGCTGGGCTGTGGCTGTGCTGAGAAGGAACGTCCCCACTGTGCTGTGGCTAGGAAGCTCAGAGCGCCAGTGCTTGTGGGGCTGTGGAAGGGCTGCCTAGGGAAGGTGATGGCCAGCAAGAGCTTTCAGTGCTAGCCCCTTTGGTGTGGGAGCAGTGGCTGGACGTTTCGAATTTGGGAGCTGGGCTGTGGCTGTGCCGAGAAGGAACGTCCCCACTGTGCTGTGGCTAGGAAGCTCAGAGCGCCAGTGCTTGTGGGGCTGTGGAAGGGCTGCCTAGGGCAGGTGATGGCCAGCAAGAGCTTTCAGTGCTAGCCCCTTTGGTGTGGGAGCAGTGGCTGGAGGTTTTGAATTTCGGAGCTGGGCTGTGGCTGTGCCGAGAAGGAACGTCCCCACTGTGCTGTGGCTAGGAAGCTCAGAGCGCCAGTGCTTGTGGGGCTGTGGAAGGGCTGCCTAGGGAAGGTGATGGCCAGCAAGAGCTTTCAGTGGTAGCCCCTTTGGTGTGGGAGCAGTGGCTGGACATTTCGAATTTCGGAGCTGGGCTGTGGCTGTGCCGAGAAGGAACGTCCCCACTGTGCTGTGGCTAGGAAGCTCAGAGCGCCAGTGCTTGTGGGGCTGTGGAAGGGCTGCCTAGGGCAGGTGATGGCCAGCAAGAGCTTTCAGTGCTAGCCCCTTTGGTGTGGGAGCAGTGGCTGGACGTTTTGAATTTCAGAGCTGGGCTGTGACTGTGCTGAGAAGGAACGTCCCCACTGTGCTGTGGCTAGGAAGCTCAGAGCGCCAGTGCTTGTGGGGCTGTGGAAGGGCTGCCTAGGGCAGGTGATGGCCAGCAAGAGCTTTCAGTGCTAGCCCCTTTGGTGTGGGAGCAGTGGCTGGACGTTTTGAGTTTGGGAGCTGGGCTGTGGCTGTGCCGAGAAGGAACGTCCCCACTGTGCTGTGGCTAGGAAGCTCAGAGCGCCAGTGCTTGTGGGGCTGTGGAAGGGCTGCCTAGGGCAGGTGATGGCCAGCAAGAGCTTTCAGTGCTAGCCCCTTTGGTGTGGGAGCAGTGGCTGGAGGTTTTGAATTTCGGAGCTGGGCTGTGGCTGTGCCGAGAAGGAACGTCCCCACTGTGCTGTGGCTAGGAAGCTCAGAGCGCCAGTGCTTGTGGGGCTGTGGAAGGGCTGCCTAGGGCAGGTGATGGCCAGCAAGAGCTTTCAGTGCTAGCCCCTTTGGTGTGGGAGCAGTGGCTGGACGTTTCGAATTTCAGAGCTGGGCTGTGGCTGTGCCGAGAAGGAACGTCCCCACTGTGCTGTGGCTAGGAAGCTCAGAGCGCCAGTGCTTGTGGGGCTGTGGAAGGGCTGCCTAGGGGAGGTGATGGCCAGCAAGAGCTTTCAGTGCTAGCCCCTTTGGTGTGGGAGCAGTGGCTGGACGTTTTGAATTTCGGAGCTGGGCTGTGGCTGTGCCGAGAAGGAACGTCCCCACTGTGCTGTGGCTAGGAAGCTCAGAGCACCAGTGCTTGTGGGGCTGTGGAAGGGCAGCCTAGGGCAGGTGATGGCCAGCAAGAGCTTTCAGTGCTAGCCCCTTTGGTGTGGGAGCAGTGGCTGGACGTTTCGAATTTGGGAGCTGGGCTGTGGCTGTGCCGAGAAGGAACGTCCCCACTGTGCTGTGGCTAGGAAGCTCAGAGCGCCAGTGCTTGTGGGGCTGTGGAAGGGCTGCCTAGGGCAGGCGATGGCCAGCAAGAGCTTTCAGTGCTAGCCCCTTTGGTGTGGGAGCAGTGGCTGGACGTTTTGAATTTCGGAGCTGGGCTGTGGCTGTGCCGAGAAGGAACGTCCCCACTGTGCTGTGGCTAGGAAGCTCAGAGCGCCAGTGCTTGTGGGGCTGTGGAAGGGCTGCCTAGGGCAGGTGATGGCCAGCAAGAGCTTTCAGTGCTAGCCCCTTTGGTGTGGGAGCAGTGGCTGGAGGTTTTGAATTTCAGAGCTGGGCTGTGGCTGTGCCGAGAAGGAACGTCCCCACTGTGCTGTGGCTAGGAAGCTCAGAGCGCCAGTGCTTGTGGGGCTGTGGAAGGGCTGCCTAGGGCAGGTGATGGCCAGCAAGAGCTCTCAGTGCTAGCCCCTTTGGTGTGGGAGCAGTGGCTGGACGTTTTGAATTTCGGAGCTGGGCTGTGGCTGTGCTGAGAAGGAACGTCCCCACTGTGCTGTGGCTAGGAAGCTCAGAGCGCCAGTGCTTGTGGGGCTGTGGAAGGGCAGCCTAGGGCAGGTGATGGCCAGCAAGAGCTTTCAGTGCTAGCCCCTTTGGTGTGGGAGCAGTGGCTGGACGTTTCGAATTTCAGAGCTGGGCTGTGGCTGTGCCGAGAAGGAACGTCCCCACTGTGCTGTGGCTAGGAAGCTCAGAGCGCCAGTGCTTGTGGGGCTGTGGAAGGGCAGCCTAGGGCAGGTGATGGCCAGCAAGAGCTTTCAGTGCTAGCCCCTTTGGTGTGGGAGCAGTGGCTGGAGGTTTCGAATTTCGGAGCTGGGCTGTGGCTGTGCCGAGAAGGAACGTCCCCACTGTGCTGTGGCTAGGAAGCTCAGAGCGCCAGTGCTTGTGGGGCTGTGGAAGGGCTGCCTAGGGCAGGTGATGGCCAGCAAGAGCTTTCAGTGCTAGCCCCTTTGGTGTGGGAGCAGTGGCTGGACGTTTCGAATTTCGGAGCTGGGCTGTGGCTGTGCCGAGAAGGAACGTCCCCACTGTGCTGTGGCTAGGAAGCTCAGAGCGCCAGTGCTTGTGGGGCTGTGGAAGGGCTGCCTAGGGCAGGTGATGGCCAGCAAGAGCTTTCAGTGCTAGCCCCTTTGGTGTGGGAGCAGTGGCTTGACGTTTTGAATTTGGGAGCTGGGCTGTGGCTGTGCCGAGAAGGAACGTCCCCACTGTGCTGTGGCTAGGAAGCTCAGAGCGCCAGTGCTTGTGGGGCTGTGGAAGGGCTGCCTAGGGCAGGTGATGGCCAGCAAGAGCTTTCAGTGCTAGCCCCTTTGGTGTGGGAGCAGTGGCTGGACGTTTCGAATTTCAGAGCTGGGCTGTGGCTGTGCTGAGAAGGAACGTCCCCACTGTGCTGTGGCTAGGAAGCTCAGAGCGCCAGTGCTTGTGGGGCTGTGGAAGGGCTGCCTAGGGAAGGTGATGGCCAGCAAGAGCTTTCAGTGCTAGCCCCTTTGGTGTGGGAGCAGTGGCTGGACGTTTTGAATTTGGGAGCTGGGCTGTGGCTGTGCCGAGAAGGAACGTCCCCACTGTGCTGTGGCTAGGAAGCTCAGAGCGCCAGTGCTTGTGGGGCTGTGGAAGGGCTGCCTAGGGCAGGTGATGGCCAGCAAGAGCTTTCAGTGCTAGCCCCTTTGGTGTGGGAGCAGTGGCTGGACATTTCGAATTTCGGAGCTGGGCTGTGGCTGTGCCGAGAAGGAACGTCCCCACTGTGCTGTGGCTAGGAAGCTCAGAGCGCCAGTGCTTGTGGGGCTGTGGAAGGGCTGCCTAGGGCAGGCGATGGCCAGCAAGAGCTTTCAGTGCTAGCCCCTTTGGTGTGGGAGCAGTGGCTGGACGTTTCGAATTTCGGAGCTGGGCTGTGGCTGTGCCGAGAAGGAACGTCCCCACTGAGCTGTGGCTAGGAAGCTCAGAGCGCCAGTGCTTGTGGGGCTGTGGAAGGGCTGCCTAGGGAAGGTGATGGCCAGCAAGAGCTTTCAGTGCTAGCCCCTTTGGTGTGGGAGCAGTGGCTGGACGTTTTGAATTTGGGAGCTGGGCTGTGGCTGTGCCGAGAAGGAACGTCCCCACTGTGCTGTGGCTAGGAAGCTCAGAGCGCCAGTGCTTGTGGGGCTGTGGAAGGGCTGCCTAGGGCAGGTGATGGCCAGCAAGAGCTTTCAGTGCTAGCCCCTTTGGTGTGGGAGCAGTGGCTGGACATTTCGAATTTCGGAGCTGGGCTGTGGCTGTGCCGAGAAGGAACGTCCCCACTGTGCTGTGGCTAGGAAGCTCAGAGCGCCAGTGCTTGTGGGGCTGTGGAAGGGCTGCCTAGGGCAGGCGATGGCCAGCAAGAGCTTTCAGTGCTAGCCCCTTTGGTGTGGGAGCAGTGGCTGGACGTTTTGAATTTCGGAGCTGGGCTGTGGCTGTGCCGAGAAGGAACGTCCCCACTGTGCTGTGGCTAGGAAGCTCAGAGCGCCAGTGCTTGTGGGGCTGTGGAAGGGCTGCCTAGGGCAGGTGATGGCCAGCAAGAGCTTTCAGTGCTAGCCCCTTTGGTGTGGGAGCAGTGGCTGGAGGTTTTGAATTTCGGAGCTGGGCTGTGGCTGTGCCGAGAAGGAACGTCCCCACTGTGCTGTGGCTAGGAAGCTCAGAGCGCCAGTGCTTGTGGGGCTGTGGAAGGGCTGCCTAGGGCAGGTGATGGCCAGCAAGAGCTTTCAGTGCTAGCCCCTTTGGTGTGGGAGCAGTGGCTGGATGTTTCGAATTTCGGAGCTGGGCTGTGGCTGTGCCGAGAAGGAACGTCCCCACTGTGCTGTGGCTAGGAAGCTCAGAGCGCCAGTGCTTGTGGGGCTGTGGAAGGGCTGCCTAGGGGAGGTGATGGCCAGCAAGAGCTTTCAGTGCTAGCCCCTTTGGTGTGGGAGCAGTGGCTGGACGTTTTGAATTTCGGAGCTGGGCTGTGGCTGTGCCGAGAAGGAACGTCCCCACTGTGCTGTGGCTAGGAAGCTCAGAGCGCCAGTGCTTGTGGGGCTGTGGAAGGGCTGCCTAGGGCAGGTGATGGCCAGCAAGAGCTCTCAGTGCTAGCCCCTTTGGTGTGGGAGCAGTGGCTGGACGTTTTGAATTTCGGAGCTGGGCTGTGGCTGTGCTGAGAAGGAACGTCCCCACTGTGCTGTGGCTAGGAAGCTCAGAGCGCCAGTGCTTGTGGGGCTGTGGAAGGGCAGCCTAGGGCAGGTGATGGCCAGCAAGAGCTTTCAGTGCTAGCCCCTTTGGTGTGGGAGCAGTGGCTGGACGTTTCGAATTTCAGAGCTGGGCTGTGGCTGTGCCGAGAAGGAACGTCCCCACTGTGCTGTGGCTAGGAAGCTCAGAGCGCCAGTGCTTGTGGGGCTGTGGAAGGGCTGCCTAGGGCAGGCGATGGCCAGCAAGAGCTTTCAGTGCTAGCCCCTTTGGTGTGGGAGCAGTGGCTGGACGTTTTGAATTTCGGAGCTGGGCTGTGGCTGTGCCGAGAAGGAACGTCCCCACTGTGCTGTGGCTAGGAAGCTCAGAGCGCCAGTGCTTGTGGGGCTGTGGAAGGGCTGCCTAGGGCAGGTGATGGCCAGCAAGAGCTTTCAGTGCTAGCCCCTTTGGTGTGGGAGCAGTGGCTGGAGGTTTTGAATTTCGGAGCTGGGCTGTGGCTGTGCCGAGAAGGAACGTCCCCACTGTGCTGTGGCTAGGAAGCTCAGAGCGCCAGTGCTTGTGGGGCTGTGGAAGGGCTGCCTAGGGCAGGTGATGGCCAGCAAGAGCTTTCAGTGCTAGCCCCTTTGGTGTGGGAGCAGTGGCTGGATGTTTCGAATTTCGGAGCTGGGCTGTGGCTGTGCCGAGAAGGAACGTCCCCACTGTGCTGTGGCTAGGAAGCTCAGAGCGCCAGTGCTTGTGGGGCTGTGGAAGGGCTGCCTAGGGGAGGTGATGGCCAGCAAGAGCTTTCAGTGCTAGCCCCTTTGGTGTGGGAGCAGTGGCTGGACGTTTTGAATTTCGGAGCTGGGCTGTGGCTGTGCCGAGAAGGAACGTCCCCACTGTGCTGTGGCTAGGAAGCTCAGAGCGCCAGTGCTTGTGGGGCTGTGGAAGGGCTGCCTAGGGAAGGTGATGGCCAGCAAGAGCTCTCAGTGCTAGCCCCTTTGGTGTGGGAGCAGTGGCTGGACGTTTTGAATTTCGGAGCTGGGCTGTGGCTGTGCTGAGAAGGAACGTCCCCACTGTGCTGTGGCTAGGAAGCTCAGAGCGCCAGTGCTTGTGGGGCTGTGGAAGGGCGCTGTGGAAGGGCAGCCTAGGGCAGGTGATGGCCAGCAAGAGCTTTCAGTGCTAGCCCCTTTGGTGTGGGAGCAGTGGCTGGACGTTTCGAATTTCAGAGCTGGGCTGTGGCTGTGCCGAGAAGGAACGTCCCCACTGTGCTGTGGCTAGGAAGCTCAGAGCGCCAGTGCTTGTGGGGCTGTGGAAGGGCTGCCTAGGGAAGGTGATGGCCAGCAAGAGCTTTCAGTGCTAGCCCCTTTGGTGTGGGAGCAGTGGCTGGACGTTTCGAATTCGGAGCCTGGGCTGTGGCTGTGCCGAGAAGGAACGTCCCCACTGTGCTGTGGCTAGGAAGCTCAGAGCGCCAGTGCTTGTGGGGCTGTGGAAGGGCTGCCTAGGGCAGGTGATGGCCAGCAAGAGCTTTCAGTGCTAGCCCCTTTGGTGTGGGAGCAGTGGCTGGACGTTTTGAATTTGGGAGCTGGGCTGTGGCTGTGCCGAGAAGGAACGTCCCCACTGTGCTGTGGCTAGGAAGCTCAGAGCGCCAGTGCTTGTGGGGCTGTGGAAGGGCTGCCTAGGGCAGGTGATGGCCAGCAAGAGCTTTCAGTGCTAGCCCCTTTGGTGTGGGAGCAGTGGCTGGACATTTCGAATTTCGGAGCTGGGCTGTGGCTGTGCGAGAAGGAACGTCCCCACTGTGCTGTGGCTAGGAAGCTCAGAGCGCCAGTGCTTGTGGGGCTGTGGAAGGGCTGCCTAGGGCAGGTGATGGCCAGCAAGAGCTTTCAGTGCTAGCCCCTTTGGTGTGGGAGCAGTGGCTGGACGTTTTGAATTTCAGAGCTGGGCTGTGGCTGTGCTGAGAAGGAACGTCCCCACTGTGCTGTGGCTAGGAAGCTCAGAGCGCCAGTGCTTGTGGGGCTGTGGAAGGGCTGCCTAGGGCAGGTGATGGCCAGCAAGAGCTTTCAGTGCTAGCCCCTTTGGTGTGGGAGCAGTGGCTGGACGTTTCGAATTTGGGAGCTGGGCTGTGGCTGTGCCGAGAAGGAACGTCCCCACTGTGCTGTGGCTAGGAAGCTCAGAGCGCCAGTGCTTGTGGGCTGTGGGAAGGGCTGCCTAGGGCAGGTGAGGGCCAGCAAGAGCTTTCAGTGCTAGCCCCTTTGGTGTGGGAGCAGTGGCTGGACGTTTTGAATTTCGGGAGCTGGGCTGTGGCTGTGCCGAGAAGGAACGTCCCCACTGTGCTGTGGCTAGGAAGCTCAGAGCGCCAGTGCTTGTGGGGCTGTGGAAGGGCTGCCTAGGGAAGGTGATGGCAGCAAGAGCTTTCAGTGCTAGCCCCTTGGTGTGGGAGGCAGTGGCTGGACGTTTTGAATTTCGGAGCTGGGCTGTGGCTGTGCCGAGAAGGAACGTCCCCACTGTGCTGTGGCTAGGAAGCTCAGAGCGCCAGTGCTTGTGGGCTGTGGAAGGGCTGCCTAGGGCAGGTGATGGCCAGCAAGAGCTTTCAGTGCTAGCCCCTTTGGTGTGGGAGCAGTGGCTGGACGTTTTGAATTTCGGAGCTGGGCTGTGGCTGTGCTGAGAAGAACGTCCCCACTGTGCTGTGGCTAGGAAGCTCAGAGCGCAGTGCTTGTGGGGCTGTGGAAGGGCTGCCTAGGGCAGGTGATGGCCAGCAAGAGCTTTCAGTGCTAGCCCCTTTGGTGTGGGAGCAGTGGCTGGACGTTTTGAATTTCGGAGCTGGGCTGTGGCTGTGCTGAGAAGGAACGTCCCCACTGTGCTGTGGCTAGGAAGCTCAGAGCGCCAGTGCTTGTGGGGCTGTGGAAGGGCTGCCTAGGGAAGGTGATGGCCAGCAAGAGCTTTCAGTGCTAGCCCCTTTGGTGTGGGAGCAGTGGCTGGACGTTTCGAATTTGGGAGCTGGGCTGTGGCTGTGCCGAGAAGGAACGTCCCCACTGTGCTGTGGCTAGGAAGCTCAGAGCGCCAGTGCTTGTGGGGCTGTGGAAGGGCTGCCTAGGGCAGGTGATGGCCAGCAAGAGCTTTCAGTGCTAGCCCCTTTGGTGTGGGAGCAGTGGCTGGACGTTTCGAATTTCGGAGCTGGGCTGTGGCTGTGCTGAGAAGGAACGTCCCCACTGTGCTGTGGCTAGGAAGCTCAGAGCGCCAGTGCTTGTGGGGCTGTGGAAGGGCTGCCTAGGGCAGGTGATGGCCAGCAAGAGCTTTCAGTGCTAGCCCCTTTGGTGTGGGAGCAGTGGCTGGACGTTTTGAATTTGGGAGCTGGGCTGTGGCTGTGCCGAGAAGGAACGTCCCCACTGTGCTGTGGCTAGGAAGCTCAGAGCGCCAGTGCTTGTGGGGCTGTGGAAGGGCTGCCTAGGGAAGGTGATGGCCAGCAAGAGCTTTCAGTGCTAGCCCCTTTGGTGTGGGAGGAGTGGCTGGACGTTTTGAATTTCGGAGCTGGGCTGTGGCTGTGCTGAGAAGGAACGTCCCCACTGTGCTGTGGCTAGGAAGCTCAGAGCGCCAGTGCTTGTGGGGCTGTGGAAGGGCTGCCTAGGGCAGGTGATGGCCAGCAAGAGCTTTCAGTGCTAGCCCCTTTGGTGTGGGAGCAGTGGCTGGACGTTTCGAATTTCAGAGCTGGGCTGTGGCTGTGCCGAGAAGGAACGTCCCCACTGTGCTGTGGCTAGGAAGCTCAGAGCGCCAGTGCTTGTGGGCTGTGGAAGGGCTGCCTAGGGAAGGTGATGGCCAGCAAGAGCTTTCAGTGCTAGCCCCTTTGGTGTGGGAGCAGTGGCTGGACGTTTCGAATTTCGGAGCTGGGCTGTGGCTGTGCCGAGAAGGAACGTCCCCACTGTGCTGTGGCTAGGAAGCTCAGAGCGCCAGTGCTTGTGGGGCTGTGGAAGGGCTGCCTAGGGCAGGTGATGGCCAGCAAGAGCTTTCAGTGCTAGCCCTTTGGTGTGGGAGCAGTGCTGGACGTTTTGAATTTGGGAGCTGGGCTGTGGCTGTGCCGAGAAGGAACGTCCCCACTGTGCTGTGGCTAGGAAGCTCAGAGCGCCAGTGCTTGTGGGCTGTGGAAGGGCTGCCTAGGGCAGGTGATGGCCAGCAAGAGCTTTCAGTGCTAGCCCCTTTGGTGTGGGAGCAGTGGCTGGACATTTCGAATTTCGGAGCTGGGCTGTGGCTGTGCCGAGAAGGAACGTCCCCACTGTGCTGTGGCTAGGAAGCTCAGAGCGCCAGTGCTTGTGGGGCTGTGGAAGGGCTGCCTAGGGCAGGTGATGGCCAGCAAGAGCTTTCAGTGCTAGCCCCTTTGGTGTGGGAGCAGTGGCTGGACGTTTTGAATTTCAGAGCTGGGCTGTGGCTGTGCTGAGAAGGAACGTCCCCACTGTGCTGTGGCTAGGAAGCTCAGAGCGCCAGTGCTTGTGGGGCTGTGGAAGGGCTGCCTAGGGCAGGTGATGGCCAGCAAGAGCTTTCAGTGCTAGCCCCTTTGGTGTGGGAGCAGTGGCTGGACGTTTCGAATTTGGGAGCTGGGCTGTGGCTGTGCCGAGAAGGAACGTCCCCACTGTGCTGTGGCTAGGAAGCTCAGAGCGCCAGTGCTTGTGGGGCTGTGGAAGGGCTGCCTAGGGCAGGTGAGGGCCAGCAAGAGCTTTCAGTGCTAGCCCCTTTGGTGTGGGAGCAGTGGCTGGACGTTTTGAATTTGGGAGCTGGGCTGTGGCTGTGCCGAGAAGGAACGTCCCCACTGTGCTGTGGCTAGGAAGCTCAGAGCGCCAGTGCTTGTGGGGCTGTGGAAGGGCTGCCTAGGGAAGGTGATGGCCAGCAAGAGCTTTCAGTGCTAGCCCCTTTGGTGTGGGAGCAGTGGCTGGACGTTTCGAATTTCGGAGCTGGGCTGTGGCTGTGCTGAGAAGGAACGTCCCCACTGTGCTGTGGCTAGGAAGCTCAGAGCGCCAGTGCTTGTGGGGCTGTGGAAGGGCTGCCTAGGGCAGGTGATGGCCAGCAAGAGCTTTCAGTGCTAGCCCCTTTGGTGTGGGAGCAGTGGCTGGACGTTTTGAATTTCGGAGCTGGGCTGTGGCTGTGCTGAGAAGGAACGTCCCCACTGTGCTGTGGCTAGGAAGCTCAGAGCGCCAGTGCTTGTGGGGCTGTGGAAGGGCTGCCTAGGGCAGGTGATGGCCAGCAAGAGCTTTCAGTGCTAGCCCCTTTGGTGTGGGAGCAGTGGCTGGACGTTTTGAATTTCGGAGCTGGGCTGTGGCTGTGCTGAGAAGGAACGTCCCCACTGTGCTGTGGCTAGGAAGCTCAGAGCGCCAGTGCTTGTGGGGCTGTGGAAGGGCTGCCTAGGGAAGGTGATGGCCAGCAAGAGCTTTCAGTGCTAGCCCCTTTGGTGTGGGAGCAGTGGCTGGACGTTTCGAATTTGGAGCTGGGCTGTGGCTGTGCCGAGAAGGAACGTCCCCACTGTGCTGTGGCTAGGAAGCTCAGAGCGCCAGTGCTTGTGGGGCTGTGGAAGGGCTGCCTAGGGCAGGTGATGGCCAGCAAGAGCTTTCAGTGCTAGCCCCTTTGGTGTGGGAGCAGTGGCTGGACGTTTCGAATTTCGGAGCTGGGCTGTGGCTGTGCTGAGAAGGAACGTCCCCACTGTGCTGTGGCTAGGAAGCTCAGAGCGCCAGTGCTTGTGGGGCTGTGGAAGGGCTGCCTAGGGCAGGTGATGGCCAGCAAGAGCTTTCAGTGCTAGCCCCTTTGGTGTGGGAGCAGTGGCTGGACGTTTTGAATTTGGGAGCTGGGCTGTGGCTGTGCCGAGAAGGAACGTCCCCACTGTGCTGTGGCTAGGAAGCTCAGAGCGCCAGTGCTTGTGGGGCTGTGAAGGGCTGCCTAGGGAAGGTGATGGCCAGCAAGAGCTTTCAGTGCTAGCCCCTTTGGTGTGGGAGGAGTGGCTGGACGTTTTGAATTTCGGAGCTGGGCTGTGGCTGTTGCTGAGAAGGAACGTCCCCACTGTGCTGTGGGCTAGGAAGCTCAGAGCGCCAGTGCTTGTGGGGCTGTGGAAGGGCTGCCTAGGGCAGGTGATGGCCAGCAAGAGCTTTCAGTGCTAGCCCCTTTGGTGTGGGAGCAGTGGCTGACGTTTTGAATTTCGGAGCTGGGCTGTGGCTGTGCTGAGAAGGAACGTCCCCACTGTGCTGTGGCTAGGAAGCTCAGAGCGCCAGTGCTTGTGGGGCTGTGGAAGGGCTGCCTAGGCAGGTGATGGCCAGCAAGAGCTTTCAGTGCTAGCCCCTTTGGTGTGGGAGCAGTGGCTGGACGTTTTGAATTTCGGAGCTGGGCTGTGGCTGTGCTGAGAAGGAACGTCCCCACTGTGCTGTGGCTAGGAAGCTCAGAGCGCCAGTGCTTGTGGGGCTGTGGAAGGGCTGCCTAGGGAAGGTGATGGCCAGCAAGAGCTTTCAGTGCTAGCCCCTTTGGTGTGGGAGCAGTGGCTGGACGTTTCGAATTTGGGAGCTGGGCTGTGGCTGTGCCGAGAAGGAACGTCCCCACTGTGCTGTGGCTAGGAAGCTCAGAGCGCCAGTGCTTGTGGGGCTGTGGAAGGGCTGCCTAGGGCAGGTGATGGCCAGCAAGAGCTTTCAGTGCTAGCCCCTTTGGTGTGGGAGCAGTGGCTGGACGTTTCGAATTTCGGAGCTGGGCTGTGGCTGTGCTGAGAAGGAACGTCCCCACTGTGCTGTGGCTAGGAAGCTCAGAGCGCCAGTGCTTGTGGGGCTGTGGAAGGGCTGCCTAGGGCAGGTGATGGCCAGCAAGAGCTTTCAGTGCTAGCCCCTTTGGTGTGGGAGCAGTGGCTGGACGTTTTGAATTTGGGAGCTGGGCTGTGGCTGTGCCGAGAAGGAACGTCCCCACTGTGCTGTGGCTAGGAAGCTCAGAGCGCCAGTGCTTGTGGGGCTGTGGAAGGGCTGCCTAGGGAAGGTGATGGCCAGCAAGAGCTTTCAGTGCTAGCCCCTTTGGTGTGGGAGCAGTGGCTGGACATTTCGAATTTCGGAGCTGGGCTGTGGCTGTGCCGAGAAGGAACGTCCCCACTGTGCTGTGGCTAGGAAGCTCAGAGCGCCAGTGCTTGTGGGGCTGTGGAAGGGCTGCCTAGGGCAGGTGATGGCCAGCAAGAGCTTTCAGTGCTAGCCCCTTTGGTGTGGGAGCAGTGGCTGGACGTTTTGAATTTCAGAGCTGGGCTGTGGCTGTGCTGAGAAGGAACGTCCCCACTGTGCTGTGGCTAGGAAGCTCAGAGCGCCAGTGCTTGTGGGGCTGTGGAAGGGCTGCCTAGGGCAGGTGATGGCCAGCAAGAGCTTTCAGTGCTAGCCCCTTTGGTGTGGGAGCAGTGGCTGGACGTTTCGAATTTGGGAGCTGGGCTGTGGCTGTGCCGAGAAGGAACGTCCCCACTGTGCTGTGGCTAGGAAGCTCAGAGCGCCAGTGCTTGTGGGGCTGTGGAAGGGCTGCCTAGGGCAGGTGATGGCCAGCAAGAGCTTTCAGTGCTAGCCCCTTTGGTGTGGGAGCAGTGGCTGGAGGTTTCGAATTTCGGAGCTGGGCTGTGGCTGTGCCGAGAAGGAACGTCCCCACTGTGCTGTGGCTAGGAAGCTCAGAGCGCCAGTGCTTGTGGGGCTGTGGAAGGGCTGCCTAGGGCAGGT
This sequence comes from Aptenodytes patagonicus, assembly GCF_965638725.1. Taxonomy (NCBI): domain Eukaryota; kingdom Metazoa; phylum Chordata; class Aves; order Sphenisciformes; family Spheniscidae; genus Aptenodytes; species Aptenodytes patagonicus. The sequence goes on along the minus strand of NW_027471999.1, from coordinate 268,041 downwards.
GATGGCCAGCAAGAGCTTTCAGTGCTAGCCCCTTTGGTGTGGGAGCAGTGGCTGGACGTTTTGAATTTGGGAGCTGGGCTGTGGCTGTGCCGAGAAGGAACGTCCCCACTGTGCTGTGGCTAGGAAGCTCAGAGCGCCAGTGCTTGTGGGGCTGTGGAAGGGCTGCCTAGGGCAGGTGATGGCCAGCAAGAGCTTTCAGTGCTAGCCCCTTTGGTGTGGGAGCAGTGGCTGGACGTTTTGAATTTCAGAGCTGGGCTGTGGCTGTGCTGAGAAGGAACGTCCCCACTGTGCTGTGGCTAGGAAGCTCAGAGCGCCAGTGCTTGTGGGGCTGTGGAAGGGCTGCCTAGGGAAGGTGATGGCCAGCAAGAGCTTTCAGTGCTAGCCCCTTTGGTGTGGGAGCAGTGGCTGGACGTTTCGAATTTGGGAGCTGGGCTGTGGCTGTGCCGAGAAGGAACGTCCCCACTGTGCTGTGGCTAGGAAGCTCAGAGCGCCAGTGCTTGTGGGGCTGTGGAAGGGCTGCCTAGGGCAGGTGATGGCCAGCAAGAGCTTTCAGTGCTAGCCCCTTTGGTGTGGGAGCAGTGGCTGGACGTTTCGAATTTCGGAGCTGGGCTGTGGCTGTGCTGAGAAGGAACGTCCCCACTGTGCTGTGGCTAGGAAGCTCAGAGCGCCAGTGCTTGTGGGGCTGTGGAAGGGCTGCCTAGGGAAGGTGATGGCCAGCAAGAGCTTTCAGTGCTAGCCCCTTTGGTGTGGGAGCAGTGGCTGGACGTTTCGAATTTGGGAGCTGGGCTGTGGCTGTGCCGAGAAGGAACGTCCCCACTGTGCTGTGGCTAGGAAGCTCAGAGCGCCAGTGCTTGTGGGGCTGTGGAAGGGCTGCCTAGGGCAGGTGATGGCCAGCAAGAGCTTTCAGTGCTAGCCCCTTTGGTGTGGGAGCAGTGGCTGGACGTTTCGAATTTCAGAGCTGGGCTGTGGCTGTGCCGAGAAGGAACGTCCCCACTGTGCTGTGGCTAGGAAGCTCAGAGCGCCAGTGCTTGTGGGGCTGTGGAAGGGCAGCCTAGGGCAGGTGATGGCCAGCAAGAGCTTTCAGTGCTAGCCCCTTTGGTGTGGGAGCAGTGGCTGGACGTTTCGAATTTCGGAGCTGGGCTGTGGCTGTGCTGAGAAGGAACGTCCCCACTGTGCTGTGGCTAGGAAGCTCAGAGCGCCAGTGCTTGTGGGGCTGTGGAAGGGCTGCCTAGGGAAGGTGATGGCCAGCAAGAGCTTTCAGTGCTAGCCCCTTTGGTGTGGGAGCAGTGGCTGGACGTTTTGAATTTGGGAGCTGGGCTGTGGCTGTGCCGAGAAGGAACGTCCCCACTGTGCTGTGGCTAGGAAGCTCAGAGCGCCAGTGCTTGTGGGGCTGTGGAAGGGCTGCCTAGGGCAGGTGATGGCCAGCAAGAGCTTTCAGTGCTAGCCCCTTTGGTGTGGGAGCAGTGGCTGGACATTTCGAATTTCGGAGCTGGGCTGTGGCTGTGCCGAGAAGGAACGTCCCCACTGTGCTGTGGCTAGGAAGCTCAGAGCGCCAGTGCTTGTGGGGCTGTGGAAGGGCTGCCTAGGGCAGGTGATGGCCAGCAAGAGCTTTCAGTGCTAGCCCCTTTGGTGTGGGAGCAGTGGCTGGACGTTTTGAATTTGGGAGCTGGGCTGTGGCTGTGCTGAGAAGGAACGTCCCCACTGTGCTGTGGCTAGGAAGCTCAGAGCGCCAGTGCTTGTGGGGCTGTGGAAGGGCTGCCTAGGGAAGGTGATGGCCAGCAAGAGCTTTCAGTGCTAGCCCCTTTGGTGTGGGAGCAGTGGCTGGACGTTTCGAATTTGGGAGCTGGGCTCTGGCTGTGCCGAGAAGGAACGTCCCCACTGTGCTGTGGCTAGGAAGCTCAGAGCGCCAGTGCTTGTGGGGCTGTGGAAGGGCTGCCTAGGGCAGGTGATGGCCAGCAAGAGCTTTCAGTGCTAGCCCCTTTGGTGTGGGAGCAGTGGCTGGACGTTTCGAATTTGGGAGCTGGGCTGTGGCTGTGCCGAGAAGGAACGTCCCCACTGTGCTGTGGCTAGGAAGCTCAGAGCGCCAGTGCTTGTGGGGCTGTGGAAGGGCTGCCTAGGGCAGGTGATGGCCAGCAAGAGCTTTCAGTGCTAGCCCCTTTGGTGTGGGAGCAGTGGCTGGACGTTTTGAATTTCGGAGCTGGGCTGTGGCTGTGCCGAGAAGGAACGTCCCCACTGTGCTGTGGCTAGGAAGCTCAGAGCGCCAGTGCTTGTGGGGCTGTGGAAGGGCTGCCTAGGGCAGGTGATGGCCAGCAAGAGCTTTCAGTGCTAGCCCTTTTGGTGTGGGAGCAGTGGCTGGACGTTTTGAATTTCGGAGCTGGGCTCTGGCTGTGCTGAGAAGGAACGTCCCCACTGTGCTGTGGCTAGGAAGCTCAGAGCGCCAGTGCTTGTGGGGCTGTGGAAGGGCTGCCTAGGGCAGGTGATGGCCAGCAAGAGCTTTCAGTGCTAGCCCCTTTGGTGTGGGAGCAGTGGCTGGACGTTTCGAATTTGGGAGCTGGGCTGTGGCTGTGCCGAGAAGGAACGTCCCCACTGTGCTGTGGCTAGGAAGCTCAGAGCGCCAGTGCTTGTGGGGCTGTGGAAGGGCTGCCTAGGGCAGGTGATGGCCAGCAAGAGCTTTCAGTGCTAGCCCCTTTGGTGTGGGAGCAGTGGCTGGACGTTTTGAATTTCTGAGCTGGGCTGTGGCTGTGCCGAGAAGGAACGTCCCCACTGTGCTGTGGCTAGGAAGCTCAGAGCGCCAGTGCTTGTGGGGCTGTGGAAGGGCTGCCTAGGGAAGGTGATGGCCAGCAAGAGCTTTCAGTGCTAGCCCCTTTGGTGTGGGAGCAGTGGCTGGACGTTTTGAATTTGGGAGCTGGGCTGTGGCTGTGCCGAGAAGGAACGTCCCCACTGTGCTGTGGCTAGGAAGCTCAGAGCGCCAGTGCTTGTGGGGCTGTGGAAGGGCTGCCTAGGGCAGGTGATGGCCAGCAAGAGCTTTCAGTGCTAGCCCCTTTGGTGTGGGAGCAGTGGCTGGACGTTTTGAATTTCGGAGCTGGGCTGTGGCTGTGCCGAGAAGGAACATCCCCACTGTGCTGTGGCTAGGAAGCTCAGAGCGCCAGTGCTTGTGGGGCTGTGGAAGGGCAGCCTAGGGCAGGTGATGGCCAGCAAGAGCTTTCAGTGCTAGCCCCTTTGGTGTGGGAGCAGTGGCTGGACGTTTTGAATTTCGGAGCTGGGCTGTGGCTGTGCCGAGAAGGAACGTCCCCACTGTGCTGTGGCTAGGAAGCTCAGAGCGCCAGTGCTTGTGGGGCTGTGGAAGGGCTGCCTAGGGAAGGTGATGGCCAGCAAGAGCTTTCAGTGCTAGCCCCTTTGGTGTGGGAGCAGTGGCTGGACGTTTCGAATTTCGGAGCTGGGCTGTGGCTGTGCCGAGAAGGAACGTCCCCACTGTGCTGTGGCTAGGAAGCTCAGAGCACCAGTGCTTGTGGGGCTGTGGAAGGGCAGCTTAGGGCAGGTGATGGCCAGCAAGAGCTTTCAGTGCTAGCCCCTTTGGTGTGGGAGCAGTGGCTGGACGTTTCGAATTTGGGAGCTGGGCTGTGGCTGTGCCGAGAAGGAACGTCCCCACTGTGCTGTGGCTAGGAAGCTCAGAGCGCCAGTGCTTGTGGGGCTGTGGAAGGGCTGCCTAGGGCAGGCGATGGCCAGCAAGAGCTTTCAGTGCTAGCCCCTTTGGTGTGGGAGCAGTGGCTGGACGTTTTGAATTTCGGAGCTGGGCTGTGGCTGTGCCGAGAAGGAACGTCCCCACTGTGCTGTGGCTAGGAAGCTCAGAGCGCCAGTGCTTGTGGCGCTGTGGAAGGGCTGCCTAGGGAAGGTGATGGCCAGCAAGAGCTTTCAGTGCTAGCCCCTTTGGTGTGGGAGCAGTGGCTGGAGGTTTTGAATTTCAGAGCTGGGCTGTGGCTATGCCGAGAAGGAACGTCCCCACTGTGCTGTGGCTAGGAAGCTCAGAGCGCCAGTGCTTGTGGGGCTGCGGAAGGGCTGCCTAGGGCAGGTGATGGCCAGCAAGAGCTTTCAGTGCTAGCCCCTTTGGTGTGGGAGCAGTGGCTGGACGTTTTGAATTTGGGAGCTGGGCTGTGGCTGTGCTGAGAAGGAACGTCCCCACTGTGCTGTGGCTAGGAAGCTCAGAGCGCCAGTGCTTGTGGGGCTGTGGAAGGGCAGCCTAGGGCAGGTGATGGCCAGCAAGAGCTTTCAGTGCTAGCCCCTTTGGTGTGGGAGCAGTGGCTGGACGTTTTGAATTTGGGAGCTGGGCTGTGGCTGTGCCGAGAAGGAACGTCCCCACTGTGCTGTGGCTAGGAAGCTCAGAGCGCCAGTGCTTGTGGGGCTGTGGAAGGGCAGCCTAGGGCAGGTGATGGCCAGCAAGAGCTTTCAGTGCTAGCCCCTTTGGTGTGGGAGCAGTGGCTGGAGGTTTTGAATTTGGGAGCTGGGCTGTGGCTGTGCCGAGAAGGAACGTCCCCACTGTGCTGTGGCTAGGAAGCTCAGAGCGCCAGTGCTGTGGGGCTGTGGAAGGGCTGCCTAGGGCAGGTGATGGCCAGCAAGAGCTTTCAGTGCTAGCCCCTTTGGTGTGGGAGCAGTGGCTGGACGTTTCGAATTTCGGAGCTGGGCTGTGGCTGTGCTGAGAAGGAACGTCCCCACTGTGCTGTGGCTAGGAAGCTCAGAGCGCCAGTGCTTGTGGGCTGTGGAAGGGCTGCCTAGGGCAGGTGATGGCCAGCAAGAGCTTTCAGTGCTAGCCCCTTTGGTGTGGGAGCAGTGGCTGGACGTTTTGAATTTCGGAGCTGGGCTGTGGCTGTGCCGAGAAGGAACGTCCCCACTGTGCTGTGGCTAGGAAGCTCAGAGCGCCAGTGCTTGTGGGGCTGTGGAAGGGCTGCCTAGGGCAGGCGATGGCCAGCAAGAGCTTTCAGTGCTAGCCCCTTTGGTGTGGGAGCAGTGGCTGGACGTTTTGAATTTCGGAGCTGGGCTGTGGCTGTGCCGAGAAGGAACGTCCCCACTGTGCTGTGGCTAGGAAGCTCAGAGCGCCAGTGCTTGTGGGGCTGTGGAAGGGCTGCCTAGGGCAGGTGATGGCCAGCAAGAGCTTTCAGTGCTAGCCCCTTTGGTGTGGGAGCAGTGGCTGGACGTTTTGAATTTGGGAGCTGGGCTGTGGCTGTGCCGAGAAGGAACGTCCCCACTGTGCTGTGGCTAGGAAGCTCAGAGCGCCAGTGCTTGTGGGGCTGTGGAAGGGCTGCCTAGGGCAGGTGATGGCCAGCAAGAGCTTTCAGTGCTAGCCCCTTTGGTGTGGGAGCAGTGGCTGGACGTTTTGAATTTCTGAGCTGGGCTGTGGCTGTGCCGAGAAGGAACGTCCCCACTGTGCTGTGGCTAGGAAGCTCAGAGCGCCAGTGCTTGTGGGGCTGTGGAAGGGCTGCCTAGGGCAGGTGATGGCCAGCAAGAGCTTTCAGTGCTAGCCCCTTTGGTGTGGGAGCAGTGGCTGGACGTTTTGAATTTCGGAGCTGGGCTGTGGCTGTGCCGAGAAGGAACATCCCCACTGTGCTGTGGCTAGGAAGCTCAGAGCGCCAGTGCTTGTGGGGCTGTGGAAGGGCAGCCTAGGGCAGGTGATGGCCAGCAAGAGCTTTCAGTGCTAGCCCCTTTGGTGTGGGAGCAGTGGCTGCACATTTTGAATTTCGGAGCTGGGCTCTGGCTGTGCCGAGAAGGAACGTCCCCACTGTGCTGTGGCTAGGAAGCTCAGAGCGCCAGTGCTTGTGGGGCTGTGGAAGGGCTGCCTAGGGAAGGTGATGGCCAGCAAGAGCTTTCAGTGCTAGCCCCTTTGGTGTGGGAGCAGTGGCTGGATGTTTTGAATTTCGGAGCTGGGCTGTGGCTGTGCCGAGAAGGAACGTCCCCACTGTGCTGTGGCTAGGAAGCTCAGAGCGCCAGTGCTTGTGGGGCTGTGGAAGGGCTGCCTAGGGCAGGTGAGGGCCAGCAAGAGCTTTCAGTGCTAGCCCCTTTGGTGTGGGAGCAGTGGCTGGACGTTTTGAATTTCGGAGCTGGGCTGTGGCTGTGCTGAGAAGGAACGTCCCCACTGTGCTGTGGCTAGGAAGCTCAGAGCGCCAGTGCTTGTGGGGCTGTGGAAGGGCTGCCTAGGGAAGGTGATGGCCAGCAAGAGCTTTCAGTGCTAGCCCCTTTGGTGTGGGAGCAGTGGCTGGACGTTTTGAATTTCGGAGCTGGGCTGTGGCTGTGCTGAGAAGGAACGTCCCCACTGTGCTGTGGCTAGGAAGCTCAGAGCGCCAGTGCTTGTGGGGCTGTGGAAGGGCAGCCTAGGGCAGGTGATGGCCAGCAAGAGCTTTCAGTGCTAGCCCCTTTGGTGTGGGAGCAGTGGCTGGACGTTTCGAATTTGGGAGCTGGGCTGTGGCTGTGCCGAGAAGGAACGTCCCCACTGTGCTGTGGCTAGGAAGCTCAGAGCGCCAGTGCTTGTGGGGCTGTGGAAGGGCAGCCTAGGGCAGGTGATGGCCAGCAAGAGCTTTCAGTGCTAGCCCCTTTGGTGTGGGAGCAGTGGCTGGAGGTTTTGAATTTGGGAGCTGGGCTGTGGCTGTGCCGAGAAGGAACGTCCCCACTGTGCTGTGGCTAGGAAGCTCAGAGCGCCAGTGCTTGTGGGGCTGTGGAAGGGCTGCCTAGGGCAGGTGATGGCCAGCAAGAGCTTTCAGTGCTAGCCCCTTTGGTGTGGGAGCAGTGGCTGGACGTTTTGAATTTCGGAGCTGGGCTGTGGCTGTGCCGAGAAGGAACGTCCCCACTGTGCTGTGGCTAGGAAGCTCAGAGCGCCAGTGCTTGTGGGGCTGTGGAAGGGCTGCCTAGGGCAGGCGATGGCCAGCAAGAGCTTTCAGTGCTAGCCCCTTTGGTGTGGGAGCAGTGGCTGGACGTTTCGAATTTCGGAGCTGGGCTGTGGCTGTGCCGAGAAGGAACGTCCCCACTGTGCTGTGGCTAGGAAGCTCAGAGCGCCAGTGCTTGTGGGGCTGTGGAAGGGCTGCCTAGGGCAGGTGAGGGCCAGCAAGAGCTTTCAGTGCTAGCCCCTTTGGTGTGGGAGCAGTGGCTGGACGTTTTGAATTTCGGAGCTGGGCTGTGGCTGTGCCGAGAAGGAACGTCCCCACTGTGCTGTGGCTAGGAAGCTCAGAGCGCCAGTGCTTGTGGGGCTGTGGAAGGGCTGCCTAGGGCAGGTGATGGCCAGCAAGAGCTTTCAGTGCTAGCCCCTTTGGTGTGGGAGCAGTGGCTGGACGTTTTGAATTTGGGAGCTGGGCTGTGGCTGTGCCGAGAAGGAACGTCCCCACTGTGCTGTGGCTAGGAAGCTCAGAGCGCCAGTGCTTGTGGGGCTGTGGAAGGGCTGCCTAGGGCAGGCGATGGCCAGCAAGAGCTTTCAGTGCTAGCCCCTTTGGTGTGGGAGCAGTGGCTGGACGTTTCGAATTTTGGAGCTGGGCTGTGGCTGTGCCGAGAAGGAACGTCCCCACTGTGCTGTGGCTAGGAAGCTCAGAGCGCCAGTGCTTGTGGGGCTGTGGAAGGGCTGCCTAGGGCAGGTGATGGCCAGCAAGAGCTTTCAGTGCTAGCCCCTTTGGTGTGGGAGCAGTGGCTGGACGTTTCGAATTTCGGAGCTGGGCTGTGGCTGTGCCGAGAAGGAACGTCCCCACTGTGCTGTGGCTAGGAAGCTCAGAGCACCAGTGCTTGTGGGGCTGTGGAAGGGCAGCCTAGGGCAGCTGATGGCCAGCAAGAGCTTTCAGTGCTAGCCCCTTTGGTGTGGGAGCAGTGGCTGGACGTTTCGAATTTCGGAGCTGGGCTGTGGCTGTGCCGAGAAGGAACGTCCCCACTGTGCTGTGGCTAGGAAGCTCAGAGCGCCAGTGCTTGTGGGGCTGTGGAAGGGCAGCCTAGGGCAGGTGATGGCCAGCAAGAGCTTTCAGTGCTAGCCCCTTTGGTGTGGGAGCAGTGGCTGGACGTTTTGAATTTCGGAGCTGGGCTGTGGCTGTGCCGAGAAGGAACGTCCCCACTGTGCTGTGGCTAGGAAGCTCAGAGCGCCAGTGCTTGTGGGGCTGTGGAAGGGCTGCCTAGGGAAGGTGATGGCCAGCAAGAGCTTTCAGTGCTAGCCCCTTTGGTGTGGGAGCAGTGGCTGGACATTTCGAATTTGGGAGCTGGGCTGTGGCTGTGCCGAGAAGGAACGTCCCCACTGTGCTGTGGCTAGGAAGCTCAGAGCGCCAGTGCTTGTGGGGCTGTGGAAGGGCTGCCTAGGGCAGGTGATGGCCAGCAAGAGCTTTCAGTGCTAGCCCCTTTGGTGTGGGAGCAGTGGCTGGAGGTTTTGAATTTCAGAGCTGGGCTGTGGCTGTGCTGAGAAGGAACGTCCCCACTGTGCTGTGGCTAGGAAGCTCAGAGCGCCAGTGCTTGTGGGGCTGTGGAAGGGCTGCCTAGGGAAGGTGATGGCCAGCAAGAGCTTTCAGTGCTAGCCCCTTTGGTGTGGGAGCAGTGGCTGGACGTTTTGAATTTCGGAGCTGGGCTGTGGCTGTGCTGAGAAGGAACGTCCCCACTGTGCTGTGGCTAGGAAGCTCAGAGCGCCAGTGCTTGTGGGGCTGTGGAAGGGCTGCCTAGGGCAGGTGATGGCCAGCAAGAGCTTTCAGTGCTAGCCCCTTTGGTGTGGGAGCAGTGGCTGGACGTTTTGAATTTCGGAGCTGGGCTGTGGCTGTGCCGAGAAGGAACGTCCCCACTGTGCTGTGGCTAGGAAGCTCAGAGCGCCAGTGCTTGTGGGGCTGTGGAAGGGCTGCCTAGGGCAGGTGATGGCCAGCAAGAGCTCTCAGTGCTAGCCCCTTTGGTGTGGGAGCAGTGGCTGGACGTTTCGAATTTCGGAGCTGGGCTGTGGCTGTGCCGAGAAGGAACGTCCCCACTGTGCTGTGGCTAGGAAGCTCAGAGCGCCAGTGCTTGTGGGGCTGTGGAAGGGCTGCCTAGGGAAGGTGATGGCCAGCAAGAGCTTTCAGTGCTAGCCCCTTTGGTGTGGGAGCAGTGGCTGGACGTTTCGAATTTCGGAGCTGGGCTGTGGCTGTGCCGAGAAGGAACGTCCCCACTGTGCTGTGGCTAGGAAGCTCAGAGCGCCAGTGCTTGTGGGGCTGTGGAAGGGCTGCCTAGGGGAGGTGATGGCCAGCAAGAGCTTTCAGTGCTAGCCCCTTTGGTGTGGGAGCAGTGGCTGGACGTTTCGAATTTGGGAGCTGGGCTGTGGCTGTGCCGAGAAGGAACGTCCCCACTGTGCTGTGGCTAGGAAGCTCAGAGCGCCAGTGCTTGTGGGGCTGTGGAAGGGCTGCCTAGGGCAGGTGATGGCCAGCAAGAGCTTTCAGTGCTAGCCCCTTTGGTGTGGGAGCAGTGGCTGGACGTTTTGAATTTCTGAGCTGGGCTGTGGCTGTGCCGAGAAGGAACGTCCCCACTGTGCTGTGGCTAGGAAGCTCAGAGCGCCAGTGCTTGTGGGGCTGTGGAAGGGCTGCCTAGGGAAGGTGATGGCCAGCAAGAGCTTTCAGTGGTAGCCCCTTTGGTGTGGGAGCAGTGGCTGGACGTTTCGAATTTCGGAGCTGGGCTGTGGCTGTGCCGAGAAGGAACGTCCCCACTGTGCTGTGGCTAGGAAGCTCAGAGCGCCAGTGCTTGTGGGGCTGTGGAAGGGCTGCCTAGGGCAGGTGATGGCCAGCAAGAGCTTTCAGTGCTAGCCCCTTTGGTGTGGGAGCAGTGGCTGGACGTTTTGAATTTCGGAGCTGGGCTGTGGCTGTGCCGAGAAGGAACGTCCCCACTGTGCTGTGGCTAGGAAGCTCAGAGCGCCAGTGCTTGTGGGGCTGTGGAAGGGCTGCCTAGGGAAGGTGAAGGCCAGCAAGAGCTTTCAGTGCTAGCCCCTTTGGTGTGGGAGCAGTGGCTGGACGTTTTGAATTTCGGAGCTGGGCTGTGGCTGTGCCGAGAAGGACCGTCCCCACTGTGCTGTGGCTAGGAAGCTCAGAGCGCCAGTGCTTGTGGGGCTGTGGAAGGGCTGCCTAGGGAAGGGGATGGCCAGCAAGAGCTTTCAGTGCTAGCCCCTTTGGTGTGGGAGCAGTGGCTGCACATTTTGAATTTCGGAGCTGGGCTCTGGCTGTGCTGAGAAGGAACGTCCCCACTGTGCTGTGGCTAGGAAGCTCAGAGCGCCAGTGCTTGTGGGGCTGTGGAAGGGCTGCCTAGGGCAGGTGATGGCCAGCAAGAGCTTTCAGTGCTAGCCCCTTTGGTGTGGGAGCAGTGGCTGGACGTTTTGAATTTCTGAGCTGGGCTGTGGCTGTGCCGAGAAGGAACGTCCCCACTGTGCTGTGGCTAGGAAGCTCAGAGCGCCAGTGCTTGTGGGGCTGTGGAAGGGCTGCCTAGGGGAGGTGATGGCCAGCAAGAGCTTTCAGTGCTAGCCCCTTTGGTGTGGGAGCAGTGGCTGGACGTTTCGAATTTCGGAGCTGGGCTGTGGCTGTGCCGAGAAGGAACGTCCCCACTGTGCTGTGGCTAGGAAGCTCAGAGCGCCAGTGCTTGTGGGGCTGTGGAAGGGCTGCCTAGGGCAGGTGATGGCCAGCAAGAGCTTTCAGTGCTAGCCCCTTTGGTGTGGGAGCAGTGGCTGGACGTTTTGAATTTGGGAGCTGGGCTGTGGCTGTGCCGAGAAGGAACGTCCCCACTGTGCTGTGGCTAGGAAGCTCAGAGCGCCAGTGCTTGTGGGGCTGTGGAAGGGCTGCCTAGGGCAGGTGATGGCCAGCAAGAGCTTTCAGTGCTAGCCCCTTTGGTGTGGGAGCAGTGGCTGGACGTTTTGAATTTCGGAGCTGGGCTGTGGCTGTGCCGAGAAGGAATGTCCCCACTGTGCTGTGGCTAGGAAGCTCAGAGCGCCAGTGCTTGTGGGGCTGTGGAAGGGCTGCCTAGGGCAGGTGAGGGCCAGCAAGAGCTTTCAGTGCTAGCCCCTTTGGTGTGGGAGCAGTGGCTGGACGTTTCGAATTTCAGAGCTGGGCTGTGGCTGTGCTGAGAAGGAACGTCCCCACTGTGCTGTGGCTAGGAAGCTCAGAGCGCCAGTGCTTGTGGGGCTGTGGAAGGGCTGCCTAGGGAAGGGGATGGCCAGCAAGAGCTTTCAGTGCTAGCCCCTTTGGTGTGGGAGCAGTGGCTGGACGTTTCGAATTTGGGAGCTGGGCTGTGGCTGTGCCGAGAAGGAACGTCCCCACTGTGCTGTGGCTAGGAAGCTCAGAGCGCCAGTGCTTGTGGGGCTGTGGAAGGGCTGCCTAGGGCAGGTGATGGCCAGCAAGAGCTTTCAGTGCTAGCCCCTTTGGTGTGGGAGCAGTGGCTGGACGTTTTGAATTTCGGAGCTGGGCTGTGGCTGTGCCGAGAAGGAACGTCCCCACTGTGCTGTGGCTAGGAAGCTCAGAGCGCCAGTGCTTGTGGGGCTGTGGAAGGGCTGCCTAGGGAAGGTGAAGGCCAGCAAGAGCTTTCAGTGCTAGCCCCTTTGGTGTGGGAGCAGTGGCTGGACGTTTTGAATTTCGGAGCTGGGCTGTGGCTGTGCCGAGAAGGACCGTCCCCACTGTGCTGTGGCTAGGAAGCTCAGAGCGCCAGTGCTTGTGGGGCTGTGGAAGGGCTGCCTAGGGCAGGTGATGGCCAGCAAGAGCTTTCAGTGCTAGCCCCTTTGGTGTGGGAGCAGTGGCTGGACGTTTTGAATTTCGGAGCTGGGCTGTGGCTGTGCTGAGAAGGAACGTCCCCACTGTGCTGTGGCTAGGAAGCTCAGAGCATCAGTGCTTGTGGGGCTGTGGAAGGGCAGCCTAGGGCAGGTGATGGCCAGCAAGAGCTTTCAGTGCTAGCCCCTTTGGTGTGGGAGCAGTGGCTGGACGTTTCGAATTTGGGAGCTGGGCTGTGGCTGTGCCGAGAAGGAACGTCCCCACTGTGCTGTGGCTAGGAAGCTCAGAGCGCCAGTGCTTGTGGGGCTGTGGAAGGGCAGCCTAGGGCAGGTGATGGCCAGCAAGAGCTTTCAGTGCTAGCCCCTTTGGTGTGGGAGCAGTGGCTGGACGTTTTGAATTTCGGAGCTGGGCTGTGGCTGTGCTGAGAAGGAACGTCCCCACTGTGCTGTGGCTAGGAAGCTCAGAGCGCCAGTGCTTGTGGGGCTGTGGAAGGGCTGCCTAGGGAAGGTGATGGCCAGCAAGAGCTTTCAGTGCTAGCCCCTTTGGTGTGGGAGCAGTGGCTGGACGTTTTGAATTTCGGAGCTGGGCTGTGGCTGTGCCGAGAAGGAACGTCCCCACTGTGCTGTGGCTAGGAAGCTCAGAGCGCCAGTGCTTGTGGGGCTGTGGAAGGGCTGACTAGGGCAGATGATGGCCAGCAAGAGCTTTCAGTGCTAGCCCTTTTGGTGTGGGAGCAGTGGCTGGACGTTTTGAATTTCGGAGCTGGGCTGTGGCTGTGCCGAGAAGGAACGTCCCCACTGTGCTGTGGCTAGGAAGCTCAGAGCGCCAGTGCTTGTGGGGCTGTGGAAGGGCTGCCTAGGGCAGGTGATGGCCAGCAAGAGCTTTCAGTGCTAGCCCCTTTGGTGTGGGAGCAGTGGCTGGACGTTTCGAATTTGGGAGCTGGGCTGTGGCTGTGCCGAGAAGGAACGTCCCCACTGTGCTGTGGCTAGGAAGCTCAGAGCGCCAGTGCTTGTGGGGCTGTGGAAGGGCTGCCTAGGGCAGGTGATGGCCAGCAAGAGCTTTCAGTGCTAGCCCCTTTGGTGTGGGAGCAGTGGCTGGACGTTTTGAATTTCGGAGGTGGGCTGTGGCTGTGCCGAGAAGGAACGTCCCCACTGTGCTGTGGCTAGGAAGCTCAGAGCGCCAGTGCTTGTGGGGCTGTGGAAGGGCTGCCTAGGGCAGGTGATGGCCAGCAAGAGCTTTCAGTGCTAGCCCCTTTGGTGTGGGAGCAGTGGCTGGACGTTTCGAATTTCGGAGCTGGGCTGTGGCTGTGCCGAGAAGGAACGTCCCCACTGTGCTGTGGCTAGGAAGCTCAGAGCGTCAGTGCTTGTGGGGCTGTGGAAGGGCTGCCTAGGGCAGGTGATGGCCAGCAAGAGCTTTCAGTGCTAGCCCCTTTGGTGTGGGAGCAGTGGCTGGACGTTTTGAATTTCGGAGCTGGGCTCTGGCTGTGCCGAGAAGGAATGTCCCCACTGTGCTGTGGCTAGGAAGCTCAGAGCGCCAGTGCTTGTGGGGCTGTGGAAGGGCTGCCTAGGGAAGGTGAGGGCCAGCAAGAGCTTTCAGTGCTAGCCCCTTTGGTGTGGGAGCAGTGGCTGGACGTTTCGAATTTCAGAGCTGGGCTGTGGCTGTGCTGAGAAGGAACGTCCCCACTGTGCTGTGGCTAGGAAGCTCAGAGCGCCAGTGCTTGTGGGGCTGTGGAAGGGCTGCCTAGGGAAGGTGATGGCCAGCAAGAGCTTTCAGTGCTAGCCCCTTTGGTGTGGGAGCAGTGGCTGGACGTTTTGAATTTCGGAGCTGAGCTGTGGCTGTGCCGAGAAGGAACGTCCCCACTGTGCTGTGGCTAGGAAGCTCAGAGCGTCAGTGCTTGTGGGGCTGTGGAAGGGCAGCCTAGGGCAGGTGATGGCCAGCAAGAGCTTTCAGTGCTAGCCCCTTTGGTGTGGGAGCAGTGGCTGGACGTTTCGAATTTCGGAGCTGGGCTCTGGCTGTGCTGAGAAGGAACGTCCCCACTGTGCTGTGGCTAGGAAGCTCAGAGCGCCAGTGCTTGTGGGGCTGTGGAAGGGCTGCCTAGGGCAGGTGATGGCCAGCAAGAGCTTTCAGTGCTAGCCCCTTTGGTGTGGGAGCAGTGGCTGGACGTTTCGAATTTCGGAGCTGGGCTGTGGCTGTGCTGAGAAGGAACGTCCCCACTGTGCTGTGGCTAGGAAGCTCAGAGCGCCAGTGCTTGTGGGGCTGTGGAAGGGCTGCCTAGGGCAGGTGATGGCCAGCAAGAGCTTTCAGTGCTAGCCCCTTTGGTGTGGGAGCAGTGGCTGGACGTTTTGAATTTCGGAGCTGGGCTGTGGCTGTGCCGAGAAGGAACGTCCCCACTGTGCTGTGGCTAGGAAGCTCAGAGCGCCAGTGCTTGTGGGGCTGTGGAAGGGCTGCCTAGGGCAGGTGATGGCCAGCAAGAGCTTTCAGTGCTAGCCCCTTTGGTGTGGGAGCAGTGGCTGGACGTTTCGAATTTGGGAGCTGGGCTGTGGCTGTGCCGAGAAGGAACGTCCCCACTGTGCTGTGGCTAGGAAGCTCAGAGCGCCAGTGCTTGTGGGGCTGTGGAAGGGCTGCCTAGGGAAGGGGATGGCCAGCAAGAGCTTTCAGTGCTAGCCCCTTTGGTGTGGGAGCAGTGGCTGGACGTTTTGAATTTCGGAGCTGAGCTGTGGCTGTGCCGAGAAGGAACGTCCCCACTGTGCTGTGGCTAGGAAGCTCAGAGCGCCAGTGCTTGTGGGGCTGTGGAAGGGCAGCCTAGGGCAGGTGATGGCCAGCAAGAGCTTTCAGTGCTAGCCCCTTTGGTGTGGGAGCAGTGGCTGGACGTTTCGAATTTCGGAGCTGGGCTGTGGCTGTGCCGAGAAGGAACGTCCCCACTGTGCTGTGGCTAGGAAGCTCAGAGCGCCAGTGCTTGTGGGGCTGTGGAAGGGCTGCCTAGGGCAGGTGATGGCCAGCAAGAGCTTTCAGTGCTAGCCCCTTTGGTGTGGGAGCAGTGGCTGGACGTTTTGAATTTCGGAGCTGGGCTGTGGCTGTGCCGAGAAGGAACGTCCCCACTGTGCTGTGGCTAGGAAGCTCAGAGCGCCAGTGCTTGTGGGGCTGTGGAAGGGCTGCCTAGGGCAGGCGATGGCCAGCAAGAGCTTTCAGTGCTAGCCCCTTTGGTGTGGGAGCAGTGGCTGGACGTTTCGAATTTCGGAGCTGGGCTGTGGCTGTGCCGAGAAGGAACGTCCCCACTGTGCTGTGGCTAGGAAGCTCAGAGCGCCAGTGCTTGTGGGGCTGTGGAAGGGCTGCCTAGGGCAGGTGAGGGCCAGCAAGAGCTTTCAGTGCTAGCCCCTTTGGTGTGGGAGCAGTGGCTGGACGTTTTGAATTTCGGAGCTGGGCTGTGGCTGTGCCGAGAAGGAACGTCCCCACTGTGCTGTGGCTAGGAAGCTCAGAGCGCCAGTGCTTGTGGGGCTGTGGAAGGGCTGCCTAGGGGAGGTGATGGCCAGCAAGAGCTTTCAGTGCTAGCCCCTTTGGTGTGGGAGCAGTGGCTGGACATTTCGAATTTCGGAGCTGGGCTGTGGCTGTGCCGAGAAGGAACGTCCCCACTGTGCTGTGGCTAGGAAGCTCAGAGCGCCAGTGCTTGTGGGGCTGTGGAAGGGCTGCCTAGGGCAGGTGATGGCCAGCAAGAGCTTTCAGTGCTAGCCCCTTTGGTGTGGGAGCAGTGGCTGGACGTTTTGAATTTCAGAGCTGGGCTGTGGCTGTGCTGAGAAGGAACGTCCCCACTGTGCTGTGGCTAGGAAGCTCAGAGCGCCAGTGCTTGTGGGGCTGTGGAAGGGCTGCCTAGGGAAGGTGATGGCCAGCAAGAGCTTTCAGTGCTAGCCCCTTTGGTGTGGGAGCAGTGGCTGGACGTTTCGAATTTGGGAGCTGGGCTGTGGCTGTGCTGAGAAGGAACGTCCCCACTGTGCTGTGGCTAGGAAGCTCAGAGCGCCAGTGCTTGTGGGGCTGTGGAAGGGCTGCCTAGGGCAGGTGATGGCCAGCAAGAGCTTTCAGTGCTAGCCCCTTTGGTGTGGGAGCAGTGGCTGGACGTTTTGAATTTGGGAGCTGGGCTGTGGCTGTGCCGAGAAGGAACGTCCCCACTGTGCTGTGGCTAGGAAGCTCAGAGCGCCAGTGCTTGTGGGGCTGTGGAAGGGCTGCCTAGGGCAGGCGATGGCCAGCAAGAGCTTTCAGTGCTAGCCCCTTTGGTGTGGGAGCAGTGGCTGGACGTTTCGAATTTTGGAGCTGGGCTGTGGCTGTGCCGAGAAGGAACGTCCCCACTGTGCTGTGGCTAGGAAGCTCAGAGCGCCAGTGCTTGTGGGGCTGTGGAAGGGCTGCCTAGGGCAGGTGATGGCCAGCAAGAGCTTTCAGTGCTAGCCCCTTTGGTGTGGGAGCAGTGGCTGGACGTTTCGAATTTCGGAGCTGGGCTGTGGCTGTGCCGAGAAGGAACGTCCCCACTGTGCTGTGGCTAGGAAGCTCAGAGCACCAGTGCTTGTGGGGCTGTGGAAGGGCAGCCTAGGGCAGCTGATGGCCAGCAAGAGCTTTCAGTGCTAGCCCCTTTGGTGTGGGAGCAGTGGCTGGACGTTTCGAATTTCGGAGCTGGGCTGTGGCTGTGCCGAGAAGGAACGTCCCCACTGTGCTGTGGCTAGGAAGCTCAGAGCGCCAGTGCTTGTGGGGCTGTGGAAGGGCAGCCTAGGGCAGGTGATGGCCAGCAAGAGCTTTCAGTGCTAGCCCCTTTGGTGTGGGAGCAGTGGCTGGACGTTTTGAATTTCGGAGCTGGGCTGTGGCTGTGCCGAGAAGGAACGTCCCCACTGTGCTGTGGCTAGGAAGCTCAGAGCGCCAGTGCTTGTGGGGCTGTGGAAGGGCTGCCTAGGGAAGGTGATGGCCAGCAAGAGCTTTCAGTGCTAGCCCCTTTGGTGTGGGAGCAGTGGCTGGACATTTCGAATTTGGGAGCTGGGCTGTGGCTGTGCCGAGAAGGAACGTCCCCACTGTGCTGTGGCTAGGAAGCTCAGAGCGCCAGTGCTTGTGGGGCTGTGGAAGGGCTGCCTAGGGCAGGTGATGGCCAGCAAGAGCTTTCAGTGCTAGCCCCTTTGGTGTGGGAGCAGTGGCTGGAGGTTTTGAATTTCAGAGCTGGGCTGTGGCTGTGCTGAGAAGGAACGTCCCCACTGTGCTGTGGCTAGGAAGCTCAGAGCGCCAGTGCTTGTGGGGCTGTGGAAGGGCTGCCTAGGGAAGGTGATGGCCAGCAAGAGCTTTCAGTGCTAGCCCCTTTGGTGTGGGAGCAGTGGCTGGACGTTTCGAATTTGGGAGCTGGGCTGTGGCTGTGCCGAGAAGGAACGTCCCCACTGTGCTGTGGCTAGGAAGCTCAGAGCGCCAGTGCTTGTGGGGCTGTGGAAGGGCTGCCTAGGGCAGGTGATGGCCAGCAAGAGCTTTCAGTGCTAGCCCCTTTGGTGTGGGAGCAGTGGCTGGACGTTTTGAATTTCGGAGCTGGGCTGTGGCTGTGCCGAGAAGGAACGTCCCCACTGTGCTGTGGCTAGGAAGCTCAGAGCGCCAGTGCTTGTGGGGCTGTGGAAGGGCTGCCTAGGGCAGGTGATGGCCAGCAAGAGCTCTCAGTGCTAGCCCCTTTGGTGTGGGAGCAGTGGCTGGACGTTTCGAATTTCGGAGCTGGGCTGTGGCTGTGCCGAGAAGGAACGTCCCCACTGTGCTGTGGCTAGGAAGCTCAGAGCGCCAGTGCTTGTGGGGCTGTGGAAGGGCTGCCTAGGGCAGGTGATGGCCAGCAAGAGCTTTCAGTGCTAGCCCCTTTGGTGTGGGAGCAGTGGCTGGACGTTTCGAATTTCGGAGCTGGGCTGTGGCTGTGCCGAGAAGGAACGTCCCCACTGTGCTGTGGCTAGGAAGCTCAGAGCGCCAGTGCTTGTGGGGCTGTGGAAGGGCTGCCTAGGGGAGGTGATGGCCAGCAAGAGCTTTCAGTGCTAGCCCCTTTGGTGTGGGAGCAGTGGCTGGACGTTTTGAATTTCTGAGCTGGGCTGTGGCTGTGCCGAGAAGGAACGTCCCCACTGTGCTGTGGCTAGGAAGCTCAGAGCGCCAGTGCTTGTGGGGCTGTGGAAGGGCTGCCTAGGGAAGGTGATGGCCAGCAAGAGCTTTCAGTGGTAGCCCCTTTGGTGTGGGAGCAGTGGCTGGACGTTTCGAATTTCGGAGCTGGGCTGTGGCTGTGCCGAGAAGGAACGTCCCCACTGTGCTGTGGCTAGGAAGCTCAGAGCGCCAGTGCTTGTGGGGCTGTGGAAGGGCTGCCTAGGGCAGGTGATGGCCAGCAAGAGCTTTCAGTGCTAGCCCCTTTGGTGTGGGAGCAGTGGCTGGACGTTTTGAATTTCGGAGCTGGGCTGTGGCTGTGCCGAGAAGGAACGTCCCCACTGTGCTGTGGCTAGGAAGCTCAGAGCGCCAGTGCTTGTGGGGCTGTGGAAGGGCTGCCTAGGGAAGGTGAAGGCCAGCAAGAGCTTTCAGTGCTAGCCCCTTTGGTGTGGGAGCAGTGGCTGGACGTTTTGAATTTCGGAGCTGGGCTGTGGCTGTGCCGAGAAGGAACGTCCCCACTGTGCTGTGGCTAGGAAGCTCAGAGCGCCAGTGCTTGTGGGGCTGTGGAAGGGCTGCCTAGGGCAGGTGATGGCCAGCAAGAGCTTTCAGTGCTAGCCCCTTTGGTGTGGGAGCAGTGGCTGGACGTTTTGAATTTCGGAGCTGGGCTCTGGCTGTGCCGAGAAGGAATGTCCCCACTGTGCTGTGGCTAGGAAGCTCAGAGCGCCAGTGCTTGTGGGGCTGTGGAAGGGCTGCCTAGGGAAGGTGAGGGCCAGCAAGAGCTTTCAGTGCTAGCCCCTTTGGTGTGGGAGCAGTGGCTGGACGTTTCGAATTTCAGAGCTGGGCTGTGGCTGTGCTGAGAAGGAACGTCCCCACTGTGCTGTGGCTAGGAAGCTCAGAGCGCCAGTGCTTGTGGGGCTGTGGAAGGGCTGCCTAGGGAAGGTGATGGCCAGCAAGAGCTTTCAGTGCTAGCCCCTTTGGTGTGGGAGCAGTGGCTGGACGTTTCGAATTTGGGAGCTGGGCTGTGGCTGTGCCGAGAAGGAACGTCCCCACTGTGCTGTGGCTAGGAAGCTCAGAGCGCCAGTGCTTGTGGGGCTGTGGAAGGGCTGCCTAGGGAAGGGGATGGCCAGCAAGAGCTTTCAGTGCTAGCCCCTTTGGTGTGGGAGCAGTGGCTGGACGTTTTGAATTTCGGAGCTGAGCTGTGGCTGTGCCGAGAAGGAACGTCCCCACTGTGCTGTGGCTAGGAAGCTCAGAGCGTCAGTGCTTGTGGGGCTGTGGAAGGGCAGCCTAGGGCAGGTGATGGCCAGCAAGAGCTTTCAGTGCTAGCCCCTTTGGTGTGGGAGCAGTGGCTGCACATTTTGAATTTCGGAGCTGGGCTCTGGCTGTGCTGAGAAGGAACGTCCCCACTGTGCTGTGGCTAGGAAGCTCAGAGCGCCAGTGCTTGTGGGGCTGTGGAAGGGCTGCCTAGGGCAGGTGATGGCCAGCAAGAGCTTTCAGTGCTAGCCCCTTTGGTGTGGGAGCAGTGGCTGGACGTTTTGAATTTCTGAGCTGGGCTGTGGCTGTGCCGAGAAGGAACGTCCCCACTGTGCTGTGGCTAGGAAGCTCAGAGCGCCAGTGCTTGTGGGGCTGTGGAAGGGCTGCCTAGGGGAGGTGATGGCCAGCAAGAGCTTTCAGTGCTAGCCCCTTTGGTGTGGGAGCAGTGGCTGGACGTTTCGAATTTCGGAGCTGGGCTGTGGCTGTGCCGAGAAGGAACGTCCCCACTGTGCTGTGGCTAGGAAGCTCAGAGCGCCAGTGCTTGTGGGGCTGTGGAAGGGCTGCCTAGGGCAGGTGATGGCCAGCAAGAGCTTTCAGTGCTAGCCCCTTTGGTGTGGGAGCAGTGGCTGGACGTTTTGAATTTGGGAGCTGGGCTGTGGCTGTGCCGAGAAGGAACGTCCCCACTGTGCTGTGGCTAGGAAGCTCAGAGCGCCAGTGCTTGTGGGGCTGTGGAAGGGCTGCCTAGGGCAGGTGATGGCCAGCAAGAGCTTTCAGTGCTAGCCCCTTTGGTGTGGGAGCAGTGGCTGGACGTTTTGAATTTGGGAGCTGGGCTGTGGCTGTGCCGAGAAGGAACGTCCCCACTGTGCTGTGGCTAGGAAGCTCAGAGCGCCAGTGCTTGTGGGGCTGTGGAAGGGCTGCCTAGGGCAGGTGATGGCCAGCAAGAGCTTTCAGTGCTAGCCCTTTTGGTGTGGGAGCAGTGGCTGGACGTTTTGAATTTCGGAGCTGGGCTCTGGCTGTGCCGAGAAGGAACGTCCCCACTGTGCTGTGGCTAGGAAGCTCAGAGCACCAGTGCTTGTGGGGCTGTGGAAGGGCTGCCTAGGGCAGGTGATGGCCAGCAAGAGCTTTCAGTGCTAGCCCCTTTGGTGTGGGAGCAGTGGCTGGACGTTTCGAATTTGGGAGCTGGGCTGTGGCTGTGCCGAGAAGGAACGTCCCCACTGTGCTGTGGCTAGGAAGCTCAGAGCGCCAGTGCTTGTGGGGCTGTGGAAGGGCTGCCTAGGGCAGGTGATGGCCAGCAAGAGCTTTCAGTGCTAGCCCCTTTGGTGTGGGAGCAGTGGCTGGACGTTTTGAATTTCTGAGCTGGGCTGTGGCTGTGCCGAGAAGGAACGTCCCCACTGTGCTGTGGCTAGGAAGCTCAGAGCGCCAGTGCTTGTGGGGCTGTGGAAGGGCTGCCTAGGGCAGGTGATGGCCAGCAAGAGCTTTCAGTGCTAGCCCCTTTGGTGTGGGAGCAGTGGCTGGACGTTTCGAATTTCGGAGCTGGGCTGTGGCTGTGCCGAGAAGGAACGTCCCCACTGTGCTGTGGCTAGGAAGCTCAGAGCGTCAGTGCTTGTGGGGCTGTGGAAGGGCTGCCTAGGGCAGGTGATGGCCAGCAAGAGCTTTCAGTGCTAGCCCCTTTGGTGTGGGAGCAGTGGCTGGACGTTTTGAATTTCGGAGCTGGGCTGTGGCTGTGCCGAGAAGGAATGTCCCCACTGTGCTGTGGCTAGGAAGCTCAGAGCGCCAGTGCTTGTGGGGCTGTGGAAGGGCTGCCTAGGGAAGGTGAGGGCCAGCAAGAGCTTTCAGTGCTAGCCCCTTTGGTGTGGGAGCAGTGGCTGGACGTTTCGAATTTCAGAGCTGGGCTGTGGCTGTGCTGAGAAGGAACGTCCCCACTGTGCTGTGGCTAGGAAGCTCAGAGCGCCAGTGCTTGTGGGGCTGTGGAAGGGCTGCCTAGGGAAGGTGATGGCCAGCAAGAGCTTTCAGTGCTAGCCCCTTTGGTGTGGGAGCAGTGGCTGGACGTTTCGAATTTGGGAGCTGGGCTGTGGCTGTGCCGAGAAGGAACGTCCCCACTGTGCTGTGGCTAGGAAGCTCAGAGCGCCAGTGCTTGTGGGGCTGTGGAAGGGCTGCCTAGGGAAGGGGATGGCCAGCAAGAGCTTTCAGTGCTAGCCCCTTTGGTGTGGGAGCAGTGGCTGGACGTTTTGAATTTCGGAGCTGAGCTGTGGCTGTGCCGAGAAGGAACGTCCCCACTGTGCTGTGGCTAGGAAGCTCAGAGCGTCAGTGCTTGTGGGGCTGTGGAAGGGCAGCCTAGGGAAGGTGATGGCCAGCAAGAGCTTTCAGTGCTAGCCCCTTTGGTGTGGGAGCAGTGGCTGCACATTTTGAATTTCGGAGCTGGGCTCTGGCTGTGCCGAGAAGGAACGTCCCCACTGTGCTGTGGCTAGGAAGCTCAGAGCGCCAGTGCTTGTGGGGCTGTGGAAGGGCTGCCTAGGGCAGGTGATGGCCAGCAAGAGCTTTCAGTGCTAGCCCCTTTGGTGTGGGAGCAGTGGCTGGACGTTTTGAATTTCTGAGCTGGGCTGTGGCTGTGCCGAGAAGGAACGTCCCCACTGTGCTGTGGCTAGGAAGCTCAGAGCGCCAGTGCTTGTGGGGCTGTGGAAGGGCTGCCTAGGGGAGGTG
Organism: Aptenodytes patagonicus; assembly: GCF_965638725.1. Lineage (NCBI taxonomy): Eukaryota > Metazoa > Chordata > Aves > Sphenisciformes > Spheniscidae > Aptenodytes > Aptenodytes patagonicus. Next base: position 246,271 of record NW_027471999.1, on the reverse strand, counting down.
ATGGCCAGCAAGAGCTTTCAGTGCTAGCCCCTTTGGTGTGGGAGCAGTGGCTGGACGTTTTGAATTTGGGAGCTGGGCTGTGGCTGTGCCGAGAAGGAACGTCCCCACTGTGCTGTGGCTAGGAAGCTCAGAGTGCCAGTGCTTGTGGGGCTGTGGAAGGGCTGCCTAGGGAAGGTGAAGGCCAGCAAGAGCTTTCAGTGCTAGCCCCTTTGGTGTGGGAGCAGTGGCTGGACGTTTTGAATTTGGGAGCTGGGCTGTGGCTGTGCCGAGAAGGAACGTCCCCACTGTGCTGTGGCTAGGAAGCTCAGAGCGCCAGTGCTTGTGGGGCTGTGGAAGGGCTGCCTAGGGCAGGTGATGGCCAGCAAGAGCTTTCAGTGCTAGCCCCTTTGGTGTGGGAGCAGTGGCTGGACGTTTTGAATTTCGGAGCTGGGCTGTGGCTGTGCCGAGAAGGAATGTCCCCACTGTGCTGTGGCTAGGAAGCTCAGAGCGCCAGTGCTTGTGGGGCTGTGGAAGGGCTGCCTAGGGCAGGTGAGGGCCAGCAAGAGCTTTCAGTGCTAGCCCCTTTGGTGTGGGAGCAGTGGCTGGACGTTTCGAATTTCAGAGCTGGGCTGTGGCTGTGCTGAGAAGGAACGTCCCCACTGTGCTGTGGCTAGGAAGCTCAGAGCGCCAGTGCTTGTGGGGCTGTGGAAGGGCTGCCTAGGGAAGGTGATGGCCAGCAAGAGCTTTCAGTGCTAGCCCCTTTGGTGTGGGAGCAGTGGCTGGACGTTTCGAATTTGGGAGCTGGGCTGTGGCTGTGCCGAGAAGGAACGTCCCCACTGTGCTGTGGCTAGGAAGCTCAGAGCGCCAGTGCTTGTGGGGCTGTGGAAGGGCTGCCTAGGGAAGGGGATGGCCAGCAAGAGCTTTCAGTGCTAGCCCCTTTGGTGTGGGAGCAGTGGCTGGACGTTTTGAATTTCGGAGCTGGGCTGTGGCTGTGCCGAGAAGGAACGTCCCCACTGTGCTGTGGCTAGGAAGCTCAGAGCATCAGTGCTTGTGGGGCTGTGGAAGGGCAGCCTAGGGCAGGTGATGGCCAGCAAGAGCTTTCAGTGCTAGCCCCTTTGGTGTGGGAGCAGTGGCTGGACGTTTCGAATTTGGGAGCTGGGCTGTGGCTGTGCCGAGAAGGAACGTCCCCACTGTGCTGTGGCTAGGAAGCTCAGAGCGCCAGTGCTTGTGGGGCTGTGGAAGGGCAGCCTAGGGCAGGTGATGGCCAGCAAGAGCTTTCAGTGCTAGCCCCTTTGGTGTGGGAGCAGTGGCTGGACGTTTTGAATTTCGGAGCTGGGCTGTGGCTGTGCTGAGAAGGAACGTCCCCACTGTGCTGTGGCTAGGAAGCTCAGAGTGCCAGTGCTTGTGGGGCTGTGGAAGGGCTGCCTAGGGAAGGTGATGGCCAGCAAGAGCTTTCAGTGCTAGCCCCTTTGGTGTGGGAGCAGTGGCTGGACGTTTTGAATTTGGGAGCTGGGCTGTGGCTGTGCCGAGAAGGAACGTCCCCACTGTGCTGTGGCTAGGAAGCTCAGAGCGCCAGTGCTTGTGGGGCTGTGGAAGGGCTGCCTAGGGAAGGTGATGGCCAGCAAGAGCTTTCAGTGCTAGCCCCTTTGGTGTGGGAGCAGTGGCTGGACGTTTTGAATTTCGGAGCTGGGCTGTGGCTGTGCCGAGAAGGAACGTCCCCACTGTGCTGTGGCTAGGAAGCTCAGAGCGCCAGTGCTTGTGGGGCTGTGGAAGGGCTGCCTAGGGCAGGTGATGGCCAGCAAGAGCTTTCAGTGCTAGCCCCTTTGGTGTGGGAGCAGTGGCTGGACGTTTCGAATTTGGGAGCTGGGCTGTGGCTGTGCCGAGAAGGAACGTCCCCACTGTGCTGTGGCTAGGAAGCTCAGAGCGCCAGTGCTTGTGGGGCTGTGGAAGGGCTGCCTAGGGCAGGTGATGGCCAGCAAGAGCTTTCAGTGCTAGCCCCTTTGGTGTGGGAGCAGTGGCTGGACGTTTTGAATTTCTGAGCTGGGCTGTGGCTGTGCCGAGAAGGAACGTCCCCACTGTGCTGTGGCTAGGAAGCTCAGAGCGCCAGTGCTTGTGGGGCTGTGGAAGGGCTGCCTAGGGCAGGTGATGGCCAGCAAGAGCTTTCAGTGCTAGCCCCTTTGGTGTGGGAGCAGTGGCTGGACGTTTTGAATTTCGGAGCTGGGCTGTGGCTGTGCCGAGAAGGAACGTCCCCACTGTGCTGTGGCTAGGAAGCTCAGAGCGTCAGTGCTTGTGGGGCTGTGGAAGGGCAGCCTAGGGCAGGTGATGGCCAGCAAGAGCTTTCAGTGCTAGCCGCTTTGGTGTGGGAGCAGTGGCTGGACGTTTCGAATTTCAGAGCTGGGCTGTGGCTGTGCTGAGAAGGAACGTCCCCACTGTGCTGTGGCTAGGAAGCTCAGAGCGCCAGTGCTTGTGGGGCTGTGGAAGGGCTGCCTAGGGCAGGTGATGGCCAGGAAGAGCTTTCAGTGGTAGCCCCTTTGGTGTGGGAGCAGTGGCTGGACGTTTCGAATTTGGGAGCTGGGCTGTGGCTGTGCCGAGAAGGAACGTCCCCACTGTGCTGTGGCTAGGAAGCTCAGAGCGCCAGTGCTTGTGGGGCTGTGGAAGGGCTGCCTAGGGAAGGTGATGGCCAGCAAGAGCTTTCAGTGGTAGCCCCTTTGGTGTGGGAGCAGTGGCTGGACGTTTTGAATTTCGGAGCTGGGCTGTGGCTGTGCCGAGAAGGAATGTCCCCACTGTGCTGTGGCTAGGAAGCTCAGAGCGCCAGTGCTTGTGGGGCTGTGGAAGGGCTGCCTAGGGAAGGTGATGGCCAGCAAGAGCTTTCAGTGCTAGCCCCATTGGTGTGGGAGCAGTGGCTGGACGTTTCGAATTTCAGAGCTGGGCTGTGGCTATGCTGAGAAGGAACGTCCCCACTGTGCTGTGGCTAGGAAGCTCAGAGCGCCAGTGCTTGTGGGGCTGTGGAAGGGCTGCCTAGGGCAGGTGATGGCCAGCAAGAGCTTTCAGTGGTAGCCCCTTTGGTGTGGGAGCAGTGGCTGGACGTTTCGAATTTGGGAGCTGGGCTGTGGCTGTGCCGAGAAGGAACGTCCCCACTGTGCTGTGGCTAGGAAGCTCAGAGCGCCAGTGCTTGTGGGGCTGTGGAAGGGCTGCCTAGGGCAGGTGATGGCCAGCAAGAGCTTTCAGTGCTAGCCCCTTTGGTGTGGGAGCAGTGGCTGGACGTTTTGAATTTCGGAGCTGGGCTGTGGCTGTGCTGAGAAGGAACGTCCCCACTGTGCTGTGGCTAGGAAGCTCAGAGCGCCAGTGCTTGTGGGGCTGTGGAAGGGCAGCCTAGGGAAGGTGATGGCCAGCAAGAGCTTTCAGTGCTAGCCCTTTTGGTGTGGGAGCAGTGGCTGGACTTTTCGAATTTCGGAGCTGGGCTGTGGCTTTGCCGAGAAGGAACGTCCCCACTGTGCTGTGGCTAGGAAGCTCAGAGCGCCAGTGCTTGTGGGGCTGTGGAAGGGCTGCCTAGGGAAGGTGATGGCCAGCAAGAGCTTTCAGTGCTAGCCCCTTTGGTGTGGGAGCAGTGGCTGGACGTTTCGAATTTGGGAGCTGGGCTGTGGCTGTGCCGAGAAGGAATGTCCCCACTGTGCTGTGGCTAGGAAGCTCAGAGCGCCAGTGCTTGTGGGGCTGTGGAAGGGCTGCCTAGGGAAGGTGATGGCCAGCAAGAGCTTTCAGTGCTAGCCCCTTTGGTGTGGGAGCAGTGGCTGGACGTTTTGAATTTCAGAGCTGGGCTGTGGCTGTGCTGAGAAGGAACGTCCCCACTGTGCTGTGGCTAGGAAGCTCAGAGCGCCAGTGCTTGTGGGGCTGTGGAAGGGCTGCCTAGGGCAGGTGATGGCCAGCAAGAGCTTTCAGTGCTAGCCCCTTTGGTGTGGGAGCAGTGGCTGGACGTTTCGAATTTGGGAGCTGGGCTGTGGCTGTGCCGAGAAGGAACGTCCCCACTGTGCTGTGGCTAGGAAGCTCAGAGCGCCAGTGCTTGTGGGGCTGTGGAAGGGCTGCCTAGGGAAGGTGATGGCCAGCAAGAGCTTTCAGTGCTAGCCCCTTTGGTGTGGGAGCAGTGGCTGGACGTTTTGAATTTGGGAGCTGGGCTGTGGCTGTGCCGAGAAGGAACGTCCCCACTGTGCTGTGGCTAGGAAGCTCAGAGCGTCAGTGCTTGTGGGGCTGTGGAAGGGCTGCCTAGGGCAGGTGATGGCCAGCAAGAGCTTTCAGTGCTAGCCCCTTTGGTGTGGGAGCAGTGGCTGGATGTTTCGAATTTGGGAGCTGGGCTGTGGCTGTGCCGAGAAGGAACGTCCCCACTGTGCTGTGGCTAGGAAGCTCAGAGCGCCAGTGCTTGTGGGGCTGTGGAAGGGCTGCCTAGGGAAGGTGATGGCCAGCAAGAGCTTTCAGTGCTAGCCCCTTTGGTGTGGGAGCAGTGGCTGGACGTTTTGAATTTCGGAGCTGGGCTGTGGCTGTGCTGAGAAGGAACGTCCCCACTGTGCTGTGGCTAGGAAGCTCAGAGCGCCAGTGCTTGTGGGGCTGTGGAAGGGCTGCCTAGGGCAGGTGATGGCCAGCAAGAGCTTTCAGTGCTAGCCCCTTTGGTGTGGGAGCAGTGGCTGGACGTTTCGAATTTGGGAGCTGGGCTGTGGCTGTGCCGAGAAGGAACGTCCCCACTGTGCTGTGGCTAGGAAGCTCAGAGCGCCAGTGCTTGTGGGGCTGTGGAAGGGCTGCCTAGGGCAGGTGATGGCCAGCAAGAGCTTTCAGTGCTAGCCCCTTTGGTGTGGGAGCAGTGGCTGGACGTTTTGAATTTCGGAGCTGGGCTCTGGCTGTGCCGAGAAGGAACGTCCCCACTGTGCTGTGGCTAGGAAGCTCAGAGCGCCAGTGCTTGTGGGGCTGTGGAAGGGCTGCCTAGGGCAGGTGATGGCCAGCAAGAGCTTTCAGTGCTAGCCCTTTTGGTGTGGGAGCAGTGGCTGGACGTTTTGAATTTCGGAGCTGGGCTGTGGCTGTGCTGAGAAGGAACGTCCCCACTGTGCTGTGGCTAGGAAGCTCAGAGCGCCAGTGCTTGTGGGGCTGTGGAAGGGCTGCCTAGGGCAGGTGAGGGCCAGCAAGAGCTTTCAGTGCTAGCCCCTTTGGTGTGGGAGCAGTGGCTGGACGTTTCGAATTTCGGAGCTGGGCTGTGGCTGTGCCGAGAAGGAACGTCCCCACTGTGCTGTGGCTAGGAAGCTCAGAGCGCCAGTGCTTGTGGGGCTGTGGAAGGGCTGCCTAGGGCAGGTGATGGCCAGCAAGAGCTTTCAGTGCTAGCCCCTTTGGTGTGGGAGCAGTGGCTGGACGTTTTGAATTTCGGAGCTGGGCTGTGGCTGTGCCGAGAAGGAACGTCCCCACTGTGCTGTGGCTAGGAAGCTCAGAGCGCCAGTGGTTGTGGGGCTGTGGAAGGGCAGCCTAGGGCAGGTGATGGCCAGCAAGAGCTTTCAGTGCTAGCCCCTTTGGTGTGGGAGCAGTGGCTGGACGTTTTGAATTTCGGAGCTGGGCTGTGTCTGTGCCGAGAAGGAACGTCCCCACTGTGCTGTGGCTAGGAAGCTCAGAGCGCCAGTGCTTGTGGGGCTGTGGAAGGGCTGCCTAGGGAAGGTGATGGCCAGCAAGAGCTTTCAGTGCTAGCCCCTTTGGTGTGGGAGCAGTGGCTGGATGTTTCGAATTTCGGAGCTGGGCTGTGGCTGTGCCGAGAAGGAACGTCCCCACTGTGCTGTGGCTAGGAAGCTCAGAGCGCCAGTGCTTGTGGGGCTGTGGAAGGGCTGCCTAGGGAAGGTGATGGCCAGCAAGAGCTTTCAGTGCTAGCCCCTTTGGTGTGGGAGCAGTGGCTGGACGTTTTGAATTTCGGAGCTGGGCTGTGGCTGTGCCGAGAAGGAACGTCCCCACTGTGCTGTGGCTAGGAAGCTCAGAGCGCCAGTGCTTGTGGGGCTGTGGAAGGGCTGCCTAGGGCAGGTGATGGCCAGCAAGAGCTTTCAGTGCTAGCCCCTTTGGTGTGGGAGCAGTGGCTGGACGTTTCGAATTTGGGAGCTGGGCTGTGGCTGTGCCGAGAAGGAACGTCCCCACTGTGCTGTGGCTAGGAAGCTCAGAGCGCCAGTGCTTGTGGGGCTGTGGAAGGGCTGCCTAGGGCAGGTGATGGCCAGCAAGAGCTTTCAGTGCTAGCCCCTTTGGTGTGGGAGCAGTGGCTGGACGTTTTGAATTTCGGAGCTGGGCTGTGGCTGTGCCGAGAAGGAACGTCCCCACTGTGCTGTGGCTAGGAAGCTCAGAGCGCCAGTGCTTGTGGGGCTGTGGAAGGGCTGCCTAGGGAAGGTGATGGCCAGCAAGAGCTTTCAGTGCTAGCCCCTTTGGTGTGGGAGCAGTGGCTGGACGTTTTGAATTTGGGAGCTGGGCTGTGGCTGTGCCGAGAAGGACCGTCCCCACTGTGCTGTGGCTAGGAAGCTCAGAGCGCCAGTGCTTGTGGGGCTGTGGAAGGGCTGCCTAGGGAAGGTGATGGCCAGCAAGAGCTTTCAGTGCTAGCCCCTTTGGTGTGGGAGCAGTGGCTGGACGTTTTGAATTTCGGAGCTGGGCTGTGGCTGTGCTGAGAAGGAACGTCCCCACTGTGCTGTGGCTAGGAAGCTCAGAGCGCCAGTGCTTGTGGGGCTGTGGAAGGGCAGCCTAGGGCAGCTGATGGCCAGCAAGAGCTTTCAGTGCTAGCCCCTTTGGTGTGGGAGCAGTGGCTGGACGTTTCGAATTTCAGAGCTGGGCTGTGGCTGTGCCGAGAAGGAACGTCCCCACTGTGCTGTGGCTAGGAAGCTCAGAGCGCCAGTGCTTGTGGGGCTGTGGAAGGGCAGCCTAGGGCAGGTGATGGCCAGCAAGAGCTTTCAGTGCTAGCCCCTTTGGTGTGGGAGCAGTGGCTGGACGTTTTGAATTTGGGAGCTGGGCTGTGGCTGTGCCGAGAAGGAACGTCCCCACTGTGCTGTGGCTAGGAAGCTCAGAGCGCCAGTGCTGTGGGGCTGTGGAAGGGCAGCCTAGGGCAGGTGATGGCCAGCAAGAGCTTTCAGTGCTAGCCCCTTTGGTGTGGGAGCAGTGGCTGGACGTTTCGAATTTCGGAGCTGGGCTGTGGCTGTGCCGAGAAGGAACGTCCCCACTGTGCTGTGGCTAGGAAGCTCAGAGCGCCAGTGCTTGTGGGGCTGTGGAAGGGCTGCCTAGGGCAGGTGATGGCCAGCAAGAGCTTTCAGTGCTAGCCCCTTTGGTGTGGGAGCAGTGGCTGGACGTTTTGAATTTCGGAGCTGGGCTGTGGCTGTGCTGAGAAGGAACGTCCCCACTGTGCTGTGGCTAGGAAGCTCAGAGCGCCAGTGCTTGTGGGGCTGTGGAAGGGCTGCCTAGGGCAGGTGATGGCCAGCAAGAGCTTTCAGTGCTAGCCCCTTTGGTGTGGGAGCAGTGGCTGGACGTTTTGAATTTGGGAGCTGGGCTGTGGCTGTGCCGAGAAGGAACGTCCCCACTGTGCTGTGGCTAGGAAGCTCAGAGCGCCAGTGCTTGTGGGGCTGTGGAAGGGCTGCCTAGGGAAGGTGATGGCCAGCAAGAGCTTTCAGTGGTAGCCCCTTTGGTGTGGGAGCAGTGGCTGGACATTTCGAATTTCGGAGCTGGGCTGTGGCTGTGCCGAGAAGGAACGTCCCCACTGTGCTGTGGCTAGGAAGCTCAGAGCGCCAGTGCTTGTGGGGCTGTGGAAGGGCTGCCTAGGGCAGGCGATGGCCAGCAAGAGCTTTCAGTGCTAGCCCCTTTGGTGTGGGAGCAGTGGCTGGACGTTTCGAATTTGGGAGCTGGGCTGTGGCTGTGCCGAGAAGGAACGTCCCCACTGTGCTGTGGCTAGGAAGCTCAGAGCGCCAGTGCTTGTGGGGCTGTGGAAGGGCTGCCTAGGGAAGGTGATGGCCAGCAAGAGCTTTCAGTGCTAGCCCCTTTGGTGTGGGAGCAGTGGCTGGACGTTTTGAATTTCGGAGCTGGGCTGTGGCTGTGCCGAGAAGGAACGTCCCCACTGTGCTGTGGCTAGGAAGCTCAGAGCGCCAGTGCTTGTGGGGCTGTGGAAGGGCTGCCTAGGGAAGGTGATGGCCAGCAAGAGCTTTCAGTGCTAGCCCCTTTGGTGTGGGAGCAGTGGCTGGACATTTCGAATTTGGGAGCTGGGCTGTGGCTGTGCCGAGAAGGAACGTCCCCACTGTGCTGTGGCTAGGAAGCTCAGAGCGCCAGTGCTTGTGGGGCTGTGGAAGGGCTGCCTAGGGCAGGTGATGGCCAGCAAGAGCTTTCAGTGCTAGCCCCTTTGGTGTGGGAGCAGTGGCTGGACGTTTTGAATTTCAGAGCTGGGCTGTGGCTGTGCTGAGAAGGAACGTCCCCACTGTGCTGTGGCTAGGAAGCTCAGAGCGCCAGTGCTTGTGGGGCTGTGGAAGGGCTGCCTAGGGCAGGTGATGGCCAGCAAGAGCTTTCAGTGCTAGCCCCTTTGGTGTGGGAGCAGTGGCTGGACGTTTCGAATTTGGGAGCTGGGCTGTGGCTGTGCCGAGAAGGAACGTCCCCACTGTGCTGTGGCTAGGAAGCTCAGAGCGCCAGTGCTTGTGGGGCTGTGGAAGGGCTGCCTAGGGCAGGTGATGGCCAGCAAGAGCTTTCAGTGCTAGCCCCTTTGGTGTGGGAGCAGTGGCTGGACGTTTTGAATTTCGGAGCTGGGCTGTGGCTGTGCCGAGAAGGAACGTCCCCACTGTGCTGTGGCTAGGAAGCTCAGAGCGCCAGTGCTTGTGGGGCTGTGGAAGGGCTGCCTAGGGAAGGTGATGGCCAGCAAGAGCTTTCAGTGCTAGCCCCTTTGGTGTGGGAGCAGTGGCTGGACGTTTTGAATTTCGGAGCTGGGCTGTGGCTGTGCCGAGAAGGAACGTCCCCACTGTGCTGTGGCTAGGAAGCTCAGAGCGCCAGTGCTTGTGGGGCTGTGGAAGGGCTGCCTAGGGCAGGTGATGGCCAGCAAGAGCTTTCAGTGCTAGCCCCTTTGGTGTGGGAGCAGTGGCTGGACGTTTCGAATTTGGGAGCTGGGCTGTGGCTGTGCCGAGAAGGAACGTCCCCACTGTGCTGTGGCTAGGAAGCTCAGAGCGCCAGTGCTTGTGGGGCTGTGGAAGGGCTGCCTAGGGCAGGTGATGGCCAGCAAGAGCTTTCAGTGCTAGCCCCTTTGGTGTGGGAGCAGTGGCTGGACGTTTTGAATTTCGGAGCTGGGCTGTGGCTGTGCCGAGAAGGAACGTCCCCACTGTGCTGTGGCTAGGAAGCTCAGAGCGCCAGTGCTTGTGGGGCTGTGGAAGGGCTGCCTAGGGAAGGTGATGGCCAGCAAGAGCTTTCAGTGCTAGCCCCTTTGGTGTGGGAGCAGTGGCTGGACGTTTTGAATTTGGGAGCTGGGCTGTGGCTGTGCCGAGAAGGACCGTCCCCACTGTGCTGTGGCTAGGAAGCTCAGAGCGCCAGTGCTTGTGGGGCTGTGGAAGGGCTGCCTAGGGAAGGTGATGGCCAGCAAGAGCTTTCAGTGCTAGCCCCTTTGGTGTGGGAGCAGTGGCTGGACGTTTTGAATTTCGGAGCTGGGCTGTGGCTGTGCTGAGAAGGAACGTCCCCACTGTGCTGTGGCTAGGAAGCTCAGAGCGCCAGTGCTTGTGGGGCTGTGGAAGGGCAGCCTAGGGCAGCTGATGGCCAGCAAGAGCTTTCAGTGCTAGCCCCTTTGGTGTGGGAGCAGTGGCTGGACGTTTCGAATTTCAGAGCTGGGCTGTGGCTGTGCCGAGAAGGAACGTCCCCACTGTGCTGTGGCTAGGAAGCTCAGAGCGCCAGTGCTTGTGGGGCTGTGGAAGGGCAGCCTAGGGCAGGTGATGGCCAGCAAGAGCTTTCAGTGCTAGCCCCTTTGGTGTGGGAGCAGTGGCTGGACGTTTTGAATTTGGGAGCTGGGCTGTGGCTGTGCCGAGAAGGAACGTCCCCACTGTGCTGTGGCTAGGAAGCTCAGAGCGCCAGTGCTGTGGGGCTGTGGAAGGGCAGCCTAGGGCAGGTGATGGCCAGCAAGAGCTTTCAGTGCTAGCCCCTTTGGTGTGGGAGCAGTGGCTGGACGTTTCGAATTTCGGAGCTGGGCTGTGGCTGTGCCGAGAAGGAACGTCCCCACTGTGCTGTGGCTAGGAAGCTCAGAGCGCCAGTGCTTGTGGGGCTGTGGAAGGGCTGCCTAGGGCAGGTGATGGCCAGCAAGAGCTTTCAGTGCTAGCCCCTTTGGTGTGGGAGCAGTGGCTGGACGTTTTGAATTTCGGAGCTGGGCTGTGGCTGTGCTGAGAAGGAACGTCCCCACTGTGCTGTGGCTAGGAAGCTCAGAGCGCCAGTGCTTGTGGGGCTGTGGAAGGGCTGCCTAGGGCAGGTGATGGCCAGCAAGAGCTTTCAGTGCTAGCCCCTTTGGTGTGGGAGCAGTGGCTGGACGTTTTGAATTTGGGAGCTGGGCTGTGGCTGTGCCGAGAAGGAACGTCCCCACTGTGCTGTGGCTAGGAAGCTCAGAGCGCCAGTGCTTGTGGGGCTGTGGAAGGGCTGCCTAGGGAAGGTGATGGCCAGCAAGAGCTTTCAGTGGTAGCCCCTTTGGTGTGGGAGCAGTGGCTGGACATTTCGAATTTCGGAGCTGGGCTGTGGCTGTGCCGAGAAGGAACGTCCCCACTGTGCTGTGGCTAGGAAGCTCAGAGCGCCAGTGCTTGTGGGGCTGTGGAAGGGCTGCCTAGGGCAGGCGATGGCCAGCAAGAGCTTTCAGTGCTAGCCCCTTTGGTGTGGGAGCAGTGGCTGGACGTTTCGAATTTGGGAGCTGGGCTGTGGCTGTGCCGAGAAGGAACGTCCCCACTGTGCTGTGGCTAGGAAGCTCAGAGCGCCAGTGCTTGTGGGGCTGTGGAAGGGCTGCCTAGGGAAGGTGATGGCCAGCAAGAGCTTTCAGTGCTAGCCCCTTTGGTGTGGGAGCAGTGGCTGGACGTTTTGAATTTCGGAGCTGGGCTGTGGCTGTGCCGAGAAGGAACGTCCCCACTGTGCTGTGGCTAGGAAGCTCAGAGCGCCAGTGCTTGTGGGGCTGTGGAAGGGCTGCCTAGGGAAGGTGATGGCCAGCAAGAGCTTTCAGTGCTAGCCCCTTTGGTGTGGGAGCAGTGGCTGGACATTTCGAATTTGGGAGCTGGGCTGTGGCTGTGCCGAGAAGGAACGTCCCCACTGTGCTGTGGCTAGGAAGCTCAGAGCGCCAGTGCTTGTGGGGCTGTGGAAGGGCTGCCTAGGGCAGGTGATGGCCAGCAAGAGCTTTCAGTGCTAGCCCCTTTGGTGTGGGAGCAGTGGCTGGACGTTTTGAATTTCAGAGCTGGGCTGTGGCTGTGCTGAGAAGGAACGTCCCCACTGTGCTGTGGCTAGGAAGCTCAGAGCGCCAGTGCTTGTGGGGCTGTGGAAGGGCTGCCTAGGGCAGGTGATGGCCAGCAAGAGCTTTCAGTGCTAGCCCCTTTGGTGTGGGAGCAGTGGCTGGACGTTTCGAATTTGGGAGCTGGGCTGTGGCTGTGCCGAGAAGGAACGTCCCCACTGTGCTGTGGCTAGGAAGCTCAGAGCGCCAGTGCTTGTGGGGCTGTGGAAGGGCTGCCTAGGGCAGGTGATGGCCAGCAAGAGCTTTCAGTGCTAGCCCCTTTGGTGTGGGAGCAGTGGCTGGACGTTTTGAGTTTGGGAGCTGGGCTGTGGCTGTGCCGAGAAGGAACGTCCCCACTGTGCTGTGGCTAGGAAGCTCAGAGCGCCAGTGCTTGTGGGGCTGTGGAAGGGCTGCCTAGGGAAGGTGATGGCCAGCAAGAGCTTTCAGTGGTAGCCCCTTTGGTGTGGGAGCAGTGGCTGGACATTTCGAATTTGGGAGCTGGGCTGTGGCTGTGCCGAGAAGGAACGTCCCCACTGTGCTGTGGCTAGGAAGCTCAGAGCGCCAGTGCTTGTGGGGCTGTGGAAGGGCTGCCTAGGGCAGGTGATGGCCAGCAAGAGCTTTCAGTGCTAGCCCCTTTGGTGTGGGAGCAGTGGCTGGACGTTTTGAATTTCAGAGCTGGGCTGTGGCTGTGCTGAGAAGGAACGTCCCCACTGTGCTGTGGCTAGGAAGCTCAGAGCGCCAGTGCTTGTGGGGCTGTGGAAGGGCTGCCTAGGGCAGGTGATGGCCAGCAAGAGCTTTCAGTGCTAGCCCCTTTGGTGTGGGAGCAGTGGCTGGACGTTTCGAATTTGGGAGCTGGGCTGTGGCTGTGCCGAGAAGGAACGTCCCCACTGTGCTGTGGCTAGGAAGCTCAGAGCGCCAGTGCTTGTGGGGCTGTGGAAGGGCTGCCTAGGGCAGGTGATGGCCAGCAAGAGCTTTCAGTGCTAGCCCCTTTGGTGTGGGAGCAGTGGCTGGAGGTTTCGAATTTCGGAGCTGGGCTGTGGCTGTGCCGAGAAGGAACGTCCCCACTGTGCTGTGGCTAGGAAGCTCAGAGCGCCAGTGCTTGTGGGGCTGTGGAAGGGCTGCCTAGGGCAGGTGATGGCCAGCAAGAGCTTTCAGTGCTAGCCCCTTTGGTGTGGGAGCAGTGGCTGGACGTTTTGAATTTGGGAGCTGGGCTGTGGCTGTGCCGAGAAGGAACGTCCCCACTGTGCTGTGGCTAGGAAGCTCAGAGCGCCAGTGCTTGTGGGGCTGTGGAAGGGCTGCCTAGGGCAGGTGAGGGCCAGCAAGAGCTTTCAGTGCTAGCCCCTTTGGTGTGGGAGCAGTGGCTGGACGTTTCGAATTTGGGAGCTGGGCTGTGGCTGTGCCAAGAAGGAACGTTCCCACTGTGCTGTGGCTAGGAAGCTCAGAGCGCCAGTGCTTGTGGGGCTGTGGAAGGGCTGCCTAGGGAAGGCGATGGCCAGCAAGAGCTTTCAGTGGTAGCCCCTTTGGTGTGGGAGCAGTGGCTGGACATTTCGAATTTCGGAGCTGGGCTGTGGCTGTGCCGAGAAGGAACGTCCCCACTGTGCTGTGGCTAGGAAGCTCAGAGCGCCAGTGCTTGTGGGGCTGTGGAAGGGCTGCCTAGGGAAGGTGATGGCCAGCAAGAGCTTTCAGTGCTAGCCCCTTTGGTGTGGGAGCAGTGGCTGGACGTTTTGAATTTGGGAGCTGGGCTGTGGCTGTGCCGAGAAGGAACGTCCCCACTGTGCTGTGGCTAGGAAGCTCAGAGCGCCAGTGCTTGTGGGGCTGTGGAAGGGCTGCCTAGGGAAGGTGATGGCCAGCAAGAGCTTTCAGTGCTAGCCCCTTTGGTGTGGGAGCAGTGGCTGGAGGTTTTGATTTTCGGAGCTGGGCTCTGGCTGTGCCGAGAAGGAACGTCCCCACTGTGCTGTGGCTAGGAAGCTCAGAGCGCCAGTGCTTGTGGGGCTGTGGAAGGGCTGCCTAGGGCAGGTGATGGCCAGCAAGAGCTTTCAGTGCTAGCCCCTTTGGTGTGGGAGCAGTGGCTGGACGTTTTGAATTTCAGAGCTGGGCTGTGGCTGTGCTGAGAAGGAACGTCCCCACTGTGCTGTGGCTAGGAAGCTCAGAGCGCCAGTGCTTGTGGGGCTGTGGAAGGGCTGCCTAGGGCAGGTGATGGCCAGCAAGAGCTTTCAGTGCTAGCCCCTTTGGTGTGGGAGCAGTGGCTGGACGTTTTGAATTTCAGAGCTGGGCTGTGGCTGTGCTGAGAAGGAACGTCCCCACTGTGCTGTGGCTAGGAAGCTCAGAGCGCCAGTGCTTGTGGGGCTGCGGAAGGGCTGCCTAGGGAAGGTGATGGCCAGCAAGAGCTTTCAGTGCTAGCCCCTTTGGTGTGGGAGCAGTGGCTGGACGTTTCGAATTTGGGAGCTGGGCTGTGGCTGTGCCGAGAAGGAACGTCCCCACTGTGCTGTGGCTAGGAAGCTCAGAGCGCCAGTGCTTGTGGGGCTGTGGAAGGGCTGCCTAGGGCAGGTGATGGCCAGCAAGAGCTTTCAGTGCTAGCCCCTTTGGTGTGGGAGCAGTGGCTGGAGGTTTCGAATTTCGGAGCTGGGCTGTGGCTGTGCCGAGAAGGAACGTCCCCACTGTGCTGTGGCTAGGAAGCTCAGAGCGCCAGTGCTTGTGGGGCTGTGGAAGGGCTGCCTAGGGAAGGTGATGGCCAGCAAGAGCTTTCAGTGCTAGCCCCTTTGGTGTGGGAGCAGTGGCTGGATGTTTCCAATTTGGGAGCTGGGCTGTGGCTGTGCCGAGAAGGAACGTCCCCACTGTGCTGTGGCTAGGAAGCTCAGAGCGCCAGTGCTTGTGGGGCTGTGGAAGGGCTGCCTAGGGCAGGTGATGGCCAGCAAGAGCTTTCAGTGGTAGCCCCTTTGGTGTGGGAGCAGTGGCTGGACATTTCGAATTTCGGAGCTGGGCTGTGGCTGTGCCGAGAAGGAACGTCCCCACTGTGCTGTGGCTAGGAAGCTCAGAGCGCCAGTGCTTGTGGGGCTGTGGAAGGGCTGCCTAGGGCAGGTGATGGCCAGCAAGAGCTTTCAGTGCTAGCCCCTTTGGTGTGGGAGCAGTGGCTGGACGTTTTGAATTTCAGAGCTGGGCTGTGGCTGTGCTGAGAAGGAACGTCCCCACTGTGCTGTGGCTAGGAAGCTCAGAGCGCCAGTGCTTGTGGGGCTGTGGAAGGGCTGCCTAGGGCAGGTGATGGCCAGCAAGAGCTTTCAGTGCTAGCCCCTTTGGTGTGGGAGCAGTGGCTGGACGTTTCGAATTTCAGAGCTGGGCTGTGGCTGTGCTGAGAAGGAACGTCCCCACTGTGCTGTGGCTAGGAAGCTCAGAGCGCCAGTGCTTGTGGGGCTGTGGAAGGGCTGCCTAGGGCAGGTGATGGCCAGCAAGAGCTTTCAGTGCTAGCCCCTTTGGTGTGGGAGCAGTGGCTGGAGGTTTTGAATTTCGGAGCTGGGCTGTGGCTGTGCCGAGAAGGAACGTCCCCACTGTGCTGTGGCTAGGAAGCTCAGAGCGCCAGTGCTTGTGGGGCTGTGGAAGGGCTGCCTAGGGCAGGTGATGGCCAGCAAGAGCTTTCAGTGCTAGCCCCTTTGGTGTGGGAGCAGTGGCTGGACGTTTCGAATTTCAGAGCTGGGCTGTGGCTGTGCTGAGAAGGAACGTCCCCACTGTGCTGTGGCTAGGAAGCTCAGAGCGCCAGTGCTTGTGGGGCTGTGGAAGGGCTGCCTAGGGCAGGTGATGGCCAGCAAGAGCTTTCAGTGCTAGCCCCTTTGGTGTGGGAGCAGTGGCTGGAGGTTTTGAATTTCGGAGCTGGGCTGTGGCTGTGCCGAGAAGGAACGTCCCCACTGTGCTGTGGCTAGGAAGCTCAGAGCGCCAGTGCTTGTGGGGCTGTGGAAGGGCTGCCTAGGGAAGGCGATGGCCAGCAAGAGCTTTCAGTGGTAGCCCCTTTGGTGTGGGAGCAGTGGCTGGACATTTCGAATTTCGGAGCTGGGCTGTGGCTGTGCCGAGAAGGAACGTCCCCACTGTGCTGTGGCTAGGAAGCTCAGAGCGCCAGTGCTTGTGGGGCTGTGGAAGGGCTGCCTAGGGAAGGTGATGGCCAGCAAGAGCTTTCAGTGCTAGCCCCTTTGGTGTGGGAGCAGTGGCTGGACGTTTTGAATTTGGGAGCTGGGCTGTGGCTGTGCCGAGAAGGAACGTCCCCACTGTGCTGTGGCTAGGAAGCTCAGAGCGCCAGTGCTTGTGGGGCTGTGGAAGGGCTGCCTAGGGAAGGTGATGGCCAGCAAGAGCTTTCAGTGCTAGCCCCTTTGGTGTGGGAGCAGTGGCTGGAGGTTTTGATTTTCGGAGCTGGGCTCTGGCTGTGCCGAGAAGGAACGTCCCCACTGTGCTGTGGCTAGGAAGCTCAGAGCGCCAGTGCTTGTGGGGCTGTGGAAGGGCTGCCTAGGGCAGGTGATGGCCAGCAAGAGCTTTCAGTGCTAGCCCCTTTGGTGTGGGAGCAGTGGCTGGACGTTTTGAATTTCAGAGCTGGGCTGTGGCTGTGCTGAGAAGGAACGTCCCCACTGTGCTGTGGCTAGGAAGCTCAGAGCGCCAGTGCTTGTGGGGCTGTGGAAGGGCTGCCTAGGGCAGGTGATGGCCAGCAAGAGCTTTCAGTGCTAGCCCCTTTGGTGTGGGAGCAGTGGCTGGACGTTTTGAATTTCAGAGCTGGGCTGTGGCTGTGCTGAGAAGGAACGTCCCCACTGTGCTGTGGCTAGGAAGCTCAGAGCGCCAGTGCTTGTGGGGCTGCGGAAGGGCTGCCTAGGGAAGGTGATGGCCAGCAAGAGCTTTCAGTGCTAGCCCCTTTGGTGTGGGAGCAGTGGCTGGACGTTTCGAATTTGGGAGCTGGGCTGTGGCTGTGCCGAGAAGGAACGTCCCCACTGTGCTGTGGCTAGGAAGCTCAGAGCGCCAGTGCTTGTGGGGCTGTGGAAGGGCTGCCTAGGGCAGGTGATGGCCAGCAAGAGCTTTCAGTGCTAGCCCCTTTGGTGTGGGAGCAGTGGCTGGAGGTTTCGAATTTCGGAGCTGGGCTGTGGCTGTGCCGAGAAGGAACGTCCCCACTGTGCTGTGGCTAGGAAGCTCAGAGCGCCAGTGCTTGTGGGGCTGTGGAAGGGCTGCCTAGGGAAGGTGATGGCCAGCAAGAGCTTTCAGTGCTAGCCCCTTTGGTGTGGGAGCAGTGGCTGGATGTTTCCAATTTGGGAGCTGGGCTGTGGCTGTGCCGAGAAGGAACGTCCCCACTGTGCTGTGGCTAGGAAGCTCAGAGCGCCAGTGCTTGTGGGGCTGTGGAAGGGCTGCCTAGGGCAGGTGATGGCCAGCAAGAGCTTTCAGTGGTAGCCCCTTTGGTGTGGGAGCAGTGGCTGGACATTTCGAATTTCGGAGCTGGGCTGTGGCTGTGCCGAGAAGGAACGTCCCCACTGTGCTGTGGCTAGGAAGCTCAGAGCGCCAGTGCTTGTGGGGCTGTGGAAGGGCTGCCTAGGGCAGGTGATGGCCAGCAAGAGCTTTCAGTGCTAGCCCCTTTGGTGTGGGAGCAGTGGCTGGACGTTTTGAATTTCAGAGCTGGGCTGTGGCTGTGCTGAGAAGGAACGTCCCCACTGTGCTGTGGCTAGGAAGCTCAGAGCGCCAGTGCTTGTGGGGCTGTGGAAGGGCTGCCTAGGGCAGGTGATGGCCAGCAAGAGCTTTCAGTGCTAGCCCCTTTGGTGTGGGAGCAGTGGCTGGACGTTTCGAATTTCAGAGCTGGGCTGTGGCTGTGCTGAGAAGGAACGTCCCCACTGTGCTGTGGCTAGGAAGCTCAGAGCGCCAGTGCTTGTGGGGCTGTGGAAGGGCTGCCTAGGGCAGGTGATGGCCAGCAAGAGCTTTCAGTGCTAGCCCCTTTGGTGTGGGAGCAGTGGCTGGAGGTTTTGAATTTCGGAGCTGGGCTGTGGCTGTGCCGAGAAGGAACGTCCCCACTGTGCTGTGGCTAGGAAGCTCAGAGCGCCAGTGCTTGTGGGGCTGTGGAAGGGCTGCCTAGGGCAGGTGATGGCCAGCAAGAGCTTTCAGTGCTAGCCCCTTTGGTGTTGGAGCAGTGGCTGGATGTTTCGAATTTCGGAGCTGGGCTGTGGCTGTGCCGAGAAGGAACGTCCCCACTGTGCTGTGGCTAGGAAGCTCAGAGCGCCAGTGCTTGTGGGGCTGTGGAAGGGCAGCCTAGGGCAGGTGATGGCCAGCAAGAGCTTTCAGTGCTAGCCCCTTTGGTGTGGGAGCAGTGGCTGGACGTTTTGAATTTGGGAGCTGGGCTGTGGCTGTGCTGAGAAGGAACGTCCCCACTGTGCTGTGGCTAGGAAGCTCAGAGCGCCAGTGCTTGTGGGGCTGTGGAAGGGCTGCCTAGGGCAGGTGAGGGCCAGCAAGAGCTTTCAGTGCTAGCCCCTTTGGTGTGGGAGCAGTGGCTGGACGTTTTGAATTTGGGAGCTGGGCTGTGGCTGTGCCGAGAAGGAACGTCCCCACTGTGCTGTGGCTAGGAAGCTCAGAGCGCCAGTGCTTGTGGGGCTGTGGAAGGGCTGCCTAGGGAAGGTGATGGCCAGCAAGAGCTTTCAGTGCTAGCCCCTTTGGTGTGGGAGCAGTGGCTGGACGTTTTGAATTTCGGAGCTGGGCTGTGGCTGTGCCGAGAAGGAACGTCCCCACTGTGCTGTGGCTAGGAAGCTCAGAGCGCCAGTGCTTGTGGGGCTGTGGAAGGGCTGCCTAGGGCAGGTGAGGGCCAGCAAGAGCTTTCAGTGCTAGCCCCTTTGGTGTGGGAGCAGTGGCTGGACGTTTTGAATTTGGGAGCTGGGCTGTGGCTGTGCCGAGAAGGAACGTCCCCACTGTGCTGTGGCTAGGAAGCTCAGAGCGCCAGTGCTTGTGGGGCTGTGGAAGGGCTGCCTAGGGAAGGTGATGGCCAGCAAGAGCTTTCAGTGGTAGCCCCTTTGGTGTGGGAGCAGTGGCTGGACATTTCGAATTTCGGAGCTGGGCTCTGGCTGTGCCGAGAAGGAACGTCCCCACTGTGCTGTGGCTAGGAAGCTCAGAGCGCCAGTGCTTGTGGGGCTGTGGAAGGGCTGCCTAGGGCAGGTGATGGCCAGCAAGAGCTTTCAGTGCTAGCCCCTTTGGTGTGGGAGCAGTGGCTGGACGTTTTGAATTTCAGAGCTGGGCTGTGGCTGTGCTGAGAAGGAACGTCCCCACTGTGCTGTGGCTAGGAAGCTCTGGGCGCCAGTGCTTGTGGGGCTGTGGAAGGGCTGCCTAGGGAAGGTGATGGCCAGCAAGAGCTTTCAGTGCTAGCCCCTTTGGTGTGGGAGCAGTGGCTGGACGTTTCGAATTTGGGAGCTGGGCTGTGGCTGTGCCGAGAAGGAACGTCCCCACTGTGCTGTGGCTAGGAAGCTCAGAGCGCCAGTGCTTGTGGGGCTGTGGAAGGGCTGCCTAGGGCAGGTGATGGCCAGCAAGAGCTTTCAGTGCTAGCCCCTTTGGTGTGGGAGCAGTGGCTGGAGGTTTTGAATTTCGGAGCTGGGCTGTGGCTGTGCCGAGAAGGAACGTCCCCACTGTGCTGTGGCTAGGAAGCTCAGAGCGCCAGTGCTTGTGGGGCTGTGGAAGGGCTGCCTAGGGAAGGTGATGGCCAGCAAGAGCTTTCAGTGGTAGCCCCTTTGGTGTGGGAGCAGTGGCTGGACATTTCGAATTTCGGAGCTGGGCTGTGGCTGTGCCGAGAAGGAACGTCCCCACTGTGCTGTGGCTAGGAAGCTCAGAGCGCCAGTGCTTGTGGGGCTGTGGAAGGGCTGCCTAGGGCAGGTGATGGCCAGCAAGAGCTTTCAGTGCTAGCCCCTTTGGTGTGGGAGCAGTGGCTGGACGTTTTGAATTTCAGAGCTGGGCTGTGGCTGTGCTGAGAAGGAACGTCCCCACTGTGCTGTGGCTAGGAAGCTCAGAGCGCCAGTGCTTGTGGGGCTGTGGAAGGGCTGCCTAGGGCAGGTGATGGCCAGCAAGAGCTTTCAGTGCTAGCCCCTTTGGTGTGGGAGCAGTGGCTGGACGTTTTGAGTTTGGGAGCTGGGCTGTGGCTGTGCCGAGAAGGAACGTCCCCACTGTGCTGTGGCTAGGAAGCTCAGAGCGCCAGTGCTTGTGGGGCTGTGGAAGGGCTGCCTAGGGCAGGTGATGGCCAGCAAGAGCTTTCAGTGCTAGCCCCTTTGGTGTGGGAGCAGTGGCTGGACGTTTTGAATTTCGGAGCTGGGCTGTGGCTGTGCCGAGAAGGAACGTCCCCACTGTGCTGTGGCTAGGAAGCTCAGAGCGCCAGTGCTTGTGGGGCTGTGGAAGGGCTGCCTAGGGCAGGTGATGGCCAGCAAGAGCTTTCAGTGCTAGCCCCTTTGGTGTGGGAGCAGTGGCTGGATGTTTCGAATTTCGGAGCTGGGCTGTGGCTGTGCCGAGAAGGAACGTCCCCACTGTGCTGTGGCTAGGAAGCTCAGAGCGCCAGTGCTTGTGGGGCTGTGGAAGGGCTGCCTAGGGGAGGTGATGGCCAGCAAGAGCTTTCAGTGCTAGCCCCTTTGGTGTGGGAGCAGTGGCTGGACGTTTTGAATTTCGGAGCTGGGCTGTGGCTGTGCCGAGAAGGAACGTCCCCACTGTGCTGTGGCTAGGAAGCTCAGAGCACCAGTGCTTGTGGGGCTGTGGAAGGGCAGCCTAGGGCAGGTGATGGCCAGCAAGAGCTTTCAGTGCTAGCCCCTTTGGTGTGGGAGCAGTGGCTGGACGTTTCGAATTTGGGAGCTGGGCTGTGGCTGTGCCGAGAAGGAACGTCCCCACTGTGCTGTGGCTAGGAAGCTCAGAGCGCCAGTGCTTGTGGGGCTGTGGAAGGGCTGCCTAGGGCAGGCGATGGCCAGCAAGAGCTTTCAGTGCTAGCCCCTTTGGTGTGGGAGCAGTGGCTGGACGTTTTGAATTTCGGAGCTGGGCTGTGGCTGTGCCGAGAAGGAACGTCCCCACTGTGCTGTGGCTAGGAAGCTCAGAGCGCCAGTGCTTGTGGGGCTGTGGAAGGGCTGCCTAGGGCAGGTGATGGCCAGCAAGAGCTTTCAGTGCTAGCCCCTTTGGTGTGGGAGCAGTGGCTGGAGGTTTTGAATTTCAGAGCTGGGCTGTGGCTGTGCCGAGAAGGAACGTCCCCACTGTGCTGTGGCTAGGAAGCTCAGAGCGCCAGTGCTTGTGGGGCTGTGGAAGGGCTGCCTAGGGCAGGTGATGGCCAGCAAGAGCTTTCAGTGCTAGCCCCTTTGGTGTGGGAGCAGTGGCTGGACGTTTTGAATTTCGGAGCTGGGCTGTGGCTGTGCTGAGAAGGAACGTCCCCACTGTGCTGTGGCTAGGAAGCTCAGAGCGCCAGTGCTTGTGGGGCTGTGGAAGGGCAGCCTAGGGCAGGTGATGGCCAGCAAGAGCTTTCAGTGCTAGCCCCTTTGGTGTGGGAGCAGTGGCTGGACGTTTCGAATTTCAGAGCTGGGCTGTGGCTGTGCCGAGAAGGAACGTCCCCACTGTGCTGTGGCTAGGAAGCTCAGAGCGCCAGTGCTTGTGGGGCTGTGGAAGGGCAGCCTAGGGCAGGTGATGGCCAGCAAGAGCTTTCAGTGCTAGCCCCTTTGGTGTGGGAGCAGTGGCTGGAGGTTTCGAATTTCGGAGCTGGGCTGTGGCTGTGCCGAGAAGGAACGTCCCCACTGTGCTGTGGCTAGGAAGCTCAGAGCGCCAGTGCTTGTGGGGCTGTGGAAGGGCTGCCTAGGGCAGGTGATGGCCAGCAAGAGCTTTCAGTGCTAGCCCCTTTGGTGTGGGAGCAGTGGCTGGACGTTTCGAATTTCGGAGCTGGGCTGTGGCTGTGCCGAGAAGGAACGTCCCCACTGTGCTGTGGCTAGGAAGCTCAGAGCGCCAGTGCTTGTGGGGCTGTGGAAGGGCTGCCTAGGGCAGGCGATGGCCAGCAAGAGCTTTCAGTGCTAGCCCCTTTGGTGTGGGAGCAGTGGCTGGACGTTTCGAATTTCGGAGCTGGGCTGTGGCTGTGCCGAGAAGGAACGTCCCCACTGTGCTGTGGCTAGGAAGCTCAGAGCGCCAGTGCTTGTGGGGCTGTGGAAGGGCTGCCTAGGGCAGGTGATGGCCAGCAAGAGCTTTCAGTGCTAGCCCCTTTGGTGTGGGAGCAGTGGCTGGACGTTTTGAATTTCGGAGCTGGGCTGTGGCTGTGCCGAGAAGGAACGTCCCCACTGTGCTGTGGCTAGGAAGCTCAGAGCGCCAGTGCTTGTGGGGCTGTGGAAGGGCTGCCTAGGGCAGGTGATGGCCAGCAAGAGCTTTCAGTGCTAGCCCCTTTGGTGTGGGAGCAGTGGCTGGACGTTTCGAATTTCAGAGCTGGGCTGTGGCTGTGCTGAGAAGGAACGTCCCCACTGTGCTGTGGCTAGGAAGCTCAGAGCGCCAGTGCTTGTGGGGCTGTGGAAGGGCTGCCTAGGGAAGGTGATGGCCAGCAAGAGCTTTCAGTGCTAGCCCCTTTGGTGTGGGAGCAGTGGCTGGACGTTTTGAATTTGGGAGCTGGGCTGTGGCTGTGCCGAGAAGGAACGTCCCCACTGTGCTGTGGCTAGGAAGCTCAGAGCGCCAGTGCTTGTGGGGCTGTGGAAGGGCTGCCTAGGGCAGGTGATGGCCAGCAAGAGCTTTCAGTGCTAGCCCCTTTGGTGTGGGAGCAGTGGCTGGAGGTGTTGAATTTCGGAGCTGGGCTGTGGCTGTGCCGAGAAGGAACGTCCCCACTGTGCTGTGGCTAGGAAGCTCAGAGCGCCAGTGCTTGTGGGGCTGTGGAAGGGCTGCCTAGGGCAGGTGATGGCCAGCAAGAGCTTTCAGTGCTAGCCCCTTTGGTGTGGGAGCAGTGGCTGGACGTTTCGAATTTCGGAGCTGGGCTGTGGCTGTGCCGAGAAGGAACGTCCCCACTGTGCTGTGGCTAGGAAGCTCAGAGCGCCAGTGCTTGTGGGGCTGTGGAAGGGCTGCCTAGGGAAGGTGATGGCCAGCAAGAGCTTTCAGTGCTAGCCCCTTTGGTGTGGGAGCAGTGGCTGGACGTTTTGAATTTGGGAGCTGGGCTGTGGCTGTGCCGAGAAGGAACGTCCCCACTGTGCTGTGGCTAGGAAGCTCAGAGCGCCAGTGCTTGTGGGGCTGTGGAAGGGCTGCCTAGGGCAGGTGATGGCCAGCAAGAGCTTTCAGTGCTAGCCCCTTTGGTGTGGGAGCAGTGGCTGGACGTTTCGAATTTCGGAGCTGGGCTGTGGCTGTGCCGAGAAGGAACGTCCCCACTGTGCTGTGGCTAGGAAGCTCAGAGCGCCAGTGCTTGTGGGGCTGTGGAAGGGCTGCCTAGGGCAGGTGATGGCCAGCAAGAGCTTTCAGTGCTAGCCCCTTTGGTGTGGGAGCAGTGGCTGGACGTTTTGAATTTCAGAGCTGGGCTGTGGCTGTGCTGAGAAGGAACGTCCCCACTGTGCTGTGGCTAGGAAGCTCAGAGCGCCAGTGCTTGTGGGGCTGTGGAAGGGCTGCCTAGGGAAGGTGATGGCCAGCAAGAGCTTTCAGTGCTAGCCCCTTTGGTGTGGGAGCAGTGGCTGGACGTTTCGAATTTCGGAGCTGGGCTGTGGCTGTGCCGAGAAGGAACGTCCCCACTGTGCTGTGGCTAGGAAGCTCAGAGCGCCAGTGCTTGTGGGGCTGTGGAAGGGCTGCCTAGGGCAGGTGATGGCCAGCAAGAGCTTTCAGTGCTAGCCCCTTTGGTGTGGGAGCAGTGGCTGGACGTTTTGAATTTGGGAGCTGGGCTGTGGCTGTGCCGAGAAGGAACGTCCCCACTGTGCTGTGGCTAGGAAGCTCAGAGCGCCAGTGCTTGTGGGGCTGTGGAAGGGCTGCCTAGGGCAGGTGATGGCCAGCAAGAGCTTTCAGTGCTAGCCCCTTTGGTGTGGGAGCAGTGGCTGGACATTTCGAATTTCGGAGCTGGGCTGTGGCTGTGCCGAGAAGGAACGTCCCCACTGTGCTGTGGCTAGGAAGCTCAGAGCGCCAGTGCTTGTGGGGCTGTGGAAGGGCTGCCTAGGGCAGGTGATGGCCAGCAAGAGCTTTCAGTGCTAGCCCCTTTGGTGTGGGAGCAGTGGCTGGACGTTTTGAATTTCAGAGCTGGGCTGTGGCTGTGCTGAGAAGGAACGTCCCCACTGTGCTGTGGCTAGGAAGCTCAGAGCGCCAGTGCTTGTGGGGCTGTGGAAGGGCTGCCTAGGGAAGGTGATGGCCAGCAAGAGCTTTCAGTGCTAGCCCCTTTGGTGTGGGAGCAGTGGCTGGACGTTTCGAATTTGGGAGCTGGGCTGTGGCTGTGCCGAGAAGGAACGTCCCCACTGTGCTGTGGCTAGGAAGCTCAGAGCGCCAGTGCTTGTGGGGCTGTGGAAGGGCTGCCTAGGGCAGGTGAGGGCCAGCAAGAGCTTTCAGTGCTAGCCCCTTTGGTGTGGGAGCAGTGGCTGGACGTTTCGAATTTCGGAGCTGGGCTGTGGCTGTGCCGAGAAGGAACGTCCCCACTGTGCTGTGGCTAGGAAGCTCAGAGCGCCAGTGCTTGTGGGGCTGTGGAAGGGCTGCCTAGGGCAGGTGATGGCCAGCAAGAGCTCTCAGTGCTAGCCCCTTTGGTGTGGGAGCAGTGGCTGGACGTTTTGAATTTGGGAGCTGGGCTGTGGCTGTGCCGAGAAGGAACGTCCCCACTGTGCTGTGGCTAGGAAGCTCAGAGCGCCAGTGCTTGTGGGGCTGTGGAAGGGCTGCCTAGGGAAGGTGATGGCCAGCAAGAGCTTTCAGTGCTAGCCCCTTTGGTGTGGGAGGAGTGGCTGGACGTTTTGAATTTCGGAGCTGGGCTGTGGCTGTGCTGAGAAGGAACGTCCCCACTGTGCTGTGGCTAGGAAGCTCAGAGCGCCAGTGCTTGTGGGGCTGTGGAAGGGCTGCCTAGGGCAGGTGATGGCCAGCAAGAGCTTTCAGTGCTAGCCCCTTTGGTGTGGGAGCAGTGGCTGGACGTTTTGAATTTCGGAGCTGGGCTGTGGCTGTGCTGAGAAGGAACGTCCCCACTGTGCTGTGGCTAGGAAGCTCAGAGCGCCAGTGCTTGTGGGGCTGTGGAAGGGCTGCCTAGGGCAGGTGATGGCCAGCAAGAGCTTTCAGTGCTAGCCCCTTTGGTGTGGGAGCAGTGGCTGGACGTTTCGAATTTCAGAGCTGGGCTGTGGCTGTGCTGAGAAGGAACGTCCCCACTGTGCTGTGGCTAGGAAGCTCAGAGCGCCAGTGCTTGTGGGGCTGTGGAAGGGCTGCCTAGGGAAGGTGATGGCCAGCAAGAGCTTTCAGTGCTAGCCCCTTTGGTGTGGGAGCAGTGGCTGGACGTTTCGAATTTGGGAGCTGGGCTGTGGCTGTGCCGAGAAGGAACGTCCCCACTGTGCTGTGGCTAGGAAGCTCAGAGCGCCAGTGCTTGTGGGGCTGTGGAAGGGCTGCCTAGGGCAGGTGATGGCCAGCAAGAGCTTTCAGTGCTAGCCCCTTTGGTGTGGGAGCAGTGGCTGGACGTTTCGAATTTCGGAGCTGGGCTGTGGCTGTGCTGAGAAGGAACGTCCCCACTGTGCTGTGGCTAGGAAGCTCAGAGCGCCAGTGCTTGTGGGGCTGTGGAAGGGCTGCCTAGGGCAGGTGATGGCCAGCAAGAGCTTTCAGTGCTAGCCCCTTTGGTGTGGGAGCAGTGGCTGGACGTTTCGAATTTCGGAGCTGGGCTGTGGCTGTGCCGAGAAGGAACGTCCCCACTGTGCTGTGGCTAGGAAGCTCAGAGCGCCAGTGCTTGTGGGGCTGTGGAAGGGCTGCCTAGGGAAGGTGATGGCCAGCAAGAGCTTTCAGTGCTAGCCCCTTTGGTGTGGGAGCAGTGGCTGGACGTTTTGAATTTGGGAGCTGGGCTGTGGCTGTGCCGAGAAGGAACGTCCCCACTGTGCTGTGGCTAGGAAGCTCAGAGCGCCAGTGCTTGTGGGGCTGTGGAAGGGCTGCCTAGGGCAGGTGATGGCCAGCAAGAGCTTTCAGTGCTAGCCCCTTTGGTGTGGGAGCAGTGGCTGGAGGTGTTGAATTTCGGAGCTGGGCTGTGGCTGTGCCGAGAAGGAACGTCCCCACTGTGCTGTGGCTAGGAAGCTCAGAGCGCCAGTGCTTGTGGGGCTGTGGAAGGGCTGCCTAGGGCAGGTGATGGCCAGCAAGAGCTTTCAGTGCTAGCCCCTTTGGTGTGGGAGCAGTGGCTGGACGTTTCGAATTTCGGAGCTGGGCTGTGGCTGTGCCGAGAAGGAACGTCCCCACTGTGCTGTGGCTAGGAAGCTCAGAGCGCCAGTGCTTGTGGGGCTGTGGAAGGGCTGCCTAGGGAAGGTGATGGCCAGCAAGAGCTTTCAGTGCTAGCCCCTTTGGTGTGGGAGCAGTGGCTGGACGTTTTGAATTTGGGAGCTGGGCTGTGGCTGTGCCGAGAAGGAACGTCCCCACTGTGCTGTGGCTAGGAAGCTCAGAGCGCCAGTGCTTGTGGGGCTGTGGAAGGGCTGCCTAGGGCAGGTGATGGCCAGCAAGAGCTTTCAGTGCTAGCCCCTTTGGTGTGGGAGCAGTGGCTGGACGTTTCGAATTTCGGAGCTGGGCTGTGGCTGTGCCGAGAAGGAACGTCCCCACTGTGCTGTGGCTAGGAAGCTCAGAGCGCCAGTGCTTGTGGGGCTGTGGAAGGGCTGCCTAGGGCAGGTGATGGCCAGCAAGAGCTTTCAGTGCTAGCCCCTTTGGTGTGGGAGCAGTGGCTGGACGTTTTGAATTTCAGAGCTGGGCTGTGGCTGTGCTGAGAAGGAACGTCCCCACTGTGCTGTGGCTAGGAAGCTCAGAGCGCCAGTGCTTGTGGGGCTGTGGAAGGGCTGCCTAGGGAAGGTGATGGCCAGCAAGAGCTTTCAGTGCTAGCCCCTTTGGTGTGGGAGCAGTGGCTGGACGTTTCGAATTTCGGAGCTGGGCTGTGGCTGTGCCGAGAAGGAACGTCCCCACTGTGCTGTGGCTAGGAAGCTCAGAGCGCCAGTGCTTGTGGGGCTGTGGAAGGGCTGCCTAGGGCAGGTGATGGCCAGCAAGAGCTTTCAGTGCTAGCCCCTTTGGTGTGGGAGCAGTGGCTGGACGTTTTGAATTTGGGAGCTGGGCTGTGGCTGTGCCGAGAAGGAACGTCCCCACTGTGCTGTGGCTAGGAAGCTCAGAGCGCCAGTGCTTGTGGGGCTGTGGAAGGGCTGCCTAGGGCAGGTGATGGCCAGCAAGAGCTTTCAGTGCTAGCCCCTTTGGTGTGGGAGCAGTGGCTGGACATTTCGAATTTCGGAGCTGGGCTGTGGCTGTGCCGAGAAGGAACGTCCCCACTGTGCTGTGGCTAGGAAGCTCAGAGCGCCAGTGCTTGTGGGGCTGTGGAAGGGCTGCCTAGGGCAGGTGATGGCCAGCAAGAGCTTTCAGTGCTAGCCCCTTTGGTGTGGGAGCAGTGGCTGGACGTTTTGAATTTCAGAGCTGGGCTGTGGCTGTGCTGAGAAGGAACGTCCCCACTGTGCTGTGGCTAGGAAGCTCAGAGCGCCAGTGCTTGTGGGGCTGTGGAAGGGCTGCCTAGGGAAGGTGATGGCCAGCAAGAGCTTTCAGTGCTAGCCCCTTTGGTGTGGGAGCAGTGGCTGGACGTTTCGAATTTGGGAGCTGGGCTGTGGCTGTGCCGAGAAGGAACGTCCCCACTGTGCTGTGGCTAGGAAGCTCAGAGCGCCAGTGCTTGTGGGGCTGTGGAAGGGCTGCCTAGGGCAGGTGAGGGCCAGCAAGAGCTTTCAGTGCTAGCCCCTTTGGTGTGGGAGCAGTGGCTGGACGTTTCGAATTTCGGAGCTGGGCTGTGGCTGTGCCGAGAAGGAACGTCCCCACTGTGCTGTGGCTAGGAAGCTCAGAGCGCCAGTGCTTGTGGGGCTGTGGAAGGGCTGCCTAGGGCAGGTGATGGCCAGCAAGAGCTCTCAGTGCTAGCCCCTTTGGTGTGGGAGCAGTGGCTGGACGTTTTGAATTTGGGAGCTGGGCTGTGGCTGTGCCGAGAAGGAACGTCCCCACTGTGCTGTGGCTAGGAAGCTCAGAGCGCCAGTGCTTGTGGGGCTGTGGAAGGGCTGCCTAGGGAAGGTGATGGCCAGCAAGAGCTTTCAGTGCTAGCCCCTTTGGTGTGGGAGGAGTGGCTGGACGTTTTGAATTTCGGAGCTGGGCTGTGGCTGTGCTGAGAAGGAACGTCCCCACTGTGCTGTGGCTAGGAAGCTCAGAGCGCCAGTGCTTGTGGGGCTGTGGAAGGGCTGCCTAGGGCAGGTGATGGCCAGCAAGAGCTTTCAGTGCTAGCCCCTTTGGTGTGGGAGCAGTGGCTGGACGTTTTGAATTTCGGAGCTGGGCTGTGGCTGTGCTGAGAAGGAACGTCCCCACTGTGCTGTGGCTAGGAAGCTCAGAGCGCCAGTGCTTGTGGGGCTGTGGAAGGGCTGCCTAGGGCAGGTGATGGCCAGCAAGAGCTTTCAGTGCTAGCCCCTTTGGTGTGGGAGCAGTGGCTGGACGTTTCGAATTTCAGAGCTGGGCTGTGGCTGTGCTGAGAAGGAACGTCCCCACTGTGCTGTGGCTAGGAAGCTCAGAGCGCCAGTGCTTGTGGGGCTGTGGAAGGGCTGCCTAGGGAAGGTGATGGCCAGCAAGAGCTTTCAGTGCTAGCCCCTTTGGTGTGGGAGCAGTGGCTGGACGTTTCGAATTTGGGAGCTGGGCTGTGGCTGTGCCGAGAAGGAACGTCCCCACTGTGCTGTGGCTAGGAAGCTCAGAGCGCCAGTGCTTGTGGGGCTGTGGAAGGGCTGCCTAGGGCAGGTGATGGCCAGCAAGAGCTTTCAGTGCTAGCCCCTTTGGTGTGGGAGCAGTGGCTGGACGTTTCGAATTTCGGAGCTGGGCTGTGGCTGTGCTGAGAAGGAACGTCCCCACTGTGCTGTGGCTAGGAAGCTCAGAGCGCCAGTGCTTGTGGGGCTGTGGAAGGGCTGCCTAGGGCAGGTGATGGCCAGCAAGAGCTTTCAGTGCTAGCCCCTTTGGTGTGGGAGCAGTGGCTGGACGTTTCGAATTTCGGAGCTGGGCTGTGGCTGTGCCGAGAAGGAACGTCCCCACTGTGCTGTGGCTAGGAAGCTCAGAGCGCCAGTGCTTGTGGGGCTGTGGAAGGGCTGCCTAGGGAAGGTGATGGCCAGCAAGAGCTTTCAGTGCTAGCCCCTTTGGTGTGGGAGCAGTGGCTGGACATTTCGAATTTCGGAGCTGGGCTGTGGCTGTGCCGAGAAGGAACGTCCCCACTGTGCTGTGGCTAGGAAGCTCAGAGCGCCAGTGCTTGTGGGGCTGTGGAAGGGCTGCCTAGGGCAGGTGATGGCCAGCAAGAGCTTTCAGTGCTAGCCCCTTTGGTGTGGGAGCAGTGGCTGGACGTTTTGAATTTCAGAGCTGGGCTGTGGCTGTGCTGAGAAGGAACGTCCCCACTGTGCTGTGGCTAGGAAGCTCAGAGCGCCAGTGCTTGTGGGGCTGTGGAAGGGCTGCCTAGGGCAGGTGATGGCCAGCAAGAGCTTTCAGTGCTAGCCCCTTTGGTGTGGGAGCAGTGGCTGGACGTTTCGAATTTGGGAGCTGGGCTGTGGCTGTGCCGAGAAGGAACGTCCCCACTGTGCTGTGGCTAGGAAGCTCAGAGCGCCAGTGCTTGTGGGGCTGTGGAAGGGCTGCCTAGGGCAGGTGATGGCCAGCAAGAGCTTTCAGTGCTAGCCCCTTTGGTGTGGGAGCAGTGGCTGGAGGTTTCGAATTTGGGAGCTGGGCTGTGGCTGTGCCGAGAAGGAACGTCCCCACTGTGCTGTGGCTAGGAAGCTCAGAGCGCCAGTGCTTGTGGGGCTGTGGAAGGGCTGCCTAGGGCAGGTGATGGCCAGCAAGAGCTTTCAGTGCTAGCCCCTTTGGTGTGGGAGCAGTGGCTGGACGTTTTGAATTTCAGAGCTGGGCTGTGGCTGTGCCGAGAAGGAACGTCCCCACTGTGCTGTGGCTAGGAAGCTCAGAGCGCCAGTGCTTGTGGGGCTGTGGAAGGGCTGCCTAGGGCAGGTGAGGGCCAGCAAGAGCTTTCAGTGCTAGCCCCTTTGGTGTGGGAGCAGTGGCTGGACGTTTTGAATTTGGGAGCTGGGCTGTGGCTGTGCCGAGAAGGAACGTTCCCACTGTGCTGTGGCTAGGAAGCTCAGAGCGCCAGTGCTTGTGGGGCTGTGGAAGGGCTGCCTAGGGAAGGCGATGGCCAGCAAGAGCTTTCAGTGCTAGCCCCTTTGGTGTGGGAGCAGTGGCTGGACATTTCGAATTTCGGAGCTGGGCTGTGGCTGTGCCGAGAAGGAACGTCCCCACTGTGCTGTGGCTAGGAAGCTCAGAGCGCCAGTGCTTGTGGGGCTGTGGAAGGGCTGCCTAGGGAAGGTGATGGCCAGCAAGAGCTTTCAGTGCTAGCCCCTTTGGTGTGGGAGCAGTGGCTGGACATTTTGAATTTCGGAGCTGGGCTGTGGCTGTGCCGAGAAGGAACGTCCCCACTGTGCTGTGGCTAGGAAGCTCAGAGCGCCAGTGCTTGTGGGGCTGTGGAAGGGCTGCCTAGGGAAGGTGATGGCCAGCAAGAGCTTTCAGTGCTAGCCCCTTTGGTGTGGGAGCAGTGGCTGGACATTTCGAATTTGGGAGCTGGGCTGTGGCTGTGCCGAGAAGGAACGTCCCCACTGTGCTGTGGCTAGGAAGCTCAGAGCGCCAGTGCTTGTGGGGCTGTGGAAGGGCTGCCTAGGGCAGGTGATGGCCAGCAAGAGCTTTCAGTGCTAGCCCCTTTGGTGTGGGAGCAGTGGCTGGACGTTTTGAATTTCAGAGCTGGGCTGTGGCTGTGCTGAGAAGGAACGTCCCCACTGTGCTGTGGCTAGGAAGCTCAGAGCGCCAGTGCTTGTGGGGCTGTGGAAGGGCTGCCTAGGGAAGGTGATGGCCAGCAAGAGCTTTCAGTGCTAGCCCCTTTGGTGTGGGAGCAGTGGCTGGAGGTTTTGAATTTGGGAGCTGGGCTGTGGCTGTGCCGAGAAGGAACGTCCCCACTGTGCTGTGGCTAGGAAGCTCAGAGCGCCAGTGCTTGTGGGGCTGTGGAAGGGCTGCCTAGGGCAGGTGATGGCCAGCAAGAGCTTTCAGTGCTAGCCCCTTTGGTGTGGGAGCAGTGGCTGGAGGTTTCGAATTTCGGAGCTGGGCTGTGGCTGTGCTGAGAAGGAACGTCCCCACTGTGCTGTGGCTAGGAAGCTCAGAGCGCCAGTGCTTGTGGGGCTGTGGAAGGGCTGCCTAGGGAAGGTGATGGCCAGCAAGAGCTTTCAGTGCTAGCCCCTTTGGTGTGGGAGCAGTGGCTGGACGTTTCGAATTTGGGAGCTGGGCTGTGGCTGTGCCGAGAAGGAACGTCCCCACTGTGCTGTGGCTAGGAAGCTCAGAGCGCCAGTGCTTGTGGGGCTGTGGAAGGGCTGCCTAGGGCAGGTGATGGCCAGCAAGAGCTTTCAGTGCTAGCCCCTTTGGTGTGGGAGCAGTGGCTGGACGTTTCGAATTTCAGAGCTGGGCTGTGGCTGTGCCGAGAAGGAACGTCCCCACTGTGCTGTGGCTAGGAAGCTCAGAGCGCCAGTGCTTGTGGGGCTGTGGAAGGGCAGCCTAGGGCAGGTGATGGCCAGCAAGAGCTTTCAGTGCTAGCCCCTTTGGTGTGGGAGCAGTGGCTGGACGTTTCGAATTTCGGAGCTGGGCTGTGGCTGTGCTGAGAAGGAACGTCCCCACTGTGCTGTGGCTAGGAAGCTCAGAGCGCCAGTGCTTGTGGGGCTGTGGAAGGGCTGCCTAGGGCAGGTGATGGCCAGCAAGAG
Source organism: Aptenodytes patagonicus (assembly GCF_965638725.1). Classification (NCBI taxonomy): domain Eukaryota; kingdom Metazoa; phylum Chordata; class Aves; order Sphenisciformes; family Spheniscidae; genus Aptenodytes; species Aptenodytes patagonicus. The sequence continues at coordinate 214,930 of NW_027471999.1, read as the reverse complement.
CTTTCAGTGCTAGCCCCTTTGGTGTGGGAGCAGTGGCTGGACGTTTTGAATTTGGGAGCTGGGCTGTGGCTGTGCCGAGAAGGAACGTCCCCACTGTGCTGTGGCTAGGAAGCTCAGAGCGCCAGTGCTTGTGGGGCTGTGGAAGGGCTGCCTAGGGCAGGTGATGGCCAGCAAGAGCGTTCAGTGCTAGCCCCTTTGGTGTGGGAGCAGTGGCTGGACATTTCGAATTTCGGAGCTGGGCTGTGGCTGTGCCGAGAAGGAACGTCCCCACTGTGCTGTGGCTAGGAAGCTCAGAGCGCCAGTGCTTGTGGGGCTGTGGAAGGGCTGCCTAGGGCAGGTGATGGCCAGCAAGAGCTTTCAGTGCTAGCCCCTTTGGTGTGGGAGCAGTGGCTGGACGTTTTGAATTTCAGAGCTGGGCTGTGGCTGTGCTGAGAAGGAACGTCCCCACTGTGCTGTGGCTAGGAAGCTCAGAGCGCCAGTGCTTGTGGGGCTGTGGAAGGGCTGCCTAGGGAAGGTGATGGCCAGCAAGAGCTTTCAGTGCTAGCCCCTTTGGTGTGGGAGCAGTGGCTGGACGTTTCGAATTTGGGAGCTGGGCTGTGGCTGTGCCGAGAAGGAACGTCCCCACTGTGCTGTGGCTAGGAAGCTCAGAGCGCCAGTGCTTGTGGGGCTGTGGAAGGGCTGCCTAGGGCAGGTGATGGCCAGCAAGAGCTTTCAGTGCTAGCCCCTTTGGTGTGGGAGCAGTGGCTGGACGTTTCGAATTTCGGAGCTGGGCTGTGGCTGTGCCGAGAAGGAACGTCCCCACTGTGCTGTGGCTAGGAAGCTCAGAGCGCCAGTGCTTGTGGGGCTGTGGAAGGGCTGCCTAGGGCAGGTGATGGCCAGCAAGAGCTCTCAGTGCTAGCCCCTTTGGTGTGGGAGCAGTGGCTGGACGTTTTGAATTTGGGAGCTGGGCTGTGGCTGTGCCGAGAAGGAACGTCCCCACTGTGCTGTGGCTAGGAAGCTCAGAGCGCCAGTGCTTGTGGGGCTGTGGAAGGGCTGCCTAGGGCAGGTGATGGCCAGCAAGAGCTTTCAGTGCTAGCCCCTTTGGTGTGGGAGCAGTGGCTGGACATTTCGAATTTCGGAGCTGGGCTCTGGCTGTGCCGAGAAGGAACGTCCCCACTGTGCTGTGGCTAGGAAGCTCAGAGCGCCAGTGCTTGTGGGGCTGTGGAAGGGCTGCCTAGGGCAGGTGATGGCCAGCAAGAGCTTTCAGTGCTAGCCCCTTTGGTGTGGGAGCAGTGGCTGGACGTTTCGAATTTCGGAGCTGGGCTGTGGCTGTGCTGAGAAGGAACGTCCCCACTGTGCTGTGGCTAGGAAGCTCAGAGCGCCAGTGCTTGTGGGGCTGTGGAAGGGCTGCCTAGGGCAGGTGATGGCCAGCAAGAGCTTTCAGTGCTAGCCCCTTTGGTGTGGGAGCAGTGGCTGGACGTTTTGAATTTCAGAGCTGGGCTGTGGCTGTGCTGAGAAGGAACGTCCCCACTGTGCTGTGGCTAGGAAGCTCAGAGCGCCAGTGCTTGTGGGGCTGTGGAAGGGCTGCCTAGGGAAGGTGATGGCCAGCAAGAGCTTTCAGTGCTAGCCCCTTTGGTGTGGGAGCAGTGGCTGGACGTTTCGAATTTGGGAGCTGGGCTGTGGCTGTGCCGAGAAGGAACGTCCCCACTGTGCTGTGGCTAGGAAGCTCAGAGCGCCAGTGCTTGTGGGGCTGTGGAAGGGCTGCCTAGGGCAGGTGATGGCCAGCAAGAGCTTTCAGTGCTAGCCCCTTTGGTGTGGGAGCAGTGGCTGGACGTTTCGAATTTCGGAGCTGGGCTGTGGCTGTGCTGAGAAGGAACGTCCCCACTGTGCTGTGGCTAGGAAGCTCAGAGCGCCAGTGCTTGTGGGGCTGTGGAAGGGCTGCCTAGGGCAGGTGATGGCCAGCAAGAGCTTTCAGTGCTAGCCCCTTTGGTGTGGGAGCAGTGGCTGGACGTTTTGAATTTGGGAGCTGGGCTGTGGCTGTGCCGAGAAGGAATGTCCCCACTGTGCTGTGGCTAGGAAGCTCAGAGCGCCAGTGCTTGTGGGGCTGTGGAAGGGCTGCCTAGGGCAGGTGATGGCCAGCAAGAGCTTTCAGTGCTAGCCCCTTTGGTGTGGGAGCAGTGGCTGGACGTTTTGAATTTCGGAGCTGGGCTGTGGCTGTGCCGAGAAGGAACGTCCCCACTGTGCTGTGGCTAGGAAGCTCAGAGCGCCAGTGCTTGTTGGGCTGTGGAAGGGCTGCCTAGGGAAGGTGATGGCCAGCAAGAGCTTTCAGTGCTAGCCCCTTTGGTGTGGGAGCAGTGGCTGGACGTTTCGAATTTGGGAGCTGGGCTGTGGCTGTGCCGAGAAGGAACGTCCCCACTGTGCTGTGGCTAGGAAGCTCAGAGCGCCAGTGCTTGTGGGGCTGTGGAAGGGCTGCCTAGGGCAGGTGATGGCCAGCAAGAGCTTTCAGTGCTAGCCCCTTTGGTGTGGGAGCAGTGGCTGGACGTTTTGAATTTCAGAGCTGGGCTGTGGCTGTGCCGAGAAGGAACGTCCCCACTGTGCTGTGGCTAGGAAGCTCAGAGCGCCAGTGCTTGTGGGGCTGTGGAAGGGCTGCCTAGGGCAGGTGATGGCCAGCAAGAGCTTTCAGTGCTAGCCCCTTTGGTGTGGGAGCAGTGGCTGGACGTTTCGAATTTGGGAGCTGGGCTGTGGCTGTGCCGAGAAGGAACGTCCCCACTGTGCTGTGGCTAGGAAGCTCAGAGCGCCAGTGCTTGTTGGGCTGTGGAAGGGCTGCCTAGGGAAGGTGATGGCCAGCAAGAGCTTTCAGTGCTAGCCCCTTTGGTGTGGGAGCAGTGGCTGGACGTTTCGAATTTGGGAGCTGGGCTGTGGCTGTGCCGAGAAGGAACGTCCCCACTGTGCTGTGGCTAGGAAGCTCAGAGCGCCAGTGCTTGTGGGGCTGTGGAAGGGCTGCCTAGGGCAGGTGATGGCCAGCAAGAGCTTTCAGTGCTAGCCCCTTTGGTGTGGGAGCAGTGGCTGGACGTTTCGAATTTCGGAGCTGGGCTGTGGCTGTGCTGAGAAGGAACGTCCCCACTGTGCTGTGGCTAGGAAGCTCAGAGCGCCAGTGCTTGTGGGGCTGTGGAAGGGCTGCCTAGGGCAGGTGATGGCCAGCAAGAGCTTTCAGTGCTAGCCCCTTTGGTGTGGGAGCAGTGGCTGGACGTTTTGAATTTGGGAGCTGGGCTGTGGCTGTGCCGAGAAGGAACGTCCCCACTGTGCTGTGGCTAGGAAGCTCAGAGCGCCAGTGCTTGTGGGGCTGTGGAAGGGCTGCCTAGGGCAGGTGATGGCCAGCAAGAGCTTTCAGTGCTAGCCCCTTTGGTGTGGGAGCAGTGGCTGGACGTTTCGAATTTGGGAGCTGGGCTGTGGCTGTGCCGAGAAGGAACGTCCCCACTGTGCTGTGGCTAGGAAGCTCAGAGCGCCAGTGCTTGTGGGGCTGTGGAAGGGCTGCCTAGGGAAGGTGATGGCCAGCAAGAGCTTTCAGTGCTAGCCCCTTTGGTGTGGGAGCAGTGGCTGGAGGTTTCGAATTTGGGAGCTGGGCTGTGGCTGTGCCGAGAAGGAACGTCCCCACTGTGCTGTGGCTAGGAAGCTCAGAGCGCCAGTGCTTGTGGGGCTGTGGAAGGGCTGCCTAGGGAAGGTGATGGCCAGCAAGAGCTTTCAGTGCTAGCCCCTTTGGTGTGGGAGCAGTGGCTGGATGTTTCCAATTTCGGAGCTGGGCTGTGGCTGTGCCGAGAAGGAACGTCCCCACTGTGCTGTGGCTAGGAAGCTCAGAGCGCCAGTGCTTGTGGGGCTGTGGAAGGGCTGCCTAGGGCAGGTGAGGGCCAGCAAGAGCTTTCAGTGCTAGCCCCTTTGGTGTGGGAGCAGTGGCTGGACGTTTTGAATTTGGGAGCTGGGCTGTGGCTGTGCCGAGAAGGAACGTCCCCACTGTGCTGTGGCTAGGAAGCTCAGAGCGCCAGTGCTTGTGGGGCTGTGGAAGGGCTGCCTAGGGAAGGTGATGGCCAGCAAGAGCTTTCAGTGGTAGCCCCTTTGGTGTGGGAGCAGTGGCTGGACATTTCGAATTTCGGAGCTGGGCTGTGCCTGTGCCGAGAAGGAACGTCCCCACTGTGCTGTGGCTAGGAAGCTCAGAGCGCCAGTGCTTGTGGGGCTGTGGAAGGGCTGCCTAGGGCAGGTGATGGCCAGCAAGAGCTTTCAGTGCTAGCCCCTTTGGTGTGGGAGCAGTGGCTGGACGTTTTGAATTTCAGAGCTGGGCTGTGGCTGTGCTGAGAAGGAACGTCCCCACTGTGCTGTGGCTAGGAAGCTCAGAGCGCCAGTGCTTGTGGGGCTGTGGAAGGGCTGCCTAGGGAAGGTGATGGCCAGCAAGAGCTTTCAGTGCTAGCCCCTTTGGTGTGGGAGCAGTGGCTGGACGTTTTGAATTTGGGAGCTGGGCTGTGGCTGTGCCGAGAAGGAACGTCCCCACTGTGCTGTGGCTAGGAAGCTCAGAGCGCCAGTGCTTGTGGGGCTGTGGAAGGGCTGCCTAGGGAAGGTGATGGCCAGCAAGAGCTTTCAGTGCTAGCCCCTTTGGTGTGGGAGCAGTGGCTGGAGGTTTCGAATTTGGGAGCTGGGCTGTGGCTGTGCCGAGAAGGAACGTCCCCACTGTGCTGTGGCTAGGAAGCTCAGAGCGCCAGTGCTTGTGGGGCTGTGGAAGGGCTGCCTAGGGAAGGTGATGGCCAGCAAGAGCTTTCAGTGCTAGCCCCTTTGGTGTGGGAGCAGTGGCTGGATGTTTCCAATTTCGGAGCTGGGCTGTGGCTGTGCCGAGAAGGAACGTCCCCACTGTGCTGTGGCTAGGAAGCTCAGAGCGCCAGTGCTTGTGGGGCTGTGGAAGGGCTGCCTAGGGCAGGTGAGGGCCAGCAAGAGCTTTCAGTGCTAGCCCCTTTGGTGTGGGAGCAGTGGCTGGACGTTTTGAATTTGGGAGCTGGGCTGTGGCTGTGCCGAGAAGGAACGTCCCCACTGTGCTGTGGCTAGGAAGCTCAGAGCGCCAGTGCTTGTGGGGCTGTGGAAGGGCTGCCTAGGGCAGGTGATGGCCAGCAAGAGCTTTCAGTGGTAGCCCCTTTGGTGTGGGAGCAGTGGCTGGACATTTCGAATTTCGGAGCTGGGCTGTGGCTGTGCCGAGAAGGAACGTCCCCACTGTGCTGTGGCTAGGAAGCTCAGAGCGCCAGTGCTTGTGGGGCTGTGGAAGGGCTGCCTAGGGCAGGTGATGGCCAGCAAGAGCTTTCAGTGCTAGCCCCTTTGGTGTGGGAGCAGTGGCTGGACGTTTTGAATTTCAGAGCTGGGCTGTGGCTGTGCTGAGAAGGAACGTCCCCACTGTGCTGTGGCTAGGAAGCTCAGAGCGCCAGTGCTTGTGGGGCTGTGGAAGGGCTGCCTAGGGAAGGTGATGGCCAGCAAGAGCTTTCAGTGCTAGCCCCTTTGGTGTGGGAGCAGTGGCTGGACGTTTCGAATTTGGGAGCTGGGCTGTGGCTGTGCCGAGAAGGAACGTCCCCACTGTGCTGTGGCTAGGAAGCTCAGAGCGCCAGTGCTTGTGGGGCTGTGGAAGGGCTGCCTAGGGCAGGTGATGGCCAGCAAGAGCTTTCAGTGCTAGCCCCTTTGGTGTGGGAGCAGTGGCTGGAGGTTTTGAATTTCGGAGCTGGGCTGTGGCTGTGCCGAGAAGGAACGTCCCCACTGTGCTGTGGCTAGGAAGCTCAGAGCGCCAGTGCTTGTGGGGCTGTGGAAGGGCTGCCTAGGGAAGGTGATGGCCAGCAAGAGCTTTCAGTGCTAGCCCCTTTGGTGTGGGAGCAGTGGCTGGACGTTTCAAATTTGGGAGCTGGGCTGTGGCTGTGCCGAGAAGGAACGTCCCCACTGTGCTGTGGCTAGGAAGCTCAGAGCGCCAGTGCTTGTGGGGCTGTGGAAGGGCTGCCTAGGGCAGGCGATGGCCAGCAAGAGCTTTCAGTGCTAGCCCCTTTGGTGTGGGAGCAGTGGCTGGACATTTCGAATTTCAGAGCTGGGCTCTGGCTGTGCTGAGAAGGAACGTCCCCACTGTGCTGTGGCTAGGAAGCTCAGAGCGCCAGTGCTTGTGGGGCTGTGGAAGGGCTGCCTAGGGCAGGTGATGGCCAGCAAGAGCTTTCAGTGCTAGCCCCTTTGGTGTGGGAGCAGTGGCTGGAGGTTTTGAATTTCAGAGCTGGGCTGTGGCTGTGCCGAGAAGGAACGTCCCCACTGTGCTGTGGCTAGGAAGCTCAGAGCGCCAGTGCTTGTGGGGCTGTGGAAGGGCTGCCTAGGGCAGGTGATGGCCAGCAAGAGCTCTCAGTGCTAGCCCCTTTGGTGTGGGAGCAGTGGCTGGACGTTTTGAATTTCGGAGCTGGGCTGTGGCTGTGCCGAGAAGGAACGTCCCCACTGTGCTGTGGCTAGGAAGCTCAGAGCGCCAGTGCTTGTGGGGCTGTGGAAGGGCAGCCTAGGGCAGGTGATGGCCAGCAAGAGCTTTCAGTGCTAGCCCCTTTGGTGTGGGAGCAGTGGCTGGACGTTTCGAATTTCAGAGCTGGGCTGTGGCTGTGCCGAGAAGGAACGTCCCCACTGTGCTGTGGCTAGGAAGCTCAGAGCGCCAGTGCTTGTGGGGCTGTGGAAGGGCTGCCTAGGGCAGGTGAGGGCCAGCAAGAGCTTTCAGTGGTAGCCCCTTTGGTGTGGGAGCAGTGGCTGGACGTTTTGAATTTGGGAGCTGGGCTGTGGCTGTGCCGAGAAGGAACGTCCCCACTGTGCTGTGGCTAGGAAGCTCAGAGCGCCAGTGCTTGTGGGGCTGTGGAAGGGCTGCCTAGGGAAGGTGATGGCCAGCAAGAGCTTTCAGTGCTAGCCCCTTTGGTGTGGGAGCAGTGGCTGGATGTTTCCAATTTCGGAGCTGGGCTGTGGCTGTGCCGAGAAGGAACGTCCCCACTGTGCTGTGGCTAGGAAGCTCAGAGCGCCAGTGCTTGTGGGGCTGTGGAAGGGCTGCCTAGGGCAGGTGATGGCCAGCAAGAGCTTTCAGTGCTAGCCCCTTTGGTGTGGGAGCAGTGGCTGGACGTTTTGAATTTGGGAGCTGGGCTGTGGCTGTGCCGAGAAGGAACGTCCCCACTGTGCTGTGGCTAGGAAGCTCAGAGCGCCAGTGCTTGTGGGGCTGTGGAAGGGCTGCCTAGGGAAGGTGATGGCCAGCAAGAGCTTTCAGTGGTAGCCCCTTTGGTGTGGGAGCAGTGGCTGGACGTTTCGAATTTGGGAGCTGGGCTGTGGCTGTGCCGAGAAGGAACGTCCCCACTGTGCTGTGGCTAGGAAGCTCAGAGCGCCAGTGCTTGTGGGGCTGTGGAAGGGCTGCCTAGGGCAGGTGATGGCCAGCAAGAGCTTTCAGTGCTAGCCCCTTTGGTGTGGGAGCAGTGGCTGGATGTTTCGAATTTCGGAGCTGGGCTGTGGCTGTGCCGAGAAGGAACGTCCCCACTGTGCTGTGGCTAGGAAGCTCAGAGCGCCAGTGCTTGTGGGGCTGTGGAAGGGCTGCCTAGGGCAGGTGATGGCCAGCAAGAGCTTTCAGTGCTAGCCCCTTTGGTGTGGTAGCAGTGGCTGGACGTTTTGAATTTCGGAGCTGGGCTGTGGCTGTGCCGAGAAGGAACGTCCCCACTGTGCTGTGGCTAGGAAGCTCAGAGCACCAGTGCTTGTGGGGCTGTGGAAGGGCAGCCTAGGGCAGGTGATGGCCAGCAAGAGCTTTCAGTGCTAGCCCTTTTGGTGTGGGAGCAGTGGCTGGACGTTTCGAATTTGGGAGCTGGGCTGTGGCTGTGCCGAGAAGGAACGTCCCCACTGTGCTGTGGCTAGGAAGCTCAGAGCGCCAGTGCTTGTGGGGCTGTGGAAGGGCTGCCTAGGGCAGGCGATGGCCAGCAAGAGCTTTCAGTGCTAGCCCCTTTGGTGTGGGAGCAGTGGCTGGACGTTTTGAATTTCGGAGCTGGGCTGTGGCTGTGCCAAGAAGGAACGTCCCCACTGTGCTGTGGCTAGGAAGCTCAGAGCGCCAGTGCTTGTGGGGCTGTGGAAGGGCTGCCTAGGGAAGGTGATGGCCAGCAAGAGCTTTCAGTGCTAGCCCCTTTGGTGTGGGAGCAGTGGCTGGAGGTTTTGAATTTCAGAGCTGGGCTGTGGCTGTGCCGAGAAGGAACGTCCCCACTGTGCTGTGGCTAGGAAGCTCAGAGCGCCAGTGCTTGTGGGGCTGTGGAAGGGCTGCCTAGGGCAGGTGATGGCCAGCAAGAGCTCTCAGTGCTAGCCCCTTTGGTGTGGGAGCAGTGGCTGGACGTTTTGAATTTGGGAGCTGGGCTGTGGCTGTGCTGAGAAGGAACGTCCCCACTGTGCTGTGGCTAGGAAGCTCAGAGCGCCAGTGCTTGTGGGGCTGTGGAAGGGCAGCCTAGGGCAGGTGATGGCCAGCAAGAGCTTTCAGTGCTAGCCCCTTTGGTGTGGGAGCAGTGGCTGGACGTTTCGAATTTCAGAGCTGGGCTGTGGCTGTGCCGAGAAGGAACGTCCCCACTGTGCTGTGGCTAGGAAGCTCAGAGCGCCAGTGCTTGTGGGGCTGTGGAAGGGCAGCCTAGGGCAGGTGATGGCCAGCAAGAGCTTTCAGTGCTAGCCCCTTTGGTGTGGGAGCAGTGGCTGGACGTTTCGAATTTCGGAGCTGGGCTGTGGCTGTGCTGAGAAGGAACGTCCCCACTGTGCTGTGGCTAGGAAGCTCAGAGCGCCAGTGCTTGTGGGGCTGTGGAAGGGCTGCCTAGGGCAGGTGATGGCCAGCAAGAGCTTTCAGTGGTAGCCCCTTTGGTGTGGGAGCAGTGGCTGGACGTTTCGAATTTCGGAGCTGGGCTGTGGCTGTGCCGAGAAGGAACGTCCCCACTGTGCTGTGGCTAGGAAGCTCAGAGCGCCAGTGCTTGTGGGGCTGTGGAAGGGCTGCCTAGGGCAGGCGATGGCCAGCAAGAGCTTTCAGTGCTAGCCCCTTTGGTGTGGGAGCAGTGGCTGGACGTTTCGAATTTCGGAGCTGGGCTGTGGCTGTGCCGAGAAGGAACGTCCCCACTGTGCTGTGGCTAGGAAGCTCAGAGCGCCAGTGCTTGTGGGGCTGTGGAAGGGCTGCCTAGGGCAGGTGATGGCCAGCAAGAGCTTTCAGTGCTAGCCCCTTTGGTGTGGGAGCAGTGGCTGGACGTTTTGAATTTCGGAGCTGGGCTGTGGCTGTGCCGAGAAGGAACGTCCCCACTGTGCTGTGGCTAGGAAGCTCAGAGCGCCAGTGCTTGTGGGGCTGTGGAAGGGCTGCCTAGGGAAGGTGATGGGCCGCAAGAGTTTTCAGTGCTAGCCCCTTTGGTGTGGGAGCAGTGGCTGGACGTTTTGAATTTCGGAGCTGGGCTGTGGCTGTGCCGAGAAGGAACGTCCCCACTGTGCTGTGGCTAGGAAGCTCAGAGCGCCAGTGCTTGTGGGGCTGTGGAAGGGCTGCCTAGGGCAGGTGATGGCCAGCAAGAGCTTTCAGTGCTAGCCCCTTTGGTGTGGGAGCAGTGGCTGGACGTTTTGAATTTCGGAGCTGGGCTGTGGCTGTGCCGAGAAGGAACGTCCCCACTGTGCTGTGGCTAGGAAGCTCAGAGCGCCAGTGCTTGTGGGGCTGTGGAAGGGCTGCCTAGGGAAGGTGATGGCCAGCAAGAGCTTTCAGTGCTAGCCCCTTTGGTGTGGGAGCAGTGGCTGGACGTTTCGAATTTCAGAGCTGGGCTGTGGCTGTGCCGAGAAGGAACGTCCCCACTGTGCTGTGGCTAGGAAGCTCAGAGCGCCAGTGCTTGTGGGGCTGTGGAAGGGCTGCCTAGGGAAGGTGATGGCCAGCAAGAGCTTTCAGTGCTAGCCCCTTTGGTGTGGGAGCAGTGGCTGGACGTTTTGAATTTCTGAGCTGGGCTGTGGCTGTGCCGAGAAGGAACGTCCCCACTGTGCTGTGGCTAGGAAGCTCAGAGCGCCAGTGCTTGTGGGGCTGTGGAAGGGCTGCCTAGGGAAGGTGATGGCCAGCAAGAGCTTTCAGTGGTAGCCCCTTTGGTGTGGGAGCAGTGGCTGGACATTTCGAATTTCGGAGCTGGGCTGTGGCTGTGCCGAGAAGGAACGTCCCCACTGTGCTGTGGCTAGGAAGCTCAGAGCGCCAGTGCTTGTGGGGCTGTGGAAGGGCTGCCTAGGGCAGGCGATGGCCAGCAAGAGCTTTCAGTGCTAGCCCCTTTGGTGTGGGAGCAGTGGCTGGACGTTTCGAATTTCGGAGCTGGGCTGTGGCTGTGCCGAGAAGGAACGTCCCCACTGTGCTGTGGCTAGGAAGCTCAGAGCGCCAGTGCTTGTGGGGCTGTGGAAGGGCTGCCTAGGGAAGGTGATGGCCAGCAAGAGCTTTCAGTGCTAGCCCCTTTGGTGTGGGAGCAGTGGCTGGACGTTTTGAATTTGGGAGCTGGGCTGTGGCTGTGCCGAGAAGGAACGTCCCCACTGTGCTGTGGCTAGGAAGCTCAGAGCGCCAGTGCTTGTGGGGCTGTGGAAGGGCTGCCTAGGGCAGGTGATGGCCAGCAAGAGCTTTCAGTGCTAGCCCCTTTGGTGTGGGAGCAGTGGCTGGACATTTCGAATTTGGGAGCTGGGCTGTGGCTGTGCCGAGAAGGAACGTCCCCACTGTGCTGTGGCTAGGAAGCTCAGAGCGCCAGTGCTTGTGGGGCTGTGGAAGGGCAGCCTAGGGCAGGTGATGGCCAGCAAGAGCTTTCAGTGCTAGCCCCTTTGGTGTGGGAGCAGTGGCTGGACGTTTCGAATTTGGGAGCTGGGCTGTGGCTGTGCCGAGAAGGAACGTCCCCACTGTGCTGTGGCTAGGAAGCTCAGAGCGCCAGTGCTTGTGGGGCTGTGGAAGGGCTGCCTAGGGAAGGTGATGGCCAGCAAGAGCTTTCAGTGCTAGCCCCTTTGGTGTGGGAGCAGTGGCTGGACGTTTCGAATTTGGGAGCTGGGCTGTGGCTGTGCCGAGAAGGAACGTCCCCACTGTGCTGTGGCTAGGAAGCTCAGAGCGCCAGTGCTTGTGGGGCTGTGGAAGGGCTGCCTAGGGCAGGTGATGGCCAGCAAGAGCTTTCAGTGCTAGCCCCTTTGGTGTGGGAGCAGTGGCTGGACGTTTCGAATTTCGGAGCTGGGCTGTGGCTGTGCTGAGAAGGAACGTCCCCACTGTGCTGTGGCTAGGAAGCTCAGAGCGCCAGTGCTTGTGGGGCTGTGGAAGGGCTGCCTAGGGCAGGTGATGGCCAGCAAGAGCTTTCAGTGCTAGCCCCTTTGGTGTGGGAGCAGTGGCTGGACGTTTTGAATTTGGGAGCTGGGCTGTGGCTGTGCCGAGAAGGAACGTCCCCACTGTGCTGTGGCTAGGAAGCTCAGAGCGCCAGTGCTTGTGGGGCTGTGGAAGGGCTGCCTAGGGCAGGTGATGGCCAGCAAGAGCTCTCAGTGCTAGCCCCTTTGGTGTGGGAGCAGTGGCTGGACGTTTCGAATTTCGGAGCTGGGCTGTGGCTGTGCCGAGAAGGAACGTCCCCACTGTGCTGTGGCTAGGAAGCTCAGAGCGCCAGTGCTTGTGGGGCTGTGGAAGGGCTGCCTAGGGCAGGTGATGGCCAGCAAGAGCTTTCAGTGCTAGCCCCTTTGGTGTGGGAGCAGTGGCTGGACGTTTTGAATTTCGGAGCTGGGCTGTGGCTGTGCCGAGAAGGAACGTCCCCACTGTGCTGTGGCTAGGAAGCTCAGAGCACCAGTGCTTGTGGGGCTGTGGAAGGGCAGCCTAGGGCAGGTGATGGCCAGCAAGAGCTTTCAGTGCTAGCCCTTTTGGTGTGGGAGCAGTGGCTGGACGTTTCGAATTTGGGAGCTGGGCTGTGGCTGTGCCGAGAAGGAACGTCCCCACTGTGCTGTGGCTAGGAAGCTCAGAGCGCCAGTGCTTGTGGGGCTGTGGAAGGGCTGCCTAGGGCAGGCGATGGCCAGCAAGAGCTTTCAGTGCTAGCCCCTTTGGTGTGGGAGCAGTGGCTGGACGTTTTGAATTTCGGAGCTGGGCTGTGGCTGTGCCAAGAAGGAACGTCCCCACTGTGCTGTGGCTAGGAAGCTCAGAGCGCCAGTGCTTGTGGGGCTGTGGAAGGGCTGCCTAGGGAAGGTGATGGCCAGCAAGAGCTTTCAGTGCTAGCCCCTTTGGTGTGGGAGCAGTGGCTGGAGGTTTTGAATTTCAGAGCTGGGCTGTGGCTGTGCCGAGAAGGAACGTCCCCACTGTGCTGTGGCTAGGAAGCTCAGAGCGCCAGTGCTTGTGGGGCTGTGGAAGGGCTGCCTAGGGCAGGTGATGGCCAGCAAGAGCTCTCAGTGCTAGCCCCTTTGGTGTGGGAGCAGTGGCTGGACGTTTTGAATTTGGGAGCTGGGCTGTGGCTGTGCTGAGAAGGAACGTCCCCACTGTGCTGTGGCTAGGAAGCTCAGAGCGCCAGTGCTTGTGGGGCTGTGGAAGGGCAGCCTAGGGCAGGTGATGGCCAGCAAGAGCTTTCAGTGCTAGCCCCTTTGGTGTGGGAGCAGTGGCTGGACGTTTCGAATTTCAGAGCTGGGCTGTGGCTGTGCCGAGAAGGAACGTCCCCACTGTGCTGTGGCTAGGAAGCTCAGAGCGCCAGTGCTTGTGGGGCTGTGGAAGGGCAGCCTAGGGCAGGTGATGGCCAGCAAGAGCTTTCAGTGCTAGCCCCTTTGGTGTGGGAGCAGTGGCTGGACGTTTCGAATTTCGGAGCTGGGCTGTGGCTGTGCTGAGAAGGAACGTCCCCACTGTGCTGTGGCTAGGAAGCTCAGAGCGCCAGTGCTTGTGGGGCTGTGGAAGGGCTGCCTAGGGCAGGTGATGGCCAGCAAGAGCTTTCAGTGGTAGCCCCTTTGGTGTGGGAGCAGTGGCTGGACGTTTCGAATTTCGGAGCTGGGCTGTGGCTGTGCCGAGAAGGAACGTCCCCACTGTGCTGTGGCTAGGAAGCTCAGAGCGCCAGTGCTTGTGGGGCTGTGGAAGGGCTGCCTAGGGCAGGCGATGGCCAGCAAGAGCTTTCAGTGCTAGCCCCTTTGGTGTGGGAGCAGTGGCTGGACGTTTCGAATTTCGGAGCTGGGCTGTGGCTGTGCCGAGAAGGAACGTCCCCACTGTGCTGTGGCTAGGAAGCTCAGAGCGCCAGTGCTTGTGGGGCTGTGGAAGGGCTGCCTAGGGCAGGTGATGGCCAGCAAGAGCTTTCAGTGCTAGCCCCTTTGGTGTGGGAGCAGTGGCTGGACGTTTTGAATTTCGGAGCTGGGCTGTGGCTGTGCCGAGAAGGAACGTCCCCACTGTGCTGTGGCTAGGAAGCTCAGAGCGCCAGTGCTTGTGGGGCTGTGGAAGGGCTGCCTAGGGAAGGTGATGGGCCGCAAGAGTTTTCAGTGCTAGCCCCTTTGGTGTGGGAGCAGTGGCTGGACGTTTTGAATTTCGGAGCTGGGCTGTGGCTGTGCCGAGAAGGAACGTCCCCACTGTGCTGTGGCTAGGAAGCTCAGAGCGCCAGTGCTTGTGGGGCTGTGGAAGGGCTGCCTAGGGCAGGTGATGGCCAGCAAGAGCTTTCAGTGCTAGCCCCTTTGGTGTGGGAGCAGTGGCTGGACGTTTTGAATTTCGGAGCTGGGCTGTGGCTGTGCCGAGAAGGAACGTCCCCACTGTGCTGTGGCTAGGAAGCTCAGAGCGCCAGTGCTTGTGGGGCTGTGGAAGGGCTGCCTAGGGAAGGTGATGGCCAGCAAGAGCTTTCAGTGCTAGCCCCTTTGGTGTGGGAGCAGTGGCTGGACGTTTCGAATTTCAGAGCTGGGCTGTGGCTGTGCCGAGAAGGAACGTCCCCACTGTGCTGTGGCTAGGAAGCTCAGAGCGCCAGTGCTTGTGGGGCTGTGGAAGGGCTGCCTAGGGAAGGTGATGGCCAGCAAGAGCTTTCAGTGCTAGCCCCTTTGGTGTGGGAGCAGTGGCTGGACGTTTTGAATTTCTGAGCTGGGCTGTGGCTGTGCCGAGAAGGAACGTCCCCACTGTGCTGTGGCTAGGAAGCTCAGAGCGCCAGTGCTTGTGGGGCTGTGGAAGGGCTGCCTAGGGCAGGCGATGGCCAGCAAGAGCTTTCAGTGCTAGCCCCTTTGGTGTGGGAGCAGTGGCTGGACGTTTCGAATTTCGGAGCTGGGCTGTGGCTGTGCCGAGAAGGAACGTCCCCACTGTGCTGTGGCTAGGAAGCTCAGAGCGCCAGTGCTTGTGGGGCTGTGGAAGGGCTGCCTAGGGAAGGTGATGGCCAGCAAGAGCTTTCAGTGCTAGCCCCTTTGGTGTGGGAGCAGTGGCTGGACGTTTTGAATTTGGGAGCTGGGCTGTGGCTGTGCCGAGAAGGAACGTCCCCACTGTGCTGTGGCTAGGAAGCTCAGAGCGCCAGTGCTTGTGGGGCTGTGGAAGGGCTGCCTAGGGAAGGTGATGGCCAGCAAGAGCTTTCAGTGCTAGCCCCTTTGGTGTGGGAGCAGTGGCTGGACATTTCGAATTTGGGAGCTGGGCTGTGGCTGTGCCGAGAAGGAACGTCCCCACTGTGCTGTGGCTAGGAAGCTCAGAGCGCCAGTGCTTGTGGGGCTGTGGAAGGGCAGCCTAGGGCAGGTGATGGCCAGCAAGAGCTTTCAGTGCTAGCCCCTTTGGTGTGGGAGCAGTGGCTGGACGTTTTGAATTTCAGAGCTGGTCTGTGGCTGTGCTGAGAAGGAACGTCCCCACTGTGCTGTGGCTAGGAAGCTCAGAGCGCCAGTGCTTGTGGGGCTGTGGAAGGGCTGCCTAGGGAAGGTGATGGCCAGCAAGAGCTTTCAGTGCTAGCCCCTTTGGTGTGGGAGCAGTGGCTGGACGTTTCGAATTTGGGAGCTGGGCTGTGGCTGTGCCGAGAAGGAACGTCCCCACTGTGCTGTGGCTAGGAAGCTCAGAGCGCCAGTGCTTGTGGGGCTGTGGAAGGGCTGCCTAGGGCAGGTGATGGCCAGCAAGAGCTTTCAGTGCTAGCCCCTTTGGTGTGGGAGCAGTGGCTGGACGTTTCGAATTTCGGAGCTGGGCTGTGGCTGTGCTGAGAAGGAACGTCCCCACTGTGCTGTGGCTAGGAAGCTCAGAGCGCCAGTGCTTGTGGGGCTGTGGAAGGGCTGCCTAGGGCAGGTGATGGCCAGCAAGAGCTTTCAGTGCTAGCCCCTTTGGTGTGGGAGCAGTGGCTGGACGTTTTGAATTTGGGAGCTGGGCTGTGGCTGTGCCGAGAAGGAACGTCCCCACTGTGCTGTGGCTAGGAAGCTCAGAGCGCCAGTGCTTGTGGGGCTGTGGAAGGGCTGCCTAGGGAAGGTGATGGCCAGCAAGAGCTTTCAGTGCTAGCCCCTTTGGTGTGGGAGCAGTGGCTGGACATTTCGAATTTCGGAGCTGGGCTGTGGCTGTGCCGAGAAGGAACGTCCCCACTGTGCTGTGGCTAGGAAGCTCAGAGCGCCAGTGCTTGTGGGGCTGTGGAAGGGCTGCCTAGGGCAGGTGATGGCCAGCAAGAGCTTTCAGTGCTAGCCCCTTTGGTGTGGGAGCAGTGGCTGGACGTTTCGAATTTCGGAGCTGGGCTGTGGCTGTGCCGAGAAGGAACGTCCCCACTGTGCTGTGGCTAGGAAGCTCAGAGCGCCAGTGCTTGTGGGGCTGTGGAAGGGCTGCCTAGGGCAGGTGATGGCCAGCAAGAGCTTTCAGTGCTAGCCCCTTTGGTGTGGGAGCAGTGGCTGGACGTTTTGAATTTCGGAGCTGGGCTGTGGCTGTGCCGAGAAGGAACGTCCCCACTGTGCTGTGGCTAGGAAGCTCAGAGCGCCAGTGCTTGTGGGGCTGTGGAAGGGCTGCCTAGGGCAGGTGATGGCCAGCAAGAGCTCTCAGTGCTAGCCCCTTTGGTGTGGGAGCAGTGGCTGGACGTTTTGAATTTGGGAGCTGGGCTGTGGCTGTGCCGAGAAGGAACGTCCCCACTGTGCTGTGGCTAGGAAGCTCAGAGCGCCAGTGCTTGTGGGGCTGTGGAAGGGCTGCCTAGGGAAGGTGATGGCCAGCAAGAGCTTTCAGTGCTAGCCCCTTTGGTGTGGGAGCAGTGGCTGGACATTTCGAATTTCGGAGCTGGGCTGTGGCTGTGCCGAGAAGGAACGTCCCCACTGTGCTGTGGCTAGGAAGCTCAGAGCGCCAGTGCTTGTGGGGCTGTGGAAGGGCTGCCTAGGGCAGGTGATGGCCAGCAAGAGCTTTCAGTGCTAGCCCCTTTGGTGTGGGAGCAGTGGCTGGACGTTTTGAATTTGGGAGCTGGGCTGTGGCTGTGCCGAGAAGGAACGTCCCCACTGTGCTGTGGCTAGGAAGCTCAGAGCGCCAGTGCTTGTGGGGCTGTGGAAGGGCTGCCTAGGGCAGGTGATGGCCAGCAAGAGCTCTCAGTGCTAGCCCCTTTGGTGTGGGAGCAGTGGCTGGACGTTTCGAATTTCGGAGCTGGGCTGTGGCTGTGCCGAGAAGGAACGTCCCCACTGTGCTGTGGCTAGGAAGCTCAGAGCGCCAGTGCTTGTGGGGCTGTGGAAGGGCTGCCTAGGGAAGGTGATGGCCAGCAAGAGCTTTCAGTGCTAGCCCCTTTGGTGTGGGAGCAGTGGCTGGACGTTTTGAATTTCGGAGCTGGGCTGTGGCTGTGCCGAGAAGGAACGTCCCCACTGTGCTGTGGCTAGGAAGCTCAGAGCGCCAGTGCTTGTGGGGCTGTGGAAGGGCTGCCTAGGGAAGGTGATGGCCAGCAAGAGCTTTCAGTGCTAGCCCCTTTGGTGTGGGAGCAGTGGCTGGACATTTCGAATTTGGGAGCTGGGCTGTGGCTGTGCCGAGAAGGAACGTCCCCACTGTGCTGTGGCTAGGAAGCTCAGAGCGCCAGTGCTTGTGGGGCTGTGGAAGGGCTGCCTAGGGCAGGTGATGGCCAGCAAGAGCTTTCAGTGCTAGCCCCTTTGGTGTGGGAGCAGTGGCTGGACGTTTCGAATTTCGGAGCTGGGCTGTGGCTGTGCTGAGAAGGAACGTCCCCACTGTGCTGTGGCTAGGAAGCTCAGAGCGCCAGTGCTTGTGGGGCTGTGGAAGGGCTGCCTAGGGCAGGTGATGGCCAGCAAGAGCTTTCAGTGCTAGCCCCTTTGGTGTGGGAGCAGTGGCTGGACGTTTTGAATTTGGGAGCTGGGCTGTGGCTGTGCCGAGAAGGAACGTCCCCACTGTGCTGTGGCTAGGAAGCTCAGAGCGCCAGTGCTTGTGGGGCTGTGGAAGGGCTGCCTAGGGAAGGTGATGGCCAGCAAGAGCTTTCAGTGCTAGCCCCTTTGGTGTGGGAGCAGTGGCTGGACATTTCGAATTTCGGAGCTGGGCTGTGGCTGTGCCGAGAAGGAACGTCCCCACTGTGCTGTGGCTAGGAAGCTCAGAGCGCCAGTGCTTGTGGGGCTGTGGAAGGGCTGCCTAGGGCAGGTGATGGCCAGCAAGAGCTTTCAGTGCTAGCCCCTTTGGTGTGGGAGCAGTGGCTGGACGTTTCGAATTTTGGAGCTGGGCTGTGGCTGTGCCGAGAAGGAACGTCCCCACTGTGCTGTGGCTAGGAAGCTCAGAGCGCCAGTGCTTGTGGGGCTGTGGAAGGGCTGCCTAGGGCAGGTGATGGCCAGCAAGAGCTTTCAGTGCTAGCCCCTTTGGTGTGGGAGCAGTGGCTGGACGTTTTGAATTTCGGAGCTGGGCTGTGGCTGTGCCGAGAAGGAACGTCCCCACTGTGCTGTGGCTAGGAAGCTCAGAGCGCCAGTGCTTGTGGGGCTGTGGAAGGGCTGCCTAGGGCAGGTGATGGCCAGCAAGAGCTCTCAGTGCTAGCCCCTTTGGTGTGGGAGCAGTGGCTGGACGTTTTGAATTTGGGAGCTGGGCTGTGGCTGTGCCGAGAAGGAACGTCCCCACTGTGCTGTGGCTAGGAAGCTCAGAGCGCCAGTGCTTGTGGGGCTGTGGAAGGGCTGCCTAGGGAAGGTGATGGCCAGCAAGAGCTTTCAGTGCTAGCCCCTTTGGTGTGGGAGCAGTGGCTGGACATTTCGAATTTCGGAGCTGGGCTGTGGCTGTGCCGAGAAGGAACGTCCCCACTGTGCTGTGGCTAGGAAGCTCAGAGCGCCAGTGCTTGTGGGGCTGTGGAAGGGCTGCCTAGGGCAGGTGATGGCCAGCAAGAGCTTTCAGTGCTAGCCCCTTTGGTGTGGGAGCAGTGGCTGGACGTTTCGAATTTCGGAGCTGGGCTGTGGCTGTGCCGAGAAGGAACGTCCCCACTGTGCTGTGGCTAGGAAGCTCAGAGCGCCAGTGCTTGTGGGGCTGTGGAAGGGCTGCCTAGGGCAGGTGATGGCCAGCAAGAGCTCTCAGTGCTAGCCCCTTTGGTGTGGGAGCAGTGGCTGGACGTTTCGAATTTCGGAGCTGGGCTGTGGCTGTGCCGAGAAGGAACGTCCCCACTGTGCTGTGGCTAGGAAGCTCAGAGCGCCAGTGCTTGTGGGGCTGTGGAAGGGCTGCCTAGGGAAGGTGATGGCCAGCAAGAGCTTTCAGTGCTAGCCCCTTTGGTGTGGGAGCAGTGGCTGGACGTTTTGAATTTCGGAGCTGGGCTGTGGCTGTGCCGAGAAGGAACGTCCCCACTGTGCTGTGGCTAGGAAGCTCAGAGCGCCAGTGCTTGTGGGGCTGTGGAAGGGCTGCCTAGGGAAGGTGATGGCCAGCAAGAGCTTTCAGTGCTAGCCCCTTTGGTGTGGGAGCAGTGGCTGGACATTTCGAATTTGGGAGCTGGGCTGTGGCTGTGCCGAGAAGGAACGTCCCCACTGTGCTGTGGCTAGGAAGCTCAGAGCGCCAGTGCTTGTGGGGCTGTGGAAGGGCTGCCTAGGGAAGGTGATGGCCAGCAAGAGCTTTCAGTGCTAGCCCCTTTGGTGTGGGAGCAGTGGCTGGACGTTTCGAATTTCGGAGCTGGGCTGTGGCTGTGCTGAGAAGGAACGTCCCCACTGTGCTGTGGCTAGGAAGCTCAGAGCGCCAGTGCTTGTGGGGCTGTGGAAGGGCTGCCTAGGGCAGGTGATGGCCAGCAAGAGCTTTCAGTGCTAGCCCCTTTGGTGTGGGAGCAGTGGCTGGACGTTTTGAATTTGGGAGCTGGGCTGTGGCTGTGCCGAGAAGGAACGTCCCCACTGTGCTGTGGCTAGGAAGCTCAGAGCACCAGTGCTTGTGGGGCTGTGGAAGGGCAGCCTAGGGCAGGTGATGGCCAGCAAGAGCTTTCAGTGCTAGCCCCTTTGGTGTGGGAGCAGTGGCTGGACGTTTTGAATTTCGGAGCTGGGCTGTGGCTGTGCCGAGAAGGAACGTCCCCACTGT
This sequence comes from Aptenodytes patagonicus, assembly GCF_965638725.1. Lineage (NCBI taxonomy): Eukaryota > Metazoa > Chordata > Aves > Sphenisciformes > Spheniscidae > Aptenodytes > Aptenodytes patagonicus. The sequence continues at coordinate 195,540 of NW_027471999.1, read as the reverse complement.
GCTGTGGCTAGGAAGCTCAGAGCGCCAGTGCTTGTGGGGCTGTGGAAGGGCAGCCTAGGGCAGGTGATGGCCAGCAAGAGCTTTCAGTGGTAGCCCCTTTGGTGTGGGAGCAGTGGCTGGACGTTTTGAATTTCGGAGCTGGGCTGTGGCTGTGCCGAGAAGGAACGTCCCCACTGTGCTGTGGCTAGGAAGCTCAGAGCGCCAGTGCTTGTGGGGCTGTGGAAGGGCTGCCTAGGGAAGGTGATGGCCAGCAAGAGCTTTCAGTGCTAGCCCCTTTGGTGTGGGAGCAGTGGCTGGACATTTCGAATTTCGGAGCTGGGCTGTGGCTGTGCCGAGAAGGAACGTCCCCACTGTGCTGTGGCTAGGAAGCTCAGAGCGCCAGTGCTTGTGGGGCTGTGGAAGGGCTGCCTAGGGAAGGTGATGGCCAGCAAGAGCTTTCAGTGCTAGCCCCTTTGGTGTGGGAGCAGTGGCTGGACGTTTCGAATTTGGGAGCTGGGCTGTGGCTGTGCCGAGAAGGAACGTCCCCACTGTGCTGTGGCTAGGAAGCTCAGAGCGCCAGTGCTTGTGGGGCTGTGGAAGGGCAGCCTAGGGCAGGTGATGGCCAGCAAGAGCTTTCAGTGCTAGCCCCTTTGGTGTGGGAGCAGTGGCTGGACGTTTTGAATTTGGGAGCTGGGCTGTGGCTGTGCTGAGAAGGAACGTCCCCACTGTGCTGTGGCTAGGAAGCTCAGAGCGCCAGTGCTTGTGGGGCTGTGGAAGGGCTGCCTAGGGCAGGTGATGGCCAGCAAGAGCTTTCAGTGCTAGCCCTTTTGGTGTGGGAGCAGTGGCTGGACGTTTCGAATTTGGGAGCTGGGCTGTGGCTGTGCTGAGAAGGAACGTCCCCACTGTGCTGTGGCTAGGAAGCTCAGAGCGCCAGTGCTTGTGGGGCTGTGGAAGGGCTGCCTAGGGCAGGTGATGGCCAGCAAGAGCTTTCAGTGCTAGCCCCTTTGGTGTGGGAGCAGTGGCTGGACGTTTTGAATTTCGGAGCTGGGCTGTGGCTGTGCCGAGAAGGAACGTCCCCACTGTGCTGTGGGTAGGAAGCTCAGAGCGCCAGTGCTTGTGGGGCTGTGGAAGGGCTGCCTAGGGGAGGTGATGGCCAGCAAGAGCTTTCAGTGCTAGCCCCTTTGGTGTGGGAGCAGTGGCTGGACGTTTCGAATTTGGGAGCTGGGCTGTGGCTGTGCCGAGAAGGAACGTCCCCACTGTGCTGTGGCTAGGAAGCTCAGAGCGCCAGTGCTTGTGGGGCTGTGGAAGGGCTGCCTAGGGCAGGTGATGGCCAGCAAGAGCTTTCAGTGCTAGCCCCTTTGGTGTGGGAGCAGTGGCTGGACGTTTTGAATTTGGGAGCTGGGCTGTGGCTGTGCCGAGAAGGAACGTCCCCACTGTGCTGTGGCTAGGAAGCTCAGAGCGCCAGTGCTTGTGGGGCTGTGGAAGGGCTGCCTAGGGGAGGTGATGGCCAGCAAGAGCTCTCAGTGCTAGCCCCTTTGGTGTGGGAGCAGTGGCTGGACGTTTCGAATTTCGGAGCTGGGCTGTGGCTGTGCCGAGAAGGAACGTCCCCACTGTGCTGTGGCTAGGAAGCTCAGAGCGCCAGTGCTTGTGGGGCTGTGGAAGGGCTGCCTAGGGCAGGTGATGGCCAGCAAGAGCTTTCAGTGCTAGCCCCTTTGGTGTGGGAGCAGTGGCTGGACGTTTTGAATTTGGGAGCTGGGCTGTGGCTGTGCCGAGAAGGAACGTCCCCACTGTGCTGTGGCTAGGAAGCTCAGAGCGCCAGTGCTTGTGGGGCTGTGGAAGGGCTGCCTAGGGAAGGTGAAGGCCAGCAAGAGCTTTCAGTGCTAGCCCCTTTGGTGTGGGAGCAGTGGCTGGAGGTTTTGAATTTCGGAGCTGGGCTGTGGCTGTGCCGAGAAGGAACGTCCCCACTGTGCTGTGGCTAGGAAGCTCAGAGCGCCAGTGCTTGTGGGGCTGTGGAAGGGCTGCCTAGGGCAGGTGATGGCCAGCAAGAGCTTTCAGTGCTAGCCCCTTTGGTGTGGGAGCAGTGGCTGGACGTTTTGAATTTGGGAGCTGGGCTGTGGCTGTGCCGAGAAGGAATGTCCCCACTGTGCTGTGGCTAGGAAGCTCAGAGCGCCAGTGCTTGTGGGGCTGTGGAAGGGCTGCCTAGGGAAGGTGAGGGCCAGCAAGAGCTTTCAGTGCTAGCCCCTTTGGTGTGGGAGCAGTGGCTGGACGTTTTGAATTTGGGAGCTGGGCTGTGGCTGTGCCGAGAAGGAACGTCCCCACTGTGCTGTGGCTAGGAAGCTCAGAGCGCCAGTGCTTGTGGGGCTGTGGAAGGGCTGCCTAGGGAAGGTGATGGCCAGCAAGAGCTTTCAGTGCTAGCCCCTTTGGTGTGGGAGCAGTGGCTGGACGTTTCGAATTTGGGAGCTGGGCTGTGGCTGTGCCGAGAAGGAACGTCCCCACTGTGCTGTGGCTAGGAAGCTCAGAGCGCCAGTGCTTGTGGGGCTGTGGAAGGGCTGCCTAGGGCAGGTGATGGCCAGCAAGAGCTTTCAGTGCTAGCCCCTTTGGTGTGGGAGCAGTGGCTGGACGTTTTGAATTTGGGAGCTGGGCTGTGGCTGTGCCGAGAAGGAACGTCCCCACTGTGCTGTGGCTAGGAAGCTCAGAGCGCCAGTGCTTGTGGGGCTGTGGAAGGGCTGCCTAGGGCAGGTGATGGCCAGCAAGAGCTCTCAGTGCTAGCCCCTTTGGTGTGGGAGCAGTGGCTGGACGTTTCGAATTTGGGAGCTGGGCTGTGGCTGTGCCGAGAAGGAACGTCCCCACTGTGCTGTGGCTAGGAAGCTCAGAGCGCCAGTGCTTGTGGGGCTGTGGAAGGGCTGCCTAGGGAAGGTGATGGCCAGCAAGAGCTTTCAGTGCTAGCCCCTTTGGTGTGGGAGCAGTGGCTGGACGTTTTGAATTTCGGAGCTGGGCTCTGGCTGTGCCGAGAAGGAACGTCCCCACTGTGCTGTGGCTAGGAAGCTCAGAGCGCCAGTGCTTGTGGGGCTGTGGAAGGGCTGCCTAGGGAAGGTGATGGCCAGCAAGAGCTTTCAGTGCTAGCCCCTTTGGTGTGGGAGCAGTGGCTGGACATTTCGAATTTCGGAGCTGGGCTGTGGCTGTGCCGAGAAGGAACGTCCCCACTGTGCTGTGGCTAGGAAGCTCAGAGCGCCAGTGCTTGTGGGGCTGTGGAAGGGCTGCCTAGGGAAGGTGATGGCCAGCAAGAGCTTTCAGTGCTAGCCCCTTTGGTGTGGGAGCAGTGGCTGGACGTTTTGAATTTCGGAGCTGGGCTGTGGCTGTGCCGAGAAGGAACGTCCCCACTGTGCTGTGGCTAGGAAGCTCAGAGCGCCAGTGCTTGTGGGGCTGTGGAAGGGCTGCCTAGGGAAGGTGATGGCCAGCAAGAGCTTTCAGTGCTAGCCCCTTTGGTGTGGGAGCAGTGGCTGGACGTTTCGAATTTGGGAGCTGGGCTGTGGCTGTGCCGAGAAGGAACGTCCCCACTGTGCTGTGGCTAGGAAGCTCAGAGCGCCAGTGCTTGTGGGGCTGTGGAAGGGCTGCCTAGGGCAGGTGATGGCCAGCAAGAGCTTTCAGTGCTAGCCCCTTTGGTGTGGGAGCAGTGGCTGGACGTTTTGAATTTCGGAGCTGGGCTGTGGCTGTGCTGAGAAGGAACGTCCCCACTGTGCTGTGGCTAGGAAGCTCAGAGCGCCAGTGCTTGTGGGGCTGTGGAAGGGCTGCCTAGGGCAGGTGATGGCCAGCAAGAGCTCTCAGTGCTAGCCCCTTTGGTGTGGGAGCAGTGGCTGGACGTTTCGAATTTGGGAGCTGGGCTGTGGCTGTGCCGAGAAGGAACGTCCCCACTGTGCTGTGGCTAGGAAGCTCAGAGCGCCAGTGCTTGTGGGGCTGTGGAAGGGCTGCCTAGGGAAGGTGATGGCCAGCAAGAGCTTTCAGTGCTAGCCCCTTTGGTGTGGGAGCAGTGGCTGGACGTTTTGAATTTCGGAGCTGGGCTGTGGCTGTGCCGAGAAGGAACGTCCCCACTGTGCTGTGGCTAGGAAGCTCAGAGCGCCAGTGCTTGTGGGGCTGTGGAAGGGCTGCCTAGGGAAGGTGATGGCCAGCAAGAGCTTTCAGTGCTAGCCCCTTTGGTGTGGGAGCAGTGGCTGGACATTTCGAATTTCGGAGCTGGGCTGTGGCTGTGCCGAGAAGGAACGTCCCCACTGTGCTGTGGCTAGGAAGCTCAGAGCGCCAGTGCTTGTGGGGCTGTGGAAGGGCTGCCTAGGGCAGGTGATGGCCAGCAAGAGCTTTCAGTGCTAGCCCCTTTGGTGTGGGAGCAGTGGCTGGACGTTTTGAATTTCAGAGCTGGGCTGTGGCTGTGCTGAGAAGGAACGTCCCCACTGTGCTGTGGCTAGGAAGCTCAGAGCGCCAGTGCTTGTGGGGCTGTGGAAGGGCTGCCTAGGGCAGGTGATGGCCAGCAAGAGCTTTCAGTGCTAGCCCCTTTGGTGTGGGAGCAGTGGCTGGACGTTTCGAATTTCGGAGCTGGGCTGTGGCTGTGCCGAGAAGGAACGTCCCCACTGTGCTGTGGCTAGGAAGCTCAGAGCGCCAGTGCTTGTGGGGCTGTGGAAGGGCTGCCTAGGGCAGGTGATGGCCAGCAAGAGCTTTCAGTGCTAGCCCCTTTGGTGTGGGAGCAGTGGCTGGACGTTTCGAATTTCGGAGCTGGGCTGTGGCTGTGCTGAGAAGGAACGTCCCCACTGTGCTGTGGCTAGGAAGCTCAGAGCGCCAGTGCTTGTGGGGCTGTGGAAGGGCTGCCTAGGGCAGGTGATGGCCAGCAAGAGCTTTCAGTGCTAGCCCCTTTGGTGTGGGAGCAGTGGCTGGACGTTTTGAATTTGGGAGCTGGGCTGTGGCTGTGCCGAGAAGGAACGTCCCCACTGTGCTGTGGCTAGGAAGCTCAGAGCGCCAGTGCTTGTGGGGCTGTGGAAGGGCTGCCTAGGGCAGGCGATGGCCAGCAAGAGCTTTCAGTGCTAGCCCCTTTGGTGTGGGAGCAGTGGCTGGACGTTTCGAATTTCGGAGCTGGGCTGTGGCTGTGCCGAGAAGGAACGTCCCCACTGTGCTGTGGCTAGGAAGCTCAGAGCGCCAGTGCTTGTGGGGCTGTGGAAGGGCTGCCTAGGGCAGGTGATGGCCAGCAAGAGCTCTCAGTGCTAGCCCCTTTGGTGTGGGAGCAGTGGCTGGACGTTTCGAATTTCGGAGCTGGGCTGTGGCTGTGCCGAGAAGGAACGTCCCCACTGTGCTGTGGCTAGGAAGCTCAGAGCGCCAGTGCTTGTGGGGCTGTGGAAGGGCTGCCTAGGGCAGGTGATGGCCAGCAAGAGCTCTCAGTGCTAGCCCCTTTGGTGTGGGAGCAGTGGCTGGACGTTTCGAATTTCGGAGCTGGGCTGTGGCTGTGCCGAGAAGGAACGTCCCCACTGTGCTGTGGCTAGGAAGCTCAGAGCGCCAGTGCTTGTGGGGCTGTGGAAGGGCTGCCTAGGGAAGGTGATGGCCAGCAAGAGCTTTCAGTGCTAGCCCCTTTGGTGTGGGAGCAGTGGCTGGACATTTCGAATTTCGGAGCTGGGCTGTGGCTGTGCCGAGAAGGAACGTCCCCACTGTGCTGTGGCTAGGAAGCTCAGAGCGCCAGTGCTTGTGGGGCTGTGGAAGGGCTGCCTAGGGCAGGTGATGGCCAGCAAGAGCTTTCAGTGCTAGCCCCTTTGGTGTGGGAGCAGTGGCTGGACGTTTCGAATTTCGGAGCTGGGCTGTGGCTGTGCCGAGAAGGAACGTCCCCACTGTGCTGTGGCTAGGAAGCTCAGAGCGCCAGTGCTTGTGGGGCTGTGGAAGGGCTGCCTAGGGCAGGTGATGGCCAGCAAGAGCTTTCAGTGCTAGCCCCTTTGGTGTGGGAGCAGTGGCTGGACGTTTTGAATTTCGGAGCTGGGCTGTGGCTGTGCCGAGAAGGAACGTCCCCACTGTGCTGTGGCTAGGAAGCTCAGAGCGCCAGTGCTTGTGGGGCTGTGGAAGGGCTGCCTAGGGCAGGTGATGGCCAGCAAGAGCTCTCAGTGCTAGCCCCTTTGGTGTGGGAGCAGTGGCTGGACGTTTTGAATTTGGGAGCTGGGCTGTGGCTGTGCCGAGAAGGAACGTCCCCACTGTGCTGTGGCTAGGAAGCTCAGAGCGCCAGTGCTTGTGGGGCTGTGGAAGGGCTGCCTAGGGAAGGTGATGGCCAGCAAGAGCTTTCAGTGCTAGCCCCTTTGGTGTGGGAGCAGTGGCTGGACATTTCGAATTTCGGAGCTGGGCTGTGGCTGTGCCGAGAAGGAACGTCCCCACTGTGCTGTGGCTAGGAAGCTCAGAGCGCCAGTGCTTGTGGGGCTGTGGAAGGGCTGCCTAGGGCAGGTGATGGCCAGCAAGAGCTTTCAGTGCTAGCCCCTTTGGTGTGGGAGCAGTGGCTGGACGTTTCGAATTTCGGAGCTGGGCTGTGGCTGTGCCGAGAAGGAACGTCCCCACTGTGCTGTGGCTAGGAAGCTCAGAGCGCCAGTGCTTGTGGGGCTGTGGAAGGGCTGCCTAGGGCAGGTGATGGCCAGCAAGAGCTCTCAGTGCTAGCCCCTTTGGTGTGGGAGCAGTGGCTGGACGTTTCGAATTTCGGAGCTGGGCTGTGGCTGTGCCGAGAAGGAACGTCCCCACTGTGCTGTGGCTAGGAAGCTCAGAGCGCCAGTGCTTGTGGGGCTGTGGAAGGGCTGCCTAGGGAAGGTGATGGCCAGCAAGAGCTTTCAGTGCTAGCCCCTTTGGTGTGGGAGCAGTGGCTGGACGTTTTGAATTTCGGAGCTGGGCTGTGGCTGTGCCGAGAAGGAACGTCCCCACTGTGCTGTGGCTAGGAAGCTCAGAGCGCCAGTGCTTGTGGGGCTGTGGAAGGGCTGCCTAGGGAAGGTGATGGCCAGCAAGAGCTTTCAGTGCTAGCCCCTTTGGTGTGGGAGCAGTGGCTGGACATTTCGAATTTGGGAGCTGGGCTGTGGCTGTGCCGAGAAGGAACGTCCCCACTGTGCTGTGGCTAGGAAGCTCAGAGCGCCAGTGCTTGTGGGGCTGTGGAAGGGCTGCCTAGGGAAGGTGATGGCCAGCAAGAGCTTTCAGTGCTAGCCCCTTTGGTGTGGGAGCAGTGGCTGGACGTTTCGAATTTCGGAGCTGGGCTGTGGCTGTGCTGAGAAGGAACGTCCCCACTGTGCTGTGGCTAGGAAGCTCAGAGCGCCAGTGCTTGTGGGGCTGTGGAAGGGCTGCCTAGGGCAGGTGATGGCCAGCAAGAGCTTTCAGTGCTAGCCCCTTTGGTGTGGGAGCAGTGGCTGGACGTTTTGAATTTGGGAGCTGGGCTGTGGCTGTGCCGAGAAGGAACGTCCCCACTGTGCTGTGGCTAGGAAGCTCAGAGCACCAGTGCTTGTGGGGCTGTGGAAGGGCAGCCTAGGGCAGGTGATGGCCAGCAAGAGCTTTCAGTGCTAGCCCCTTTGGTGTGGGAGCAGTGGCTGGACGTTTTGAATTTCGGAGCTGGGCTGTGGCTGTGCCGAGAAGGAACGTCCCCACTGTGCTGTGGCTAGGAAGCTCAGAGCGCCAGTGCTTGTGGGGCTGTGGAAGGGCAGCCTAGGGCAGGTGATGGCCAGCAAGAGCTTTCAGTGGTAGCCCCTTTGGTGTGGGAGCAGTGGCTGGACGTTTTGAATTTCGGAGCTGGGCTGTGGCTGTGCCGAGAAGGAACGTCCCCACTGTGCTGTGGCTAGGAAGCTCAGAGCGCCAGTGCTTGTGGGGCTGTGGAAGGGCTGCCTAGGGAAGGTGATGGCCAGCAAGAGCTTTCAGTGCTAGCCCCTTTGGTGTGGGAGCAGTGGCTGGACATTTCGAATTTCGGAGCTGGGCTGTGGCTGTGCCGAGAAGGAACGTCCCCACTGTGCTGTGGCTAGGAAGCTCAGAGCGCCAGTGCTTGTGGGGCTGTGGAAGGGCTGCCTAGGGCAGGTGATGGCCAGCAAGAGCTCTCAGTGCTAGCCCCTTTGGTGTGGGAGCAGTGGCTGGACGTTTCGAATTTCGGAGCTGGGCTGTGGCTGTGCCGAGAAGGAACGTCCCCACTGTGCTGTGGCTAGGAAGCTCAGAGCGCCAGTGCTTGTGGGGCTGTGGAAGGGCTGCCTAGGGCAGGTGATGGCCAGCAAGAGCTCTCAGTGCTAGCCCCTTTGGTGTGGGAGCAGTGGCTGGACGTTTCGAATTTCGGAGCTGGGCTGTGGCTGTGCCGAGAAGGAACGTCCCCACTGTGCTGTGGCTAGGAAGCTCAGAGCGCCAGTGCTTGTGGGGCTGTGGAAGGGCTGCCTAGGGAAGGTGATGGCCAGCAAGAGCTTTCAGTGCTAGCCCCTTTGGTGTGGGAGCAGTGGCTGGACATTTCGAATTTCGGAGCTGGGCTGTGGCTGTGCCGAGAAGGAACGTCCCCACTGTGCTGTGGCTAGGAAGCTCAGAGCGCCAGTGCTTGTGGGGCTGTGGAAGGGCTGCCTAGGGCAGGTGATGGCCAGCAAGAGCTTTCAGTGCTAGCCCCTTTGGTGTGGGAGCAGTGGCTGGACGTTTCGAATTTCGGAGCTGGGCTGTGGCTGTGCCGAGAAGGAACGTCCCCACTGTGCTGTGGCTAGGAAGCTCAGAGCGCCAGTGCTTGTGGGGCTGTGGAAGGGCTGCCTAGGGCAGGTGATGGCCAGCAAGAGCTTTCAGTGCTAGCCCCTTTGGTGTGGGAGCAGTGGCTGGACGTTTTGAATTTCGGAGCTGGGCTGTGGCTGTGCCGAGAAGGAACGTCCCCACTGTGCTGTGGCTAGGAAGCTCAGAGCGCCAGTGCTTGTGGGGCTGTGGAAGGGCTGCCTAGGGCAGGTGATGGCCAGCAAGAGCTCTCAGTGCTAGCCCCTTTGGTGTGGGAGCAGTGGCTGGACGTTTTGAATTTGGGAGCTGGGCTGTGGCTGTGCCGAGAAGGAACGTCCCCACTGTGCTGTGGCTAGGAAGCTCAGAGCGCCAGTGCTTGTGGGGCTGTGGAAGGGCTGCCTAGGGCAGGTGATGGCCAGCAAGAGCTTTCAGTGCTAGCCCCTTTGGTGTGGGAGCAGTGGCTGGACGTTTCGAATTTCGGAGCTGGGCTGTGGCTGTGCCGAGAAGGAACGTCCCCACTGTGCTGTGGCTAGGAAGCTCAGAGCGCCAGTGCTTGTGGGGCTGTGGAAGGGCTGCCTAGGGCAGGTGATGGCCAGCAAGAGCTCTCAGTGCTAGCCCCTTTGGTGTGGGAGCAGTGGCTGGACGTTTCGAATTTCGGAGCTGGGCTGTGGCTGTGCCGAGAAGGAACGTCCCCACTGTGCTGTGGCTAGGAAGCTCAGAGCGCCAGTGCTTGTGGGGCTGTGGAAGGGCTGCCTAGGGAAGGTGATGGCCAGCAAGAGCTTTCAGTGCTAGCCCCTTTGGTGTGGGAGCAGTGGCTGGACGTTTTGAATTTCGGAGCTGGGCTGTGGCTGTGCCGAGAAGGAACGTCCCCACTGTGCTGTGGCTAGGAAGCTCAGAGCGCCAGTGCTTGTGGGGCTGTGGAAGGGCTGCCTAGGGCAGGTGATGGCCAGCAAGAGCTCTCAGTGCTAGCCCCTTTGGTGTGGGAGCAGTGGCTGGACGTTTTGAATTTGGGAGCTGGGCTGTGGCTGTGCCGAGAAGGAACGTCCCCACTGTGCTGTGGCTAGGAAGCTCAGAGCGCCAGTGCTTGTGGGGCTGTGGAAGGGCTGCCTAGGGCAGGTGATGGCCAGCAAGAGCTTTCAGTGCTAGCCCCTTTGGTGTGGGAGCAGTGGCTGGACGTTTCGAATTTCGGAGCTGGGCTGTGGCTGTGCCGAGAAGGAACGTCCCCACTGTGCTGTGGCTAGGAAGCTCAGAGCGCCAGTGCTTGTGGGGCTGTGGAAGGGCTGCCTAGGGCAGGTGATGGCCAGCAAGAGCTCTCAGTGCTAGCCCCTTTGGTGTGGGAGCAGTGGCTGGACGTTTCGAATTTCGGAGCTGGGCTGTGGCTGTGCCGAGAAGGAACGTCCCCACTGTGCTGTGGCTAGGAAGCTCAGAGCGCCAGTGCTTGTGGGGCTGTGGAAGGGCTGCCTAGGGAAGGTGATGGCCAGCAAGAGCTTTCAGTGCTAGCCCCTTTGGTGTGGGAGCAGTGGCTGGACGTTTTGAATTTCGGAGCTGGGCTGTGGCTGTGCCGAGAAGGAACGTCCCCACTGTGCTGTGGCTAGGAAGCTCAGAGCGCCAGTGCTTGTGGGGCTGTGGAAGGGCTGCCTAGGGAAGGTGATGGCCAGCAAGAGCTTTCAGTGCTAGCCCCTTTGGTGTGGGAGCAGTGGCTGGACATTTCGAATTTGGGAGCTGGGCTGTGGCTGTGCCGAGAAGGAACGTCCCCACTGTGCTGTGGCTAGGAAGCTCAGAGCGCCAGTGCTTGTGGGGCTGTGGAAGGGCTGCCTAGGGAAGGTGATGGCCAGCAAGAGCTTTCAGTGCTAGCCCCTTTGGTGTGGGAGCAGTGGCTGGACGTTTCGAATTTCGGAGCTGGGCTGTGGCTGTGCTGAGAAGGAACGTCCCCACTGTGCTGTGGCTAGGAAGCTTAGAGCGCCAGTGCTTGTGGGGCTGTGGAAGGGCTGCCTAGGGCAGGTGATGGCCAGCAAGAGCTTTCAGTGCTAGCCCCTTTGGTGTGGGAGCAGTGGCTGGACGTTTTGAATTTGGGAGCTGGGCTGTGGCTGTGCCGAGAAGGAACGTCCCCACTGTGCTGTGGCTAGGAAGCTCAGAGCACCAGTGCTTGTGGGGCTGTGGAAGGGCAGCCTAGGGCAGGTGATGGCCAGCAAGAGCTTTCAGTGCTAGCCCCTTTGGTGTGGGAGCAGTGGCTGGACGTTTTGAATTTCGGAGCTGGGCTGTGGCTGTGCCGAGAAGGAACGTCCCCACTGTGCTGTGGCTAGGAAGCTCAGAGCGCCAGTGCTTGTGGGGCTGTGGAAGGGCAGCCTAGGGCAGGTGATGGCCAGCAAGAGCTTTCAGTGGTAGCCCCTTTGGTGTGGGAGCAGTGGCTGGACGTTTTGAATTTCGGAGCTGGGCTGTGGCTGTGCCGAGAAGGAACGTCCCCACTGTGCTGTGGCTAGGAAGCTCAGAGCGCCAGTGCTTGTGGGGCTGTGGAAGGGCTGCCTAGGGAAGGTGATGGCCAGCAAGAGCTTTCAGTGCTAGCCCCTTTGGTGTGGGAGCAGTGGCTGGACATTTCGAATTTCGGAGCTGGGCTGTGGCTGTGCCGAGAAGGAACGTCCCCACTGTGCTGTGGCTAGGAAGCTCAGAGCGCCAGTGCTTGTGGGGCTGTGGAAGGGCTGCCTAGGGAAGGTGATGGCCAGCAAGAGCTTTCAGTGCTAGCCCCTTTGGTGTGGGAGCAGTGGCTGGACGTTTCGAATTTGGGAGCTGGGCTGTGGCTGTGCCGAGAAGGAACGTCCCCACTGTGCTGTGGCTAGGAAGCTCAGAGCGCCAGTGCTTGTGGGGCTGTGGAAGGGCAGCCTAGGGCAGGTGATGGCCAGCAAGAGCTTTCAGTGCTAGCCCCTTTGGTGTGGGAGCAGTGGCTGGACGTTTTGAATTTGGGAGCTGGGCTGTGGCTGTGCTGAGAAGGAACGTCCCCACTGTGCTGTGGCTAGGAAGCTCAGAGCGCCAGTGCTTGTGGGGCTGTGGAAGGGCTGCCTAGGGCAGGTGATGGCCAGCAAGAGCTTTCAGTGCTAGCCCTTTTGGTGTGGGAGCAGTGGCTGGACGTTTCGAATTTGGGAGCTGGGCTGTGGCTGTGCTGAGAAGGAACGTCCCCACTGTGCTGTGGCTAGGAAGCTCAGAGCGCCAGTGCTTGTGGGGCTGTGGAAGGGCTGCCTAGGGCAGGTGATGGCCAGCAAGAGCTTTCAGTGCTAGCCCCTTTGGTGTGGGAGCAGTGGCTGGACGTTTTGAATTTCGGAGCTGGGCTGTGGCTGTGCCGAGAAGGAACGTCCCCACTGTGCTGTGGGTAGGAAGCTCAGAGCGCCAGTGCTTGTGGGGCTGTGGAAGGGCTGCCTAGGGGAGGTGATGGCCAGCAAGAGCTTTCAGTGCTAGCCCCTTTGGTGTGGGAGCAGTGGCTGGACGTTTCGAATTTGGGAGCTGGGCTGTGGCTGTGCCGAGAAGGAACGTCCCCACTGTGCTGTGGCTAGGAAGCTCAGAGCGCCAGTGCTTGTGGGGCTGTGGAAGGGCTGCCTAGGGCAGGTGATGGCCAGCAAGAGCTTTCAGTGCTAGCCCCTTTGGTGTGGGAGCAGTGGCTGGACGTTTTGAATTTGGGAGCTGGGCTGTGGCTGTGCCGAGAAGGAACGTCCCCACTGTGCTGTGGCTAGGAAGCTCAGAGCGCCAGTGCTTGTGGGGCTGTGGAAGGGCTGCCTAGGGGAGGTGATGGCCAGCAAGAGCTCTCAGTGCTAGCCCCTTTGGTGTGGGAGCAGTGGCTGGACGTTTCGAATTTCGGAGCTGGGCTGTGGCTGTGCCGAGAAGGAACGTCCCCACTGTGCTGTGGCTAGGAAGCTCAGAGCGCCAGTGCTTGTGGGGCTGTGGAAGGGCTGCCTAGGGCAGGTGATGGCCAGCAAGAGCTTTCAGTGCTAGCCCCTTTGGTGTGGGAGCAGTGGCTGGACGTTTTGAATTTGGGAGCTGGGCTGTGGCTGTGCCGAGAAGGAACGTCCCCACTGTGCTGTGGCTAGGAAGCTCAGAGCGCCAGTGCTTGTGGGGCTGTGGAAGGGCTGCCTAGGGAAGGTGAAGGCCAGCAAGAGCTTTCAGTGCTAGCCCCTTTGGTGTGGGAGCAGTGGCTGGAGGTTTTGAATTTCGGAGCTGGGCTGTGGCTGTGCCGAGAAGGAACGTCCCCACTGTGCTGTGGCTAGGAAGCTCAGAGCGCCAGTGCTTGTGGGGCTGTGGAAGGGCTGCCTAGGGCAGGTGATGGCCAGCAAGAGCTTTCAGTGCTAGCCCCTTTGGTGTGGGAGCAGTGGCTGGACGTTTTGAATTTGGGAGCTGGGCTGTGGCTGTGCCGAGAAGGAATGTCCCCACTGTGCTGTGGCTAGGAAGCTCAGAGCGCCAGTGCTTGTGGGGCTGTGGAAGGGCTGCCTAGGGAAGGTGAGGGCCAGCAAGAGCTTTCAGTGCTAGCCCCTTTGGTGTGGGAGCAGTGGCTGGACGTTTTGAATTTGGGAGCTGGGCTGTGGCTGTGCCGAGAAGGAACGTCCCCACTGTGCTGTGGCTAGGAAGCTCAGAGCGCCAGTGCTTGTGGGGCTGTGGAAGGGCTGCCTAGGGAAGGTGATGGCCAGCAAGAGCTTTCAGTGCTAGCCCCTTTGGTGTGGGAGCAGTGGCTGGACGTTTCGAATTTGGGAGCTGGGCTGTGGCTGTGCCGAGAAGGAACGTCCCCACTGTGCTGTGGCTAGGAAGCTCAGAGCGCCAGTGCTTGTGGGGCTGTGGAAGGGCTGCCTAGGGCAGGTGATGGCCAGCAAGAGCTTTCAGTGCTAGCCCCTTTGGTGTGGGAGCAGTGGCTGGACGTTTTGAATTTGGGAGCTGGGCTGTGGCTGTGCCGAGAAGGAACGTCCCCACTGTGCTGTGGCTAGGAAGCTCAGAGCGCCAGTGCTTGTGGGGCTGTGGAAGGGCTGCCTAGGGCAGGTGATGGCCAGCAAGAGCTCTCAGTGCTAGCCCCTTTGGTGTGGGAGCAGTGGCTGGACGTTTCGAATTTGGGAGCTGGGCTGTGGCTGTGCCGAGAAGGAACGTCCCCACTGTGCTGTGGCTAGGAAGCTCAGAGCGCCAGTGCTTGTGGGGCTGTGGAAGGGCTGCCTAGGGAAGGTGATGGCCAGCAAGAGCTTTCAGTGCTAGCCCCTTTGGTGTGGGAGCAGTGGCTGGACGTTTTGAATTTCGGAGCTGGGCTCTGGCTGTGCCGAGAAGGAACGTCCCCACTGTGCTGTGGCTAGGAAGCTCAGAGCGCCAGTGCTTGTGGGGCTGTGGAAGGGCTGCCTAGGGAAGGTGATGGCCAGCAAGAGCTTTCAGTGCTAGCCCCTTTGGTGTGGGAGCAGTGGCTGGACATTTCGAATTTGGGAGCTGGGCTGTGGCTGTGCCGAGAAGGAACGTCCCCACTGTGCTGTGGCTAGGAAGCTCAGAGCGCCAGTGCTTGTGGGGCTGTGGAAGGGCTGCCTAGGGCAGGTGATGGCCAGCAAGAGCTTTCAGTGCTAGCCCCTTTGGTGTGGGAGCAGTGGCTGGACGTTTTGAATTTCGGAGCTGGGCTGTGGCTGTGCCGAGAAGGAACGTCCCCACTGTGCTGTGGCTAGGAAGCTCAGAGCGCCAGTGCTTGTGGGGCTGTGGAAGGGCTGCCTAGGGAAGGTGATGGCCAGCAAGAGCTTTCAGTGCTAGCCCCTTTGGTGTGGGAGCAGTGGCTGGACGTTTCGAATTTGGGAGCTGGGCTGTGGCTGTGCCGAGAAGGAACGTCCCCACTGTGCTGTGGCTAGGAAGCTCAGAGCGCCAGTGCTTGTGGGGCTGTGGAAGGGCTGCCTAGGGCAGGTGATGGCCAGCAAGAGCTTTCAGTGCTAGCCCCTTTGGTGTGGGAGCAGTGGCTGGACGTTTTGAATTTCGGAGCTGGGCTGTGGCTGTGCTGAGAAGGAACGTCCCCACTGTGCTGTGGCTAGGAAGCTCAGAGCGCCAGTGCTTGTGGGGCTGTGGAAGGGCTGCCTAGGGCAGGTGATGGCCAGCAAGAGCTCTCAGTGCTAGCCCCTTTGGTGTGGGAGCAGTGGCTGGACGTTTCGAATTTGGGAGCTGGGCTGTGGCTGTGCCGAGAAGGAACGTCCCCACTGTGCTGTGGCTAGGAAGCTCAGAGCGCCAGTGCTTGTGGGGCTGTGGAAGGGCTGCCTAGGGAAGGTGATGGCCAGCAAGAGCTTTCAGTGCTAGCCCCTTTGGTGTGGGAGCAGTGGCTGGACGTTTTGAATTTCGGAGCTGGGCTGTGGCTGTGCCGAGAAGGAACGTCCCCACTGTGCTGTGGCTAGGAAGCTCAGAGCGCCAGTGCTTGTGGGGCTGTGGAAGGGCTGCCTAGGGAAGGTGATGGCCAGCAAGAGCTTTCAGTGCTAGCCCCTTTGGTGTGGGAGCAGTGGCTGGACATTTCGAATTTCGGAGCTGGGCTGTGGCTGTGCCGAGAAGGAACGTCCCCACTGTGCTGTGGCTAGGAAGCTCAGAGCGCCAGTGCTTGTGGGGCTGTGGAAGGGCTGCCTAGGGCAGGTGATGGCCAGCAAGAGCTTTCAGTGCTAGCCCCTTTGGTGTGGGAGCAGTGGCTGGACGTTTTGAATTTCAGAGCTGGGCTGTGGCTGTGCTGAGAAGGAACGTCCCCACTGTGCTGTGGCTAGGAAGCTCAGAGCGCCAGTGCTTGTGGGGCTGTGGAAGGGCTGCCTAGGGCAGGTGATGGCCAGCAAGAGCTTTCAGTGCTAGCCCCTTTGGTGTGGGAGCAGTGGCTGGACGTTTCGAATTTCGGAGCTGGGCTGTGGCTGTGCCGAGAAGGAACGTCCCCACTGTGCTGTGGCTAGGAAGCTCAGAGCGCCAGTGCTTGTGGGGCTGTGGAAGGGCTGCCTAGGGCAGGTGATGGCCAGCAAGAGCTTTCAGTGCTAGCCCCTTTGGTGTGGGAGCAGTGGCTGGACGTTTCGAATTTCGGAGCTGGGCTGTGGCTGTGCTGAGAAGGAACGTCCCCACTGTGCTGTGGCTAGGAAGCTCAGAGCGCCAGTGCTTGTGGGGCTGTGGAAGGGCTGCCTAGGGCAGGTGATGGCCAGCAAGAGCTTTCAGTGCTAGCCCCTTTGGTGTGGGAGCAGTGGCTGGACGTTTTGAATTTGGGAGCTGGGCTGTGGCTGTGCCGAGAAGGAACGTCCCCACTGTGCTGTGGCTAGGAAGCTCAGAGCGCCAGTGCTTGTGGGGCTGTGGAAGGGCTGCCTAGGGCAGGCGATGGCCAGCAAGAGCTTTCAGTGCTAGCCCCTTTGGTGTGGGAGCAGTGGCTGGACGTTTCGAATTTCGGAGCTGGGCTGTGGCTGTGCCGAGAAGGAACGTCCCCACTGTGCTGTGGCTAGGAAGCTCAGAGCGCCAGTGCTTGTGGGGCTGTGGAAGGGCTGCCTAGGGCAGGTGATGGCCAGCAAGAGCTCTCAGTGCTAGCCCCTTTGGTGTGGGAGCAGTGGCTGGACGTTTCGAATTTCGGAGCTGGGCTGTGGCTGTGCCGAGAAGGAACGTCCCCACTGTGCTGTGGCTAGGAAGCTCAGAGCGCCAGTGCTTGTGGGGCTGTGGAAGGGCTGCCTAGGGAAGGTGATGGCCAGCAAGAGCTTTCAGTGCTAGCCCCTTTGGTGTGGGAGCAGTGGCTGGACGTTTTGAATTTCGGAGCTGGGCTGTGGCTGTGCCGAGAAGGAACGTCCCCACTGTGCTGTGGCTAGGAAGCTCAGAGCGCCAGTGCTTGTGGGGCTGTGGAAGGGCTGCCTAGGGAAGGTGATGGCCAGCAAGAGCTTTCAGTGCTAGCCCCTTTGGTGTGGGAGCAGTGGCTGGACATTTCGAATTTCGGAGCTGGGCTGTGGCTGTGCCGAGAAGGAACGTCCCCACTGTGCTGTGGCTAGGAAGCTCAGAGCGCCAGTGCTTGTGGGGCTGTGGAAGGGCTGCCTAGGGAAGGTGATGGCCAGCAAGAGCTTTCAGTGCTAGCCCCTTTGGTGTGGGAGCAGTGGCTGGACATTTCGAATTTCGGAGCTGGGCTGTGGCTGTGCCGAGAAGGAACGTCCCCACTGTGCTGTGGCTAGGAAGCTCAGAGCGCCAGTGCTTGTGGGGCTGTGGAAGGGCTGCCTAGGGCAGGTGATGGCCAGCAAGAGCTTTCAGTGCTAGCCCCTTTGGTGTGGGAGCAGTGGCTGGACGTTTTGAATTTCGGAGCTGGGCTGTGGCTGTGCCGAGAAGGAACGTCCCCACTGTGCTGTGGCTAGGAAGCTCAGAGCACCAGTGCTTGTGGGGCTGTGGAAGGGGTGCCTAGGGAAGGTGATGGCCAGCAAGAGCTTTCAGTGGTAGCCCCTTTGGTGTGGGAGCAGTGGCTGGACATTTCGAATTTCGGAGCTGGGCTCTGGCTGTGCCGAGAAGGAACGTCCCCACTGTGCTGTGGCTAGGAAGCTCAGAGCGCCAGTGCTTGTGGGGCTGTGGAAGGGCTGCCTAGGGAAGGTGATGGCCAGCAAGAGCTTTCAGTGCTAGCCCCTTTGGTGTGGGAGCAGTGGCTGGACGTTTTGAATTTCGGAGCTGGGCTGTGGCTGTGCCGAGAAGGAACGTCCCCACTGTGCTGTGGCTAGGAAGCTCAGAGCGCCAGTGCTTGTGGGGCTGTGGAAGGGCTGCCTAGGGAAGGTGATGGCCAGCAAGAGCTTTCAGTGCTAGCCCCTTTGGTGTGGGAGCAGTGGCTGGACATTTCGAATTTCGGAGCTTGGCTGTGGCTGTGCCGAGAAGGAACGTCCCCACTGTGCTGTGGCTAGGAAGCTCAGAGCGCCAGTGCTTGTGGGGCTGTGGAAGGGCTGCCTAGGGCAGGTGATGGCCAGCAAGAGCTTTCAGTGCTAGCCCCTTTGGTGTGGGAGCAGTGGCTGGACATTTCGAATTTCGGAGCTGGGCTGTGGCTGTGCCGAGAAGGAACGTCCCCACTGTGCTGTGGCTAGGAAGCTCAGAGCGCCAGTGCTTGTGGGGCTGTGGAAGGGCTGCCTAGGGCAGGTGATGGCCAGCAAGAGCTTTCAGTGCTAGCCCCTTTGGTGTGGGAGCAGTGGCTGGACGTTTTGAATTTCGGAGCTGGGCTGTGGCTGTGCCGAGAAGGAACGTCCCCACTGTGCTGTGGCTAGGAAGCTCAGAGCACCAGTGCTTGTGGGGCTGTGGAAGGGCTGCCTAGGGAAGGTGATGGCCAGCAAGAGCTTTCAGTGGTAGCCCCTTTGGTGTGGGAGCAGTGGCTGGACATTTCGAATTTCGGAGCTGGGCTGTGGCTGTGCCGAGAAGGAACGTCCCCACTGTGCTGTGGCTAGGAAGCTCAGAGCGCCAGTGCTTGTGGGGCTGTGGAAGGGCTGCCTAGGGCAGGTGATGGCCAGCAAGAGCTTTCAGTGGTAGCCCCTTTGGTGTGGGAGCAGTGGCTGGAGGTTTCGAATTTCGGAGCTGGGCTGTGGCTGTGCCGAGAAGGAACGTCCCCACTGTGCTGTGGCTAGGAAGCTCAGAGCGCCAGTGCTTGTGGGGCTGTGGAAGGGCTGCCTAGGGCAGGTGATGGCCAGCAAGAGCTTTCAGTGCTAGCCCCTTTGGTGTGGGAGCAGTGGCTGGACGTTTCGAATTTGGGAGCTGGGCTGTGGCTGTGCCGAGAAGGAACGTCCCCACTGTGCTGTGGCTAGGAAGCTCAGAGCGCCAGTGCTTGTGGGGCTGTGGAAGGGCTGCCTAGGGAAGGTGATGGCCAGCAAGAGCTTTCAGTGCTAGCCCCTTTGGTGTGGGAGCAGTGGCTGGACGTTTTGAATTTGGGAGCTGGGCTGTGGCTGTGCCGAGAAGGAACGTCCCCACTGTGCTGTGGCTAGGAAGCTCAGAGCGCCAGTGCTTGTGGGGCTGTGGAAGGGCTGCCTAGGGGAGGTGATGGCCAGCAAGAGCTTTCAGTGCTAGCCCCTTTGGTGTGGGAGCAGTGGCTGGACGTTTTGAATTTCGGAGCTGGGCTGTGGCTGTGCCGAGAAGGAACGTCCCCACTGTGCTGTGGCTAGGAAGCTCAGAGCGCCAGTGCTTGTGGGGCTGTGGAAGGGCTGCCTAGGGAAGGTGATGGCCAGCAAGAGCTTTCAGTGGTAGCCCCTTTGGTGTGGGAGCAGTGGCTGGACGTTTCGAATTTGGGAGCTGGGCTGTGGCTGTGCTGAGAAGGAACGTCCCCACTGTGCTGTGGCTAGGAAGCTCAGAGCGCCAGTGCTTGTGGGGCTGTGGAAGGGCTGCCTAGGGCAGGTGATGGCCAGCAAGAGCTTTCAGTGGTAGCCCCTTTGGTGTGGGAGCAGTGGCTGGACGTTTCGAATTTGGGAGCTGGGCTGTGGCTGTGCTGAGAAGGAACGTCCCCACTGTGCTGTGGCTAGGAAGCTCAGAGCGCCAGTGCTTGTGGGGCTGTGGAAGGGCTGCCTAGGGCAGGTGATGGCCAGCAAGAGCTTTCAGTGCTAGCCCCTTTGGTGTGGGAGCAGTGGCTGGACGTTTTGAATTTGGGAGCTGGGCTGTGGCTGTGCCGAGAAGGAATGTCCCCACTGTGCTGTGGCTAGGAAGCTCAGAGCGCCAGTGCTTGTGGGGCTGTGGAAGGGCTGCCTAGGGAAGGTGAGGGCCAGCAAGAGCTTTCAGTGCTAGCCCCTTTGGTGTGGGAGCAGTGGCTGGACGTTTTGAATTTGGGAGCTGGGCTGTGGCTGTGCCGAGAAGGAACGTCCCCACTGTGCTGTGGCTAGGAAGCTCAGAGCGCCAGTGCTTGTGGGGCTGTGGAAGGGCTGCCTAGGGGAGGTGATGGCCAGCAAGAGCTTTCAGTGCTAGCCCCTTTGGTGTGGGAGCAGTGGCTGGACGTTTCGAATTTCGGAGCTGGGCTGTGGCTGTGCCGAGAAGGAACGTCCCCACTGTGCTGTGGCTAGGAAGCTCAGAGCGCCAGTGCTTGTGGGGCTGTGGAAGGGCTGCCTAGGGAAGGTGATGGCCAGCAAGAGCTTTCAGTGCTAGCCCCTTTGGTGTGGGAGCAGTGGCTGGACGTTTCGAATTTGGGAGCTGGGCTGTGGCTGTGCCGAGAAGGAACGTCCCCACTGTGCTGTGGCTAGGAAGCTCAGAGCGCCAGTGCTTGTGGGGCTGTGGAAGGGCTGCCTAGGGCAGGTGATGGCCAGCAAGAGCTTTCAGTGGTAGCCCCTTTGGTGTGGGAGCAGTGGCTGGACGTTTCGAATTTCGGAGCTGGGCTGTGGCTGTGCCGAGAAGGAACGTCCCCACTGTGCTGTGGCTAGGAAGCTCAGAGCGCCAGTGCTTGTGGGGCTGTGGAAGGGCTGCCTAGGGAAGGTGAGGGCCAGCAAGAGCTTTCAGTGCTAGCCCCTTTGGTGTGGGAGCAGTGGCTGGACGTTTCGAATTTGGGAGCTGGGCTGTGGCTGTGCCGAGAAGGAACGTCCCCACTGTGCTGTGGCTAGGAAGCTCAGAGCGCCAGTGCTTGTGGGGCTGTGGAAGGGCTGCCTAGGGAAGGTGATGGCCAGCAAGAGCTTTCAGTGCTAGCCCCTTTGGTGTGGGAGCAGTGGCTGGACGTTTCGAATTTGGGAGCTGGGCTGTGGCTGTGCCGAGAAGGAACGTCCCCACTGTGCTGTGGCTAGGAAGCTCAGAGCGCCAGTGCTTGTGGGGCTGTGGAAGGGCTGCCTAGGGCAGGTGATGGCCAGCAAGAGCTTTCAGTGCTAGCCCCTTTGGTGTGGGAGCAGTGGCTGGACGTTTTGAATTTCGGAGCTGGGCTGTGGCTGTGCTGAGAAGGAACGTCCCCACTGTGCTGTGGCTAGGAAGCTCAGAGCGCCAGTGCTTGTGGGGCTGTGGAAGGGCTGCCTAGGGCAGGTGATGGCCAGCAAGAGCTCTCAGTGCTAGCCCCTTTGGTGTGGGAGCAGTGGCTGGACGTTTCGAATTTGGGAGCTGGGCTGTGGCTGTGCCGAGAAGGAACGTCCCCACTGTGCTGTGGCTAGGAAGCTCAGAGCGCCAGTGCTTGTGGGGCTGTGGAAGGGCTGCCTAGGGCAGGTGATGGCCAGCAAGAGCTTTCAGTGCTAGCCCCTTTGGTGTGGGAGCAGTGGCTGGACGTTTTGAATTTGGGAGCTGGGCTGTGGCTGTGCCGAGAAGGAACGTCCCCACTGTGCTGTGGCTAGGAAGCTCAGAGCGCCAGTGCTTGTGGGGCTGTGGAAGGGCTGCCTAGGGAAGGTGATGGCCAGCAAGAGCTTTCAGTGCTAGCCCCTTTGGTGTGGGAGCAGTGGCTGGACATTTCGAATTTCGGAGCTGGGCTGTGGCTGTGCCGAGAAGGAACGTCCCCACTGTGCTGTGGCTAGGAAGCTCAGAGCGCCAGTGCTTGTGGGGCTGTGGAAGGGCTGCCTAGGGCAGGTGATGGCCAGCAAGAGCTTTCAGTGCTAGCCCCTTTGGTGTGGGAGCAGTGGCTGGACGTTTTGAATTTCAGAGCTGGGCTGTGGCTGTGCTGAGAAGGAACGTCCCCACTGTGCTGTGGCTAGGAAGCTCAGAGCGCCAGTGCTTGTGGGGCTGTGGAAGGGCTGCCTAGGGCAGGTGATGGCCAGCAAGAGCTTTCAGTGCTAGCCCCTTTGGTGTGGGAGCAGTGGCTGGACGTTTCGAATTTGGGAGCTGGGCTGTGGCTGTGCCGAGAAGGAACGTCCCCACTGTGCTGTGGCTAGGAAGCTCAGAGCGCCAGTGCTTGTGGGGCTGTGGAAGGGCTGCCTAGGGCAGGTGATGGCCAGCAAGAGCTTTCAGTGCTAGCCCCTTTGGTGTGGGAGCAGTGGCTGGACGTTTCGAATTTCGGAGCTGGGCTGTGGCTGTGCTGAGAAGGAACGTCCCCACTGTGCTGTGGCTAGGAAGCTCAGAGCGCCAGTGCTTGTGGGGCTGTGGAAGGGCTGCCTAGGGCAGGTGATGGCCAGCAAGAGCTTTCAGTGCTAGCCCCTTTGGTGTGGGAGCAGTGGCTGGAGGTTTTGAATTTCGGAGCTGGGCTGTGTCTGTGCCGAGAAGGAACGTCCCCACTGTGCTGTGGCTAGGAAGCTCAGAGCGCCAGTGCTTGTGGGGCTGTGGAAGGGCTGCCTAGGGCAGGCGATGGCCAGCAAGAGCTTTCAGTGCTAGCCCCTTTGGTGTGGGAGCAGTGGCTGGACGTTTTGAATTTCGGAGCTGGGCTGTGGCTGTGCCGAGAAGGAACGTCCCCACTGTGCTGTGGCTAGGAAGCTCAGAGCGCCAGTGCTTGTGGGGCTGTGGAAGGGCTGCCTAGGGCAGGTGATGGCCAGCAAGAGCTCTCAGTGCTAGCCCCTTTGGTGTGGGAGCAGTGGCTGGACGTTTCGAATTTCGGAGCTGGGCTGTGGCTGTGCCGAGAAGGAACGTCCCCACTGTGCTGTGGCTAGGAAGCTCAGAGCGCCAGTGCTTGTGGGGCTGTGGAAGGGCTGCCTAGGGAAGGTGATGGCCAGCAAGAGCTTTCAGTGCTAGCCCCTTTGGTGTGGGAGCAGTGGCTGGACGTTTTGAATTTCGGAGCTGGGCTGTGGCTGTGCCGAGAAGGAACGTCCCCACTGTGCTGTGGCTAGGAAGCTCAGAGCGCCAGTGCTTGTGGGGCTGTGGAAGGGCTGCCTAGGGAAGGTGATGGCCAGCAAGAGCTTTCAGTGCTAGCCCCTTTGGTGTGGGAGCAGTGGCTGGACATTTCGAATTTCGGAGCTGGGCTGTGGCTGTGCCGAGAAGGAACGTCCCCACTGTGCTGTGGCTAGGAAGCTCAGAGCGCCAGTGCTTGTGGGGCTGTGGAAGGGCTGCCTAGGGCAGGTGATGGCCAGCAAGAGCTTTCAGTGCTAGCCCCTTTGGTGTGGGAGCAGTGGCTGGACGTTTTGAATTTCGGAGCTGGGCTGTGGCTGTGCCGAGAAGGAACGTCCCCACTGTGCTGTGGCTAGGAAGCTCAGAGCGCCAGTGCTTGTGGGGCTGTGGAAGGGCTGCCTAGGGCAGGTGATGGCCAGCAAGAGCTTTCAGTGCTAGCCCCTTTGGTGTGGGAGCAGTGGCTGGACGTTTTGAATTTCGGAGCTGGGCTGTGGCTGTGCCGAGAAGGAACGTCCCCACTGTGCTGTGGCTAGGAAGCTCAGAGCGCCAGTGCTTGTGGGGCTGTGGAAGGGCAGCCTAGGGCAGGCGATGGCCAGCAAGAGCTTTCAGTGCTAGCCCCTTTGGTGTGGGAGCAGTGGCTGGAGGTTTCGAATTTCGGAGCTGGGCTGTGGCTGTGCCGAGAAGGAACGTCCCCACTGTGCTGTGGCTAGGAAGCTCAGAGCGCCAGTGCTTGTGGGGCTGTGGAAGGGCTGCCTAGGGCAGGTGATGGCCAGCAAGAGCTTTCAGTGCTAGCCCCTTTGGTGTGGGAGCAGTGGCTGGACGTTTTGAATTTCGGAGCTGGGCTGTGGCTGTGCCGAGAAGGAACGTCCCCACTGTGCTGTGGCTAGGAAGCTCAGAGCGCCAGTGCTTGTGGGGCTGTGGAAGGGCTGCCTAGGGCAGGTGATGGCCAGCAAGAGCTTTCAGTGCTAGCCCCTTTGGTGTGGGAGCAGTGGCTGGACGTTTTGAATTTGGGAGCTGGGCTGTGGCTGTGCCGAGAAGGAACGTCCCCACTGTGCTGTGGCTAGGAAGCTCAGAGCGCCAGTGCTTGTGGGGCTGTGGAAGGGCTGCCTAGGGGAGGTGATGGCCAGCAAGAGCTTTCAGTGCTAGCCCCTTTGGTGTGGGAGCAGTGGCTGGACGTTTTGAATTTCGGAGCTGGGCTGTGGCTGTGCCGAGAAGGAACGTCCCCACTGTGCTGTGGCTAGGAAGCTCAGAGCGCCAGTGCTTGTGGGGCTGTGGAAGGGCTGCCTAGGGCAGGTGATGGCCAGCAAGAGCTTTCAGTGCTAGCCCCTTTGGTGTGGGAGCAGTGGCTGGACGTTTTGAATTTGGGAGCTGGGCTGTGGCTGTGCCGAGAAGGAATGTCCCCACTGTGCTGTGGCTAGGAAGCTCAGAGCGCCAGTGCTTGTGGGGCTGTGGAAGGGCTGCCTAGGGAAGGTGAGGGCCAGCAAGAGCTTTCAGTGCTAGCCCCTTTGGTGTGGGAGCAGTGGCTGGACGTTTTGAATTTGGGAGCTGGGCTGTGGCTGTGCCGAGAAGGAACGTCCCCACTGTGCTGTGGCTAGGAAGCTCAGAGCGCCAGTGCTTGTGGGGCTGTGGAAGGGCTGCCTAGGGAAGGTGATGGCCAGCAAGAGCTTTCAGTGCTAGCCCCTTTGGTGTGGGAGCAGTGGCTGGACGTTTCGAATTTGGGAGCTGGGCTGTGGCTGTGCCGAGAAGGAACGTCCCCACTGTGCTGTGGCTAGGAAGCTCAGAGCGCCAGTGCTTGTGGGGCTGTGGAAGGGCTGCCTAGGGAAGGGGATGGCCAGCAAGAGCTTTCAGTGCTAGCCCCTTTGGTGTGGGAGCAGTGGCTGGACATTTCGAATTTCGGAGCTGGGCTGTGGCTGTGCCGAGAAGGAACGTCCCCACTGTGCTGTGGCTAGGAAGCTCAGAGCGCCAGTGCTTGTGGGGCTGTGGAAGGGCTGCCTAGGGCAGGTGATGGCCAGCAAGAGCTTTCAGTGCTAGCCCCTTTGGTGTGGGAGCAGTGGCTGGACGTTTTGAATTTCGGAGCTGGGCTGTGGCTGTGCCGAGAAGGAACGTCCCCACTGTGCTGTGGCTAGGAAGCTCAGAGCACCAGTGCTTGTGGGGCTGTGGAAGGGCTGCCTAGGGAAGGTGATGGCCAGCAAGAGCTTTCAGTGGTAGCCCCTTTGGTGTGGGAGCAGTGGCTGGACATTTCGAATTTCGGAGCTGGGCTGTGGCTGTGCCGAGAAGGAACGTCCCCACTGTGCTGTGGCTAGGAAGCTCAGAGCGCCAGTGCTTGTGGGGCTGTGGAAGGGCTGCCTAGGGCAGGTGATGGCCAGCAAGAGCTTTCAGTGCTAGCCCCTTTGGTGTGGGAGCAGTGGCTGGAGGTTTCGAATTTCGGAGCTGGGCTGTGGCTGTGCCGAGAAGGAACGTCCCCACTGTGCTGTGGCTAGGAAGCTCAGAGCGCCAGTGCTTGTGGGGCTGTGGAAGGGCTGCCTAGGGCAGGTGATGGCCAGCAAGAGCTTTCAGTGCTAGCCCCTTTGGTGTGGGAGCAGTGGCTGGACGTTTCGAATTTGGGAGCTGGGCTGTGGCTGTGCCGAGAAGGAACGTCCCCACTGTGCTGTGGCTAGGAAGCTCAGAGCGCCAGTGCTTGTGGGGCTGTGGAAGGGCTGCCTAGGGAAGGTGATGGCCAGCAAGAGCTTTCAGTGCTAGCCCCTTTGGTGTGGGAGCAGTGGCTGGACGTTTCGAATTTCGGAGCTGGGCTGTGGCTGTGCCGAGAAGGAACGTCCCCACTGTGCTGTGGCTAGGAAGCTCAGAGCGCCAGTGCTTGTGGGGCTGTGGAAGGGCTGCCTAGGGGAGGTGATGGCCAGCAAGAGCTTTCAGTGCTAGCCCCTTTGGTGTGGGAGCAGTGGCTGAACGTTTTGAATTTCGGAGCTGGGCTGTGGCTGTGCCGAGAAGGAACGTCCCCACTGTGCTGTGGCTAGGAAGCTCAGAGCGCCAGTGCTTGTGGGGCTGTGGAAGGGCTGCCTAGGGAAGGTGATGGCCAGCAAGAGCTTTCAGTGCTAGCCCCTTTGGTGTGGGAGCAGTGGCTGGACATTTCGAATTTCGGAGCTGGGCTGTGGCTGTGCCGAGAAGGAACGTCCCCACTGTGCTGTGGCTAGGAAGCTCAGAGCGCCAGTGCTTGTGGGGCTGTGGAAGGGCTGCCTAGGGCAGGTGATGGCCAGCAAGAGCTTTCAGTGCTAGCCCCTTTGGTGTGGGAGCAGTGGCTGGACGTTTCGAATTTCGGAGCTGGGCTGTGGCTGTGCTGAGAAGGAACGTCCCCACTGTGCTGTGGCTAGGAAGCTCAGAGCGCCAGTGCTTGTGGGGCTGTGGAAGGGCTGCCTAGGGCAGGTGATGGCCAGCAAGAGCTTTCAGTGCTAGCCCCTTTGGTGTGGGAGCAGTGGCTGGACGTTTTGAATTTGGGAGCTGGGCTGTGGCTGTGCCGAGAAGGAACGTCCCCACTGTGCTGTGGCTAGGAAGCTCAGAGCACCAGTGCTTGTGGGGCTGTGGAAGGGCTGCCTAGGGAAGGTGATGGCCAGCAAGAGCTTTCAGTGGTAGCCCCTTTGGTGTGGGAGCAGTGGCTGGACATTTCGAATTTCGGAGCTGGGCTGTGGCTGTGCCGAGAAGGAACGTCCCCACTGTGCTGTGGCTAGGAAGCTCAGAGCGCCAGTGCTTGTGGGGCTGTGGAAGGGCTGCCTAGGGCAGGTGATGGCCAGCAAGAGCTTTCAGTGCTAGCCCCTTTGGTGTGGGAGCAGTGGCTGGAGGTTTCGAATTTCGGAGCTGGGCTGTGGCTGTGCCGAGAAGGAACGTCCCCACTGTGCTGTGGCTAGGAAGCTCAGAGCGCCAGTGCTTGTGGGGCTGTGGAAGGGCTGCCTAGGGCAGGTGATGGCCAGCAAGAGCTTTCAGTGCTAGCCCCTTTGGTGTGGGAGCAGTGGCTGGACGTTTTGAATTTCGGAGCTGGGCTGTGGCTGTGCCGAGAAGGAACGTCCCCACTGTGCTGTGGCTAGGAAGCTCAGAGCGCCAGTGCTTGTGGGGCTGTGGAAGGGCTGCCTAGGGAAGGTGATGGCCAGCAAGAGCTTTCAGTGCTAGCCCCTTTGGTGTGGGAGCAGTGGCTGGACGTTTTGAATTTGGGAGCTGGGCTGTGGCTGTGCCGAGAAGGAACGTCCCCACTGTGCTGTGGCTAGGAAGCTCAGAGCGCCAGTGCTTGTGGGGCTGTGGAAGGGCTGCCTAGGGGAGGTGATGGCCAGCAAGAGCTTTCAGTGCTAGCCCCTTTGGTGTGGGAGCAGTGGCTGGACGTTTCGAATTTGGGAGCTGGGCTGTGGCTGTGCTGAGAAGGAACGTCCCCACTGTGCTGTGGCTAGGAAGCTCAGAGCGCCAGTGCTTGTGGGGCTGTGGAAGGGCTGCCTAGGGCAGGTGATGGCCAGCAAGAGCTTTCAGTGCTAGCCCCTTTGGTGTGGGAGCAGTGGCTGGACGTTTTGAATTTCTGAGCTGGGCTGTGGCTGTGCCGAGAAGGAACGTCCCCACTGTGCTGTGGCTAGGAAGCTCAGAGCGCCAGTGCTTGTGGGGCTGTGGAAGGGCTGCCTAGGGGAGGTGATGGCCAGCAAGAGCTTTCAGTGCTAGCCCCTTTGGTGTGGGAGCAGTGGCTGGACGTTTCGAATTTCGGAGCTGGGCTGTGGCTGTGCCGAGAAGGAACGTCCCCACTGTGCTGTGGCTAGGAAGCTCAGAGCGCCAGTGCTTGTGGGGCTGTGGAAGGGCTGCCTAGGGCAGGTGATGGCCAGCAAGAGCTTTCAGTGCTAGCCCCTTTGGTGTGGGAGCAGTGGCTGGACGTTTTGAATTTCGGAGCTGGGCTGTGGCTGTGCCGAGAAGGAACGTCCCCACTGTGCTGTGGCTAGGAAGCTCAGAGCGCCAGTGCTTGTGGGGCTGTGGAAGGGCTGCCTAGGGAAGGTGATGGCCAGCAAGAGCTTTCAGTGCTAGCCCCTTTGGTGTGGGAGCAGTGGCTGGACGTTTTGAATTTCGGAGCTGGGCTGTGGCTGTGCCGAGAAGGAATGTCCCCACTGTGCTGTGGCTAGGAAGCTCAGAGCGCCAGTGCTTGTGGGGCTGTGGAAGGGCTGCCTAGGGAAGGTGAGGGCCAGCAAGAGCTTTCAGTGCTAGCCCCTTTGGTGTGGGAGCAGTGGCTGGACGTTTTGAATTTGGGAGCTGGGCTGTGGCTGTGCCGAGAAGGAACGTCCCCACTGTGCTGTGGCTAGGAAGCTCAGAGCGCCAGTGCTTGTGGGGCTGTGGAAGGGCTGCCTAGGGCAGGTGATGGCCAGCAAGAGCTTTCAGTGCTAGCCCCTTTGGTGTGGGAGCAGTGGCTGGACGTTTCGAATTTGGGAGCTGGGCTGTGGCTGTGCCGAGAAGGAACGTCCCCACTGTGCTGTGGCTAGGAAGCTCAGAGCGCCAGTGCTTGTGGGGCTGTGGAAGGGCTGCCTAGGGCAGGTGATGGCCAGCAAGAGCTTTCAGTGCTAGCCCCTTTGGTGTGGGAGCAGTGGCTGGACGTTTTGAATTTCGGAGCTGGGCTGTGGCTGTGCTGAGAAGGAACGTCCCCACTGTGCTGTGGCTAGGAAGCTCAGAGCGCCAGTGCTTGTGGGGCTGTGGAAGGGCTGCCTAGGGCAGGTGATGGCCAGCAAGAGCTCTCAGTGCTAGCCCCTTTGGTGTGGGAGCAGTGGCTGGACGTTTCGAATTTGGGAGCTGGGCTGTGGCTGTTCCGAGAAGGAACGTCCCCACTGTGCTGTGGCTAGGAAGCTCAGAGCGCCAGTGCTTGTGGGGCTGTGGAAGGGCTGCCTAGGGCAGGTGCTGGCCAGCAAGAGCTTTCAGTGCTAGCCCCTTTGGTGTGGGAGCAGTGGCTGGAGGTTTCGAATTTCGGAGCTGGGCTGTGGCTGTGCCGAGAAGGAACGTCCCCACTGTGCTGTGGCTAGGAAGCTCAGAGCGCCAGTGCTTGTGGGGCTGTGGAAGGGCTGCCTAGGGCAGGTGATGGCCAGCAAGAGCTTTCAGTGCTAGCCCCTTTGGTGTGGGAGCAGTGGCTGGACGTTTTGAATTTGGGAGCTGGGCTGTGGCTGTGCCGAGAAGGAACGTCCCCACTGTGCTGTGGCTAGGAAGCTCAGAGCGCCAGTGCTTGTGGGGTTGTGGAAGGGCTGCCTAGGGAAGGTGATGGCCAGCAAGAGCTTTCAGTGCTAGCCCCTTTGGTGTGGGAGCAGTGGCTGGACGTTTTGAATTTGGGAGCTGGGCTGTGGCTGTGCTGAGAAGGAACGTCCCCACTGTGCTGTGGCTAGGAAGCTCAGAGCGCCAGTGCTTGTGGGGCTGTGGAAGGGCTGCCTAGGGCAGGTGATGGCCAGCAAGAGCTTTCAGTGCTAGCCCTTTTGGTGTGGGAGCAGTGGCTGGACGTTTCGAATTTCGGAGCTGGGCTGTGGCTGTGCTGAGAAGGAACGTCCCCACTGTGCTGTGGCTAGGAAGCTCAGAGCGCCAGTGCTTGTGGGGCTG
Source organism: Aptenodytes patagonicus (assembly GCF_965638725.1). NCBI lineage: Eukaryota > Metazoa > Chordata > Aves > Sphenisciformes > Spheniscidae > Aptenodytes > Aptenodytes patagonicus. Next base: position 166,647 of record NW_027471999.1, on the reverse strand, counting down.
TGGAAGGGCTGCCTAGGGCAGGTGATGGCCAGCAAGAGCTTTCAGTGCTAGCCCCTTTGGTGTGGGAGCAGTGGCTGGACGTTTTGAATTTCTGAGCTGGGCTGTGGCTGTGCCGAGAAGGAACGTCCCCACTGTGCTGTGGCTAGGAAGCTCAGAGCGCCAGTGCTTGTGGGGCTGTGGAAGGGCTGCCTAGGGCAGGTGATGGCCAGCAAGAGCTTTCAGTGCTAGCCCCTTTGGTGTGGGAGCAGTGGCTGGACGTTTTGAATTTCTGAGCTGGGCTGTGGCTGTGCCGAGAAGGAACGTCCCCACTGTGCTGTGGCTAGGAAGCTCAGAGCGCCAGTGCTTGTGGGGCTGTGGAAGGGCTGCCTAGGGCAGGTGATGGCCAGCAAGAGCTTTCAGTGCTAGCCCCTTTGGTGTGGGAGCAGTGGCTGGACGTTTCGAATTTCGGAGCTGGGCTGTGGCTGTGCTGAGAAGGAACGTCCCCACTGTGCTGTGGCTAGGAAGCTCAGAGCGCCAGTGCTTGTGGGGCTGTGGAAGGGCTGCCTAGGGCAGGTGATGGCCAGCAAGAGCTTTCAGTGCTAGCCCCTTTGGTGTGGGAGCAGTGGCTGGACGTTTTGAATTTGGGAGCTGGGCTGTGGCTGTGCCGAGAAGGAACGTCCCCACTGTGCTGTGGCTAGGAAGCTCAGAGCACCAGTGCTTGTGGGGCTGTGGAAGGGCTGCCTAGGGAAGGTGATGGCCAGCAAGAGCTTTCAGTGGTAGCCCCTTTGGTGTGGGAGCAGTGGCTGGACATTTCGAATTTCGGAGCTGGGCTGTGGCTGTGCCGAGAAGGAACGTCCCCACTGTGCTGTGGCTAGGAAGCTCAGAGCGCCAGTGCTTGTGGGGCTGTGGAAGGGCTGCCTAGGGCAGGTGATGGCCAGCAAGAGCTTTCAGTGCTAGCCCCTTTGGTGTGGGAGCAGTGGCTGGAGGTTTCGAATTTCGGAGCTGGGCTGTGGCTGTGCCGAGAAGGAACGTCCCCACTGTGCTGTGGCTAGGAAGCTCAGAGCGCCAGTGCTTGTGGGGCTGTGGAAGGGCTGCCTAGGGCAGGTGATGGCCAGCAAGAGCTTTCAGTGCTAGCCCCTTTGGTGTGGGAGCAGTGGCTGGACGTTTTGAATTTCGGAGCTGGGCTGTGGCTGTGCCGAGAAGGAACGTCCCCACTGTGCTGTGGCTAGGAAGCTCAGAGCGCCAGTGCTTGTGGGGCTGTGGAAGGGCTGCCTAGGGAAGGTGATGGCCAGCAAGAGCTTTCAGTGCTAGCCCCTTTGGTGTGGGAGCAGTGGCTGGACGTTTTGAATTTGGGAGCTGGGCTGTGGCTGTGCCGAGAAGGAACGTCCCCACTGTGCTGTGGCTAGGAAGCTCAGAGCGCCAGTGCTTGTGGGGCTGTGGAAGGGCTGCCTAGGGGAGGTGATGGCCAGCAAGAGCTTTCAGTGCTAGCCCCTTTGGTGTGGGAGCAGTGGCTGGACGTTTTGAATTTGGGAGCTGGGCTGTGGCTGTGCTGAGAAGGAACGTCCCCACTGTGCTGTGGCTAGGAAGCTCAGAGCGCCAGTGCTTGTGGGGCTGTGGAAGGGCTGCCTAGGGGAGGTGATGGCCAGCAAGAGCTTTCAGTGCTAGCCCTTTTGGTGTGGGAGCAGTGGCTGGACGTTTCGAATTTCGGAGCTGGGCTGTGGCTGTGCTGAGAAGGAACGTCCCCACTGTGCTGTGGCTAGGAAGCTCAGAGCGCCAGTGCTTGTGGGGCTGTGGAAGGGCTGCCTAGGGCAGGTGATGGCCAGCAAGAGCTTTCAGTGCTAGCCCCTTTGGTGTGGGAGCAGTGGCTGGACGTTTTGAATTTCTGAGCTGGGCTGTGGCTGTGCCGAGAAGGAACGTCCCCACTGTGCTGTGGCTAGGAAGCTCAGAGCGCCAGTGCTTGTGGGGCTGTGGAAGGGCTGCCTAGGGCAGGTGATGGCCAGCAAGAGCTTTCAGTGCTAGCCCCTTTGGTGTGGGAGCAGTGGCTGGACGTTTTGAATTTCTGAGCTGGGCTGTGGCTGTGCCGAGAAGGAACGTCCCCACTGTGCTGTGGCTAGGAAGCTCAGAGCGCCAGTGCTTGTGGGGCTGTGGAAGGGCTGCCTAGGGGAGGTGATGGCCAGCAAGAGCTTTCAGTGCTAGCCCCTTTGGTGTGGGAGCAGTGGCTGGACGTTTCGAATTTCGGAGCTGGGCTGTGGCTGTGCCGAGAAGGAACGTCCCCACTGTGCTGTGGCTAGGAAGCTCAGAGCGCCAGTGCTTGTGGGGCTGTGGAAGGGCTGCCTAGGGCAGGTGATGGCCAGCAAGAGCTTTCAGTGCTAGCCCCTTTGGTGTGGGAGCAGTGGCTGGACGTTTTGAATTTCGGAGCTGGGCTGTGGCTGTGCCGAGAAGGAACGTCCCCACTGTGCTGTGGCTAGGAAGCTCAGAGCGCCAGTGCTTGTGGGGCTGTGGAAGGGCTGCCTAGGGAAGGTGATGGCCAGCAAGAGCTTTCAGTGCTAGCCCCTTTGGTGTGGGAGCAGTGGCTGGACGTTTTGAATTTCGGAGCTGGGCTGTGGCTGTGCCGAGAAGGAATGTCCCCACTGTGCTGTGGCTAGGAAGCTCAGAGCGCCAGTGCTTGTGGGGCTGTGGAAGGGCTGCCTAGGGAAGGTGAGGGCCAGCAAGAGCTTTCAGTGCTAGCCCCTTTGGTGTGGGAGCAGTGGCTGGACGTTTTGAATTTGGGAGCTGGGCTGTGGCTGTGCCGAGAAGGAACGTCCCCACTGTGCTGTGGCTAGGAAGCTCAGAGCGCCAGTGCTTGTGGGGCTGTGGAAGGGCTGCCTAGGGCAGGTGATGGCCAGCAAGAGCTTTCAGTGCTAGCCCCTTTGGTGTGGGAGCAGTGGCTGGACGTTTCGAATTTGGGAGCTGGGCTGTGGCTGTGCCGAGAAGGAACGTCCCCACTGTGCTGTGGCTAGGAAGCTCAGAGCGCCAGTGCTTGTGGGGCTGTGGAAGGGCTGCCTAGGGCAGGTGATGGCCAGCAAGAGCTTTCAGTGCTAGCCCCTTTGGTGTGGGAGCAGTGGCTGGACGTTTTGAATTTCGGAGCTGGGCTGTGGCTGTGCTGAGAAGGAACGTCCCCACTGTGCTGTGGCTAGGAAGCTCAGAGCGCCAGTGCTTGTGGGGCTGTGGAAGGGCTGCCTAGGGCAGGTGATGGCCAGCAAGAGCTCTCAGTGCTAGCCCCTTTGGTGTGGGAGCAGTGGCTGGACGTTTCGAATTTGGGAGCTGGGCTGTGGCTGTTCCGAGAAGGAACGTCCCCACTGTGCTGTGGCTAGGAAGCTCAGAGCGCCAGTGCTTGTGGGGCTGTGGAAGGGCTGCCTAGGGCAGGTGATGGCCAGCAAGAGCTTTCAGTGCTAGCCCCTTTGGTGTGGGAGCAGTGGCTGGAGGTTTCGAATTTCGGAGCTGGGCTGTGGCTGTGCCGAGAAGGAACGTCCCCACTGTGCTGTGGCTAGGAAGCTCAGAGCGCCAGTGCTTGTGGGGCTGTGGAAGGGCTGCCTAGGGCAGGTGATGGCCAGCAAGAGCTTTCAGTGCTAGCCCCTTTGGTGTGGGAGCAGTGGCTGGACGTTTTGAATTTGGGAGCTGGGCTGTGGCTGTGCCGAGAAGGAACGTCCCCACTGTGCTGTGGCTAGGAAGCTCAGAGCGCCAGTGCTTGTGGGGTTGTGGAAGGGCTGCCTAGGGAAGGTGATGGCCAGCAAGAGCTTTCAGTGCTAGCCCCTTTGGTGTGGGAGCAGTGGCTGGACGTTTTGAATTTGGGAGCTGGGCTGTGGCTGTGCCGAGAAGGAACGTCCCCACTGTGCTGTGGCTAGGAAGCTCAGAGCGCCAGTGCTTGTGGGGCTGTGGAAGGGCTGCCTAGGGCAGGTGATGGCCAGCAAGAGCTTTCAGTGCTAGCCCCTTTGGTGTGGGAGCAGTGGCTGGACGTTTTGAATTTGGGAGCTGGGCTGTGGCTGTGCTGAGAAGGAACGTCCCCACTGTGCTGTGGCTAGGAAGCTCAGAGCGCCAGTGCTTGTGGGGCTGTGGAAGGGCTGCCTAGGGCAGGTGATGGCCAGCAAGAGCTTTCAGTGCTAGCCCTTTTGGTGTGGGAGCAGTGGCTGGACGTTTCGAATTTCGGAGCTGGGCTGTGGCTGTGCTGAGAAGGAACGTCCCCACTGTGCTGTGGCTAGGAAGCTCAGAGCGCCAGTGCTTGTGGGGCTGTGGAAGGGCTGCCTAGGGCAGGTGATGGCCAGCAAGAGCTTTCAGTGCTAGCCCCTTTGGTGTGGGAGCAGTGGCTGGACGTTTTGAATTTCTGAGCTGGGCTGTGGCTGTGCCGAGAAGGAACGTCCCCACTGTGCTGTGGCTAGGAAGCTCAGAGCGCCAGTGCTTGTGGGGCTGTGGAAGGGCTGCCTAGGGCAGGTGATGGCCAGCAAGAGCTTTCAGTGCTAGCCCCTTTGGTGTGGGAGCAGTGGCTGGACGTTTTGAATTTCTGAGCTGGGCTGTGGCTGTGCCGAGAAGGAACGTCCCCACTGTGCTGTGGCTAGGAAGCTCAGAGCGCCAGTGCTTGTGGGGCTGTGGAAGGGCTGCCTAGGGGAGGTGATGGCCAGCAAGAGCTTTCAGTGCTAGCCCCTTTGGTGTGGGAGCAGTGGCTGGACGTTTTGAATTTGGGAGCTGGGCTGTGGCTGTGCCGAGAAGGAACGTCCCCACTGTGCTGTGGCTAGGAAGCTCAGAGCGCCAGTGCTTGTGGGGCTGTGGAAGGGCTGCCTAGGGCAGGTGATGGCCAGCAAGAGCTTTCAGTGCTAGCCCCTTTGGTGTGGGAGCAGTGGCTGGACGTTTTGAATTTCGGAGCTGGGCTGTGGCTGTGCCGAGAAGGAACGTCCCCACTGTGCTGTGGCTAGGAAGCTCAGAGCGCCAGTGCTTGTGGGGCTGTGGAAGGGCTGCCTAGGGAAGGTGAAGGCCAGCAAGAGCTTTCAGTGCTAGCCCCTTTGGTGTGGGAGCAGTGGCTGGACGTTTTGAATTTCGGAGCTGGGCTGTGGCTGTGCCGAGAAGGAATGTCCCCACTGTGCTGTGGCTAGGAAACTCAGAGCGCCAGTGCTTGTGGGGCTGTGGAAGGGCTGCCTAGGGAAGGTGAGGGCCAGCAAGAGCTTTCAGTGCTAGCCCCTTTGGTGTGGGAGCAGTGGCTGGACGTTTTGAATTTGGGAGCTGGGCTGTGGCTGTGCCGAGAAGGAACGTCCCCACTGTGCTGTGGCTAGGAAGCTCAGAGCGCCAGTGCTTGTGGGGCTGTGGAAGGGCTGCCTAGGGCAGGTGATGGCCAGCAAGAGCTTTCAGTGCTAGCCCCTTTGGTGTGGGAGCAGTGGCTGGACGTTTCGAATTTGGGAGCTGGGCTGTGGCTGTGCCGAGAAGGAACGTCCCCACTGTGCTGTGGCTAGGAAGCTCAGAGCGCCAGTGCTTGTGGGGCTGTGGAAGGGCTGCCTAGGGCAGGTGATGGCCAGCAAGAGCTTTCAGTGCTAGCCCCTTTGGTGTGGGAGCAGTGGCTGGACGTTTTGAATTTCGGAGCTGGGCTGTGGCTGTGCTGAGAAGGAACGTCCCCACTGTGCTGTGGCTAGGAAGCTCAGAGCGCCAGTGCTTGTGGGGCTGTGGAAGGGCTGCCTAGGGCAGGTGAGGGCCAGCAAGAGCTTTCAGTGCTAGCCCCTTTGGTGTGGGAGCAGTGGCTGGACGTTTCGAATTTGGGAGCTGGGCTGTGGCTGTGCCGAGAAGGAACGTCCCCACTGTGCTGTGGCTAGGAAGCTCAGAGCGCCAGTGCTTGTGGGGCTGTGGAAGGGCTGCCTAGGGAAGGTGATGGCCAGCAAGAGCTTTCAGTGCTAGCCCCTTTGGTGTGGGAGCAGTGGCTGGACGTTTTGAATTTCGGAGCTGGGCTGTGGCTGTGCCGAGAAGGAACGTCCCCACTGTGCTGTGGCTAGGAAGCTCAGAGCGCCAGTGCTTGTGGGGCTGTGGAAGGGCTGCCTAGGGCAGGTGATGGCCAGCAAGAGCTTTCAGTGCTAGCCCCTTTGGTGTGGGAGCAGTGGCTGGACGTTTTGAATTTCGGAGCTGGGCTGTGGCTGTGCTGAGAAGGAACGTCCCCACTGTGCTGTGGCTAGGAAGCTCAGAGCGCCAGTGCTTGTGGGGCTGTGGAAGGGCTGCCTAGGGCAGGTGATGGCCAGCAAGAGCTCTCAGTGCTAGCCCCTTTGGTGTGGGAGCAGTGGCTGGACGTTTCGAATTTCGGAGCTGGGCTGTGGCTGTTCCGAGAAGGAACGTCCCCACTGTGCTGTGGCTAGGAAGCTCAGAGCGCCAGTGCTTGTGGGGCTGTGGAAGGGCTGCCTAGGGCAGGTGATGGCCAGCAAGAGCTTTCAGTGCTAGCCCCTTTGGTGTGGGAGCAGTGGCTGGACGTTTTGAATTTCGGAGCTGGGCTGTGGCTGTGCCGAGAAGGAACGTCCCCACTGTGCTGTGGCTAGGAAGCTCAGAGCGCCAGTGCTTGTGGGGCTGTGGAAGGGCTGCCTAGGGAAGGTGATGGCCAGCAAGAGCTTTCAGTGCTAGCCCCTTTGGTGTGGGAGCAGTGGCTGGACATTTCGAATTTCGGAGCTGGGCTGTGGCTGTGCCGAGAAGGAACGTCCCCACTGTGCTGTGGCTAGGAAGCTCAGAGCGCCAGTGCTTGTGGGGCTGTGGAAGGGCTGCCTAGGGCAGGTGATGGCCAGCAAGAGCTTTCAGTGCTAGCCCCTTTGGTGTGGGAGCAGTGGCTGGACGTTTTGAATTTCAGAGCTGGGCTGTGGCTGTGCTGAGAAGGAACGTCCCCACTGTGCTGTGGCTAGGAAGCTCAGAGCGCCAGTGCTTGTGGGGCTGTGGAAGGGCTGCCTAGGGAAGGTGATGGCCAGCAAGAGCTTTCAGTGCTAGCCCCTTTGGTGTGGGAGCAGTGGCTGGACGTTTCGAATTTGGGAGCTGGGCTGTGGCTGTGCCGAGAAGGAACGTCCCCACTGTGCTGTGGCTAGGAAGCTCAGAGCGCCAGTGCTTGTGGGGCTGTGGAAGGGCTGCCTAGGGAAGGTGATGGCCAGCAAGAGCTTTCAGTGCTAGCCCCTTTGGTGTGGGAGCAGTGGCTGGACGTTTCGAATTTGGGAGCTGGGCTGTGGCTGTGCCGAGAAGGAACGTCCCCACTGTGCTGTGGCTAGGAAGCTCAGAGCGCCAGTGCTTGTGGGGCTGTGGAAGGGCTGCCTAGGGCAGGTGATGGCCAGCAAGAGCTTTCAGTGCTAGCCCCTTTGGTGTGGGAGCAGTGGCTGGACGTTTTGAATTTCAGAGCTGGGCTGTGGCTGTGCCGAGAAGGAACGTCCCCACTGTGCTGTGGCTAGGAAGCTCAGAGCGCCAGTGCTTGTGGGGCTGTGGAAGGGCTGCCTAGGGAAGGTGATGGCCAGCAAGAGCTTTCAGTGCTAGCCCCTTTGGTGTGGGAGCAGTGGCTGGACGTTTCGAATTTGGGAGCTGGGCTGTGGCTGTGCCGAGAAGGAACGTCCCCACTGTGCTGTGGCTAGGAAGCTCAGAGCGCCAGTGCTTGTGGGGCTGTGGAAGGGCTGCCTAGGGCAGGTGATGGCCAGCAAGAGCTTTCAGTGCTAGCCCCTTTGGTGTGGGAGCAGTGGCTGGACGTTTCGAATTTCGGAGCTGGGCTGTGGCTGTGCCGAGAAGGAACGTCCCCACTGTGCTGTGGCTAGGAAGCTCAGAGCGCCAGTGCTTGTGGGGCTGTGGAAGGGCTGCCTAGGGAAGGTGATGGCCAGCAAGAGCTTTCAGTGCTAGCCCCTTTGGTGTGGGAGCAGTGGCTGGACGTTTCGAATTTCGGAGCTGGGCTGTGGCTGTGCCGAGAAGGAACGTCCCCACTGTGCTGTGGCTAGGAAGCTCAGAGCGCCAGTGCTTGTGGGGCTGTGGAAGGGCTGCCTAGGGCAGGTGAGGGCCAGCAAGAGCTTTCAGTGCTAGCCCCTTTGGTGTGGGAGCAGTGGCTGGACGTTTCGAATTTGGGAGCTGGGCTGTGGCTGTGCCGAGAAGGAACGTCCCCACTGTGCTGTGGCTAGGAAGCTCAGAGCGCCAGTGCTTGTGGGGCTGTGGAAGGGCTGCCTAGGGAAGGTGATGGCCAGCAAGAGCTTTCAGTGCTAGCCCCTTTGGTGTGGGAGCAGTGGCTGGACGTTTTGAATTTCGGAGCTGGGCTGTGGCTGTGCCGAGAAGGAACGTCCCCACTGTGCTGTGGCTAGGAAGCTCAGAGCGCCAGTGCTTGTGGGGCTGTGGAAGGGCTGCCTAGGGCAGGTGATGGCCAGCAAGAGCTTTCAGTGCTAGCCCCTTTGGTGTGGGAGCAGTGGCTGGACGTTTTGAATTTCGGAGCTGGGCTGTGGCTGTGCTGAGAAGGAACGTCCCCACTGTGCTGTGGCTAGGAAGCTCAGAGCGCCAGTGCTTGTGGGGCTGTGGAAGGGCTGCCTAGGGCAGGTGATGGCCAGCAAGAGCTCTCAGTGCTAGCCCCTTTGGTGTGGGAGCAGTGGCTGGACGTTTCGAATTTGGGAGCTGGGCTGTGGCTGTTCCGAGAAGGAACGTCCCCACTGTGCTGTGGCTAGGAAGCTCAGAGCGCCAGTGCTTGTGGGGCTGTGGAAGGGCTGCCTAGGGCAGGTGATGGCCAGCAAGAGCTTTCAGTGCTAGCCCCTTTGGTGTGGGAGCAGTGGCTGGACGTTTTGAATTTCGGAGCTGGGCTGTGGCTGTGCCGAGAAGGAACGTCCCCACTGTGCTGTGGCTAGGAAGCTCAGAGCGCCAGTGCTTGTGGGGCTGTGGAAGGGCTGCCTAGGGAAGGTGATGGCCAGCAAGAGCTTTCAGTGCTAGCCCCTTTGGTGTGGGAGCAGTGGCTGGACATTTCGAATTTCGGAGCTGGGCTGTGGCTGTGCCGAGAAGGAACGTCCCCACTGTGCTGTGGCTAGGAAGCTCAGAGCGCCAGTGCTTGTGGGGCTGTGGAAGGGCTGCCTAGGGCAGGTGATGGCCAGCAAGAGCTTTCAGTGCTAGCCCCTTTGGTGTGGGAGCAGTGGCTGGACGTTTTGAATTTCAGAGCTGGGCTGTGGCTGTGCTGAGAAGGAACGTCCCCACTGTGCTGTGGCTAGGAAGCTCAGAGCGCCAGTGCTTGTGGGGCTGTGGAAGGGCTGCCTAGGGAAGGTGATGGCCAGCAAGAGCTTTCAGTGCTAGCCCCTTTGGTGTGGGAGCAGTGGCTGGACGTTTCGAATTTGGGAGCTGGGCTGTGGCTGTGCCGAGAAGGAACGTCCCCACTGTGCTGTGGCTAGGAAGCTCAGAGCGCCAGTGCTTGTGGGGCTGTGGAAGGGCTGCCTAGGGAAGGTGATGGCCAGCAAGAGCTTTCAGTGCTAGCCCCTTTGGTGTGGGAGCAGTGGCTGGACGTTTCGAATTTGGGAGCTGGGCTGTGGCTGTGCCGAGAAGGAACGTCCCCACTGTGCTGTGGCTAGGAAGCTCAGAGCGCCAGTGCTTGTGGGGCTGTGGAAGGGCTGCCTAGGGCAGGTGATGGCCAGCAAGAGCTTTCAGTGCTAGCCCCTTTGGTGTGGGAGCAGTGGCTGGACGTTTTGAATTTGGGAGCTGGGCTGTGGCTGTGCCGAGAAGGAACGTCCCCACTGTGCTGTGGCTAGGAAGCTCAGAGCGCCAGTGCTTGTGGGGCTGTGGAAGGGCTGCCTAGGGAAGGCGATGGCCAGCAAGAGCTTTCAGTGCTAGCCCCTTTGGTGTGGGAGCAGTGGCTGGACGTTTCGAATTTCGGAGCTGGGCTGTGGCTGTGCCGAGAAGGAACGTCCCCACTGTGCTGTGGCTAGGAAGCTCAGAGCGCCAGTGCTTGTGGGGCTGTGGAAGGGCTGCCTAGGGCAGGTGATGGCCAGCAAGAGCTTTCAGTGCTAGCCCCTTTGGTGTGGGAGCAGTGGCTGGACGTTTCGAATTTGGGAGCTGGGCTGTGGCTGTGCCGAGAAGGAACGTCCCCACTGTGCTGTGGCTAGGAAGCTCAGAGCGCCAGTGCTTGTGGGGCTGTGGAAGGGCTGCCTAGGGCAGGTGATGGCCAGCAAGAGCTTTCAGTGCTAGCCCCTTTGGTGTGGGAGCAGTGGCTGGACGTTTTGAATTTCGGAGCTGGGCTGTGGCTGTGCTGAGAAGGAACGTCCCCACTGTGCTGTGGCTAGGAAGCTCAGAGCGCCAGTGCTTGTGGGGCTGTGGAAGGGCTGCCTAGGGCAGGTGATGGCCAGCAAGAGCTCTCAGTGCTAGCCCCTTTGGTGTGGGAGCAGTGGCTGGACGTTTCGAATTTGGGAGCTGGGCTGTGGCTGTTCCGAGAAGGAACGTCCCCACTGTGCTGTGGCTAGGAAGCTCAGAGCGCCAGTGCTTGTGGGGCTGTGGAAGGGCTGCCTAGGGCAGGTGATGGCCAGCAAGAGCTTTCAGTGCTAGCCCCTTTGGTGTGGGAGCAGTGGCTGGACGTTTTGAATTTCGGAGCTGGGCTGTGGCTGTGCCGAGAAGGAACGTCCCCACTGTGCTGTGGCTAGGAAGCTCAGAGCGCCAGTGCTTGTGGGGCTGTGGAAGGGCTGCCTAGGGAAGGTGATGGCCAGCAAGAGCTTTCAGTGCTAGCCCCTTTGGTGTGGGAGCAGTGGCTGGACATTTCGAATTTCGGAGCTGGGCTGTGGCTGTGCCGAGAAGGAACGTCCCCACTGTGCTGTGGCTAGGAAGCTCAGAGCGCCAGTGCTTGTGGGGCTGTGGAAGGGCTGCCTAGGGCAGGTGATGGCCAGCAAGAGCTTTCAGTGCTAGCCCCTTTGGTGTGGGAGCAGTGGCTGGACGTTTTGAATTTCAGAGCTGGGCTGTGGCTGTGCTGAGAAGGAACGTCCCCACTGTGCTGTGGCTAGGAAGCTCAGAGCGCCAGTGCTTGTGGGGCTGTGGAAGGGCTGCCTAGGGCAGGTGATGGCCAGCAAGAGCTTTCAGTGCTAGCCCCTTTGGTGTGGGAGCAGTGGCTGGACGTTTCGAATTTGGGAGCTGGGCTGTGGCTGTGCCGAGAAGGAACGTCCCCACTGTGCTGTGGCTAGGAAGCTCAGAGCGCCAGTGCTTGTGGGGCTGTGGAAGGGCTGCCTAGGGCAGGTGATGGCCAGCAAGAGCTTTCAGTGCTAGCCCCTTTGGTGTGGGAGCAGTGGCTGGACGTTTCGAATTTGGGAGCTGGGCTGTGGCTGTGCCGAGAAGGAACGTCCCCACTGTGCTGTGGCTAGGAAGCTCAGAGCGCCAGTGCTTGTGGGGCTGTGGAAGGGCTGCCTAGGGCAGGTGATGGCCAGCAAGAGCTTTCAGTGCTAGCCCCTTTGGTGTGGGAGCAGTGGCTGGACGTTTCGAATTTGGGAGCTGGGCTGTGGCTGTGCCGAGAAGGAACGTCCCCACTGTGCTGTGGCTAGGAAGCTCAGAGCGCCAGTGCTTGTGGGGCTGTGGAAGGGCTGCCTAGGGCAGGCGATGGCCAGCAAGAGCTTTCAGTGCTAGCCCCTTTGGTGTGGGAGCAGTGGCTGGACGTTTTGAATTTCGGAGCTGGGCTGTGGCTGTGCCGAGAAGGAACGTCCCCACTGTGCTGTGGCTAGGAAGCTCAGAGCGCCAGTGCTTGTGGGGCTGTGGAAGGGCTGCCTAGGGAAGGTGATGGCCAGCAAGAGCTTTCAGTGCTAGCCCCTTTGGTGTGGGAGCAGTGGCTGGACGTTTCGAATTTCGGAGCTGGGCTGTGGCTGTGCCGAGAAGGAACGTCCCCACTGTGCTGTGGCTAGGAAGCTCAGAGCGCCAGTGCTTGTGGGGCTGTGGAAGGGCTGCCTAGGGCAGGTGATGGCCAGCAAGAGCTTTCAGTGCTAGCCCCTTTGGTGTGGGAGCAGTGGCTGGACGTTTTGAATTTCGGAGCTGGGCTGTGGCTGTGCCGAGAAGGAACGTCCCCACTGTGCTGTGGCTAGGAAGCTCAGAGCGCCAGTGCTTGTGGGGCTGTGGAAGGGCTGCCTAGGGCAGGTGATGGCCAGCAAGAGCTTTCAGTGCTAGCCCCTTTGGTGTGGGAGCAGTGGCTGGACATTTCGAATTTCGGAGCTGGGCTGTGGCTGTGCCGAGAAGGAACGTCCCCACTGTGCTGTGGCTAGGAAGCTCAGAGCGCCAGTGCTTGTGGGGCTGTGGAAGGGCTGCCTAGGGCAGGTGATGGCCAGCAAGAGCTTTCAGTGCTAGCCCCTTTGGTGTGGGAGCAGTGGCTGGACGTTTTGAATTTCAGAGCTGGGCTGTGGCTGTGCCGAGAAGGAACGTCCCCACTGTGCTGTGGCTAGGAAGCTCAGAGCGCCAGTGCTTGTGGGGCTGTGGAAGGGCTGCCTAGGGCAGGTGATGGCCAGCAAGAGCTTTCAGTGCTAGCCCCTTTGGTGTGGGAGCAGTGGCTGGACGTTTCGAATTTGGGAGCTGGGCTGTGGCTGTGCCGAGAAGGAACGTCCCCACTGTGCTGTGGCTAGGAAGCTCAGAGCGCCAGTGCTTGTGGGGCTGTGGAAGGGCTGCCTAGGGCAGGTGATGGCCAGCAAGAGCTTTCAGTGCTAGCCCCTTTGGTGTGGGAGCAGTGGCTGGACGTTTCGAATTTCGGAGCTGGGCTGTGGCTGTGCTGAGAAGGAACGTCCCCACTGTGCTGTGGCTAGGAAGCTCAGAGCGCCAGTGCTTGTGGGGCTGTGGAAGGGCTGCCTAGGGCAGGTGATGGCCAGCAAGAGCTTTCAGTGCTAGCCCCTTTGGTGTGGGAGCAGTGGCTGGACGTTTTGAATTTGGGAGCTGGGCTGTGGCTGTGCCGAGAAGGAACGTCCCCACTGTGCTGTGGCTAGGAAGCTCAGAGCACCAGTGCTTGTGGGGCTGTGGAAGGGCAGCCTAGGGCAGCTGATGGCCAGCAAGAGCTTTCAGTGCTAGCCCCTTTGGTGTGGGAGCAGTGGCTGGACGTTTTGAATTTCGGAGCTGGGCTGTGGCTGTGCCGAGAAGGAACGTCCCCACTGTGCTGTGGCTAGGAAGCTCAGAGCGCCAGTGCTTGTGGGGCTGTGGAAGGGCAGCCTAGGGCAGGTGATGGCCAGCAAGAGCTTTCAGTGCTAGCCCCTTTGGTGTGGGAGCAGTGGCTGGACGTTTTGAATTTCGGAGCTGGGCTGTGGCTGTGCCGAGAAGGAACGTCCCCACTGTGCTGTGGCTAGGAAGCTCAGAGCGCCAGTGCTTGTGGGGCTGTGGAAGGGCTGCCTAGGGAAGGTGATGGCCAGCAAGAGCTTTCAGTGGTAGCCCCTTTGGTGTGGGAGCAGTGGCTGGACATTTCGAATTTCGGAGCTGGGCTGTGGCTGTGCCGAGAAGGAACGTCCCCACTGTGCTGTGGCTAGGAAGCTCAGAGCGCCAGTGCTTGTGGGGCTGTGGAAGGGCTGCCTAGGGAAGGTGATGGCCAGCAAGAGCTTTCAGTGCTAGCCCCTTTGGTGTGGGAGCAGTGGCTGGACGTTTTGAATTTCGGAGCTGGGCTGTGGCTGTGCTGAGAAGGAACGTCCCCACTGTGCTGTGGCTAGGAAGCTCAGAGCGCCAGTGCTTGTGGGGCTGTGGAAGGGCTGCCTAGGGAAGGTGATGGCCAGCAAGAGCTTTCAGTGCTAGCCCCTTTGGTGTGGGAGCAGTGGCTGGACGTTTTGAATTTCGGAGCTGGGCTGTGGCTGTGCCGAGAAGGAACGTCCCCACTGTGCTGTGGCTAGGAAGCTCAGAGCGCCAGTGCTTGTGGGGCTGTGGAAGGGCTGCCTAGGGAAGGTGATGGCCAGCAAGAGCTTTCAGTGCTAGCCCCTTTGGTGTGGGAGCAGTGGCTGGACGTTTTGAATTTGGGAGCTGGGCTGTGGCTGTGCCGAGAAGGAACGTCCCCACTGTGCTGTGGCTAGGAAGCTCAGAGCGCCAGTGCTTGTGGGGCTGTGGAAGGGCTGCCTAGGGCAGGTGATGGCCAGCAAGAGCTCTCAGTGCTAGCCCCTTTGGTGTGGGAGCAGTGGCTGGACGTTTTGAATTTCGGAGCTGGGCTGTGGCTGTGCCGAGAAGGAACGTCCCCACTGTGCTGTGGCTAGGAAGCTCAGAGCGCCAGTGCTTGTGGGGTTGTGGAAGGGCTGCCTAGGGCAGGTGATGGCCAGCAAGAGCTTTCAGTGCTAGCCCCTTTGGTGTGGGAGCAGTGGCTGGACGTTTTGAATTTGGGAGCTGGGCTGTGGCTGTGCCGAGAAGGAACGTCCCCACTGTGCTGTGGCTAGGAAGCTCAGAGCGCCAGTGCTTGTGGGGCTGTGGAAGGGCTGCCTAGGGGAGGTGATGGCCAGCAAGAGCTTTCAGTGCTAGCCCCTTTGGTGTGGGAGCAGTGGCTGGACGTTTTGAATTTCGGAGCTGGGCTGTGGCTGTGCCGAGAAGGAACGTCCCCACTGTGCTGTGGCTAGGAAGCTCAGAGCGCCAGTGCTTGTGGGGCTGTGGAAGGGCTGCCTAGGGAAGGTGATGGCCAGCAAGAGCTTTCAGTGCTAGCCCCTTTGGTGTGGGAGCAGTGGCTGGACGTTTTGAATTTCGGAGCTGGGCTGTGGCTGTGCCGAGAAGGAACGTCCCCACTGTGCTGTGGCTAGGAAGCTCAGAGCGCCAGTGCTTGTGGGGCTGTGGAAGGGCTGCCTAGGGAAGGTGATGGCCAGCAAGAGCTTTCAGTGGTAGCCCCTTTGGTGTGGGAGCAGTGGCTGGACATTTCGAATTTCGGAGCTGGGCTGTGGCTGTGCCGAGAAGGAACGTCCCCACTGTGCTGTGGCTAGGAAGCTCAGAGCGCCAGTGCTTGTGGGGCTGTGGAAGGGCTGCCTAGGGAAGGTGATGGCCAGCAAGAGCTTTCAGTGCTAGCCCCTTTGGTGTGGGAGCAGTGGCTGGACGTTTTGAATTTCGGAGCTGGGCTGTGGCTGTGCTGAGAAGGAACGTCCCCACTGTGCTGTGGCTAGGAAGCTCAGAGCGCCAGTGCTTGTGGGGCTGTGGAAGGGCTGCCTAGGGAAGGTGATGGCCAGCAAGAGCTTTCAGTGCTAGCCCCTTTGGTGTGGGAGCAGTGGCTGGACGTTTTGAATTTCGGAGCTGGGCTGTGGCTGTGCCGAGAAGGAACGTCCCCACTGTGCTGTGGCTAGGAAGCTCAGAGCGCCAGTGCTTGTGGGGCTGTGGAAGGGCTGCCTAGGGAAGGTGATGGCCAGCAAGAGCTTTCAGTGCTAGCCCCTTTGGTGTGGGAGCAGTGGCTGGACGTTTTGAATTTGGGAGCTGGGCTGTGGCTGTGCCGAGAAGGAACGTCCCCACTGTGCTGTGGCTAGGAAGCTCAGAGCGCCAGTGCTTGTGGGGCTGTGGAAGGGCTGCCTAGGGCAGGTGATGGCCAGCAAGAGCTCTCAGTGCTAGCCCCTTTGGTGTGGGAGCAGTGGCTGGACGTTTTGAATTTCGGAGCTGGGCTGTGGCTGTGCCGAGAAGGAACGTCCCCACTGTGCTGTGGCTAGGAAGCTCAGAGCGCCAGTGCTTGTGGGGTTGTGGAAGGGCTGCCTAGGGCAGGTGATGGCCAGCAAGAGCTTTCAGTGCTAGCCCCTTTGGTGTGGGAGCAGTGGCTGGACGTTTTGAATTTGGGAGCTGGGCTGTGGCTGTGCCGAGAAGGAACGTCCCCACTGTGCTGTGGCTAGGAAGCTCAGAGCGCCAGTGCTTGTGGGGCTGTGGAAGGGCTGCCTAGGGGAGGTGATGGCCAGCAAGAGCTTTCAGTGCTAGCCCCTTTGGTGTGGGAGCAGTGGCTGGACGTTTTGAATTTCGGAGCTGGGCTGTGGCTGTGCCGAGAAGGAACGTCCCCACTGTGCTGTGGCTAGGAAGCTCAGAGCGCCAGTGCTTGTGGGGCTGTGGAAGGGCTGCCTAGGGAAGGTGATGGCCAGCAAGAGCTTTCAGTGCTAGCCCCTTTGGTGTGGGAGCAGTGGCTGGACGTTTTGAATTTCGGAGCTGGGCTGTGGCTGTGCCGAGAAGGAACGTCCCCACTGTGCTGTGGCTAGGAAGCTCAGAGCGCCAGTGCTTGTGGGGCTGTGGAAGGGCTGCCTAGGGGAGGTGATGGCCAGCAAGAGCTTTCAGTGCTAGCCCCTTTGGTGTGGGAGCAGTGGCTGGACGTTTCGAATTTGGGAGCTGGGCTGTGGCTGTGCCGAGAAGGAACGTCCCCACTGTGCTGTGGCTAGGAAGCTCAGAGCGCCAGTGCTTGTGGGGCTGTGGAAGGGCTGCCTAGGGCAGGTGATGGCCAGCAAGAGCTTTCAGTGCTAGCCCCTTTGGTGTGGGAGCAGTGGCTGGACGTTTCGAATTTCGGAGCTGGGCTCTGGCTGTGCTGAGAAGGAACGTCCCCACTGTGCTGTGGCTAGGAAGCTCAGAGCGCCAGTGCTTGTGGGGCTGTGGAAGGGCAGCCTAGGGGAGGTGATGGCCAGCAAGAGCTTTCAGTGCTAGCCCCTTTGGTGTGGGAGCAGTGGCTGGACGTTTCGAATTTCGGAGCTGGGCTGTGGCTGTGCCGAGAAGGAACGTCCCCACTGTGCTGTGGCTAGGAAGCTCAGAGCGCCAGTGCTTGTGGGGCTGTGGAAGGGCTGCCTAGGGCAGGTGATGGCCAGCAAGAGCTTTCAGTGCTAGCCCCTTTGGTGTGGGAGCAGTGGCTGGACGTTTCGAATTTGGGAGCTGGGCTGTGGCTGTGCCGAGAAGGAACGTCCCCACTGTGCTGTGGCTAGGAAGCTCAGAGCGCCAGTGCTTGTGGGGCTGTGGAAGGGCTGCCTAGGGAAGGTGAAGGCCAGCAAGAGCTTTCAGTGCTAGCCCCTTTGGTGTGGGAGCAGTGGCTGGCCGTTTTGAATTTCGGAGCTGGGCTGTGGCTGTGCCGAGAAGGAACGTCCCCACTGTGCTGTGGCTAGGAAGCTCAGAGCGCCAGTGCTTGTGGGGCTGTGGAAGGGCTGCCTAGGGAAGGTGATGGCCAGCAAGAGCTTTCAGTGCTAGCCCCTTTGGTGTGGGAGCAGTGGCTGGACGTTTTGAATTTCGGAGCTGGGCTGTGGCTGTGCTGAGAAGGAATGTCCCCACTGTGCTGTGGCTAGGAAGCTCAGAGCGCCAGTGCTTGTGGGGCTGTGGAAGGGCTGCCTAGGGCAGGTGATGGCCAGCAAGAGCTTTCAGTGCTAGCCCCTTTGGTGTGGGAGCAGTGGCTGGACGTTTTGAATTTGGGAGCTGGGCTGTGGCTGTGCCGAGAAGGAACGTCCCCACTGTGCTGTGGCTAGGAAGCTCAGAGCGCCAGTGCTTGTGGGGCTGTGGAAGGGCTGCCTAGGGAAGGTGATGGCCAGCAAGAGCTTTCAGTGCTAGCCCCTTTGGTGTGGGATCAGTGGCTGGACGTTTCGAATTTGGGAGTTGGGCTGTGGCTGTGCCGAGAAGGAACGTCCCCACTGTGCTGTGGCTAGGAAGCTCAGAGCGCCAGTGCTTGTGGGGCTGTGGAAGGGCTGCCTAGGGAAGGTGATGGCCAGCAAGAGCTTTCAGTGCTAGCCCCTTTGGTGTGGGAGCAGTGGCTGGACGTTTTGAATTTCGGAGCTGGGCTGTGGCTGTGCCGAGAAGGAACGTCCCCACTGTGCTGTGGCTAGGAAGCTCAGAGCGCCAGTGCTTGTGGGGCTGTGGAAGGGCTGCCTAGGGCAGGTGATGGCCAGCAAGAGCTTTCAGTGCTAGCCCCTTTGGTGTGGGAGCAGTGGCTGGACGTTTCGAATTTGGGAGCTGGGCTGTGGCTGTGCCGAGAAGGAACGTCCCCACTGTGCTGTGGCTAGGAAGCTCAGAGCGCCAGTGCTTGTGGGGCTGTGGAAGGGCTGCCTAGGGCAGGTGATGGCCAGCAAGAGCTTTCAGTGCTAGCCCCTTTGGTGTGGGAGCAGTGGCTGGACGTTTCGAATTTCGGAGCTGGGCTCTGGCTGTGCCGAGAAGGAACGTCCCCACTGTGCTGTGGCTAGGAAGCTCAGAGCGCCAGTGCTTGTGGGGCTGTGGAAGGGCTGCCTAGGGAAGGTGATGGCCAGCAAGAGCTTTCAGTGCTAGCCCCTTTGGTGTGGGAGCAGTGGCTGGACGTTTTGAATTTCGGAGCTGGGCTGTGGCTGTGCTGAGAAGGAATGTCCCCACTGTGCTGTGGCTAGGAAGCTCAGAGCGCCAGTGCTTGTGGGGCTGTGGAAGGGCTGCCTAGGGAAGGTGAGGGCCAGCAAGAGCTTTCAGTGCTAGCCCCTTTGGTGTGGGAGCAGTGGCTGGACGTTTTGAATTTGGGAGCTGGGCTGTGGCTGTGCCGAGAAGGAACGTCCCCACTGTGCTGTGGCTAGGAAGCTCAGAGCGCCAGTGCTTGTGGGGCTGTGGAAGGGCTGCCTAGGGAAGGTGATGGCCAGCAAGAGCTCTCAGTGCTAGCCCCTTTGGTGTGGGAGCAGTGGCTGGACGTTTCGAATTTGGGAGCTGGGCTGTGGCTGTGCCGAGAAGGAACGTCCCCACTGTGCTGTGGCTAGGAAGCTCAGAGCGCCAGTGCTTGTGGGGCTGTGGAAGGGCTGCCTAGGGAAGGTGATGGCCAGCAAGAGCTTTCAGTGCTAGCCCCTTTGGTGTGGGAGCAGTGGCTGGACGTTTTGAATTTCGGAGCTGGGCTGTGGCTGTGCCGAGAAGGAACGTCCCCACTGTGCTGTGGGTAGGAAGCTCAGAGCGTCAGTGCTTGTGGGGCTGTGGAAGGGCTGCCTAGGGCAGGTGATGGCCAGCAAGAGCTTTCAGTGCTAGCCCCTTTGGTGTGGGAGCAGTGGCTGGACGTTTTGAATTTCGGAGCTGGGCTCTGGCTGTGCTGAGAAGGAACGTCCCCACTGTGCTGTGGCTAGGAAGCTCAGAGCGCCAGTGCTTGTGGGGCTGTGGAAGGGCTGCCTAGGGAAGGTGATGGCCAGCAAGAGCTTTCAGTGCTAGCCCCTTTGGTGTGGGAGCAGTGGCTGGACGTTTTGAATTTCGGAGCTGGGCTGTGGCTGTGCCGAGAAGGAACGTCCCCACTGTGCTGTGGCTAGGAAGCTCAGAGCGCCAGTGCTTGTGGGGCTGTGGAAGGGCTGCCTAGGGCAGGTGATGGCCAGCAAGAGCTTTCAGTGCTAGCCCTTTTGGTGTGGGAGCAGTGGCTGGACGTTTTGAATTTCGGAGCTGGGCTGTGGCTGTGCCGAGAAGGAACGTCCCCACTGTGCTGTGGCTAGGAAGCTCAGAGCGCCAGTGCTTGTGGGGCTGTGGAAGGGCTGCCTAGGGGAGGTGATGGCCAGCAAGAGCTTTCAGTGCTAGCCCCTTTGGTGTGGGAGCAGTGGCTGGACGTTTCGAATTTGGGAGCTGGGCTGTGGCTGTGCCGAGAAGGAACGTCCCCACTGTGCTGTGGCTAGGAAGCTCAGAGCGCCAGTGCTTGTGGGGCTGTGGAAGGGCTGCCTAGGGCAGGTGATGGCCAGCAAGAGCTTTCAGTGCTAGCCCCTTTGGTGTGGGAGCAGTGGCTGGACGTTTTGAATTTCGGAGCTGGGCTGTGGCTGTGCCGAGAAGGAACGTCCCCACTGTGCTGTGGCTAGGAAGCTCAGAGCGCCAGTGCTTGTGGGGCTGTGGAAGGGCTGCCTAGGGAAGGTGATGGCCAGCAAGAGCTTTCAGTGCTAGCCCCTTTGGTGTGGGAGCAGTGGCTGGACGTTTTGAATTTGGGAGCTGGGCTGTGGCTGTGCCGAGAAGGAACGTCCCCACTGTGCTGTGGCTAGGAAGCTCAGAGCGCCAGTGCTTGTGGGGCTGTGGAAGGGCTGCCTAGGGAAGGCGATGGCCAGCAAGAGCTTTCAGTGCTAGCCCTTTTGGTGTGGGAGCAGTGGCTGGACGTTTTGAATTTCGGAGCTGGGCTGTGGCTGTGCCGAGAAGGAACGTCCCCACTGTGCTGTGGCTAGGAAGCTCAGAGCGCCAGTGCTTGTGGGGCTGTGGAATGGCTGCCTAGGGGAGGTGATGGCCAGCAAGAGCTTTCAGTGCTAGCCCCTTTGGTGTGGGAGCAGTGGCTGGACGTTTCGAATTTGGGAGCTGGGCTGTGGCTGTGCCGAGAAGGAACGTCCCCACTGTGCTGTGGCTAGGAAGCTCAGAGCGCCAGTGCTTGTGGGGCTGTGGAAGGGCTGCCTAGGGCAGGTGATGGCCAGCAAGAGCTTTCAGTGCTAGCCCCTTTGGTGTGGGAGCAGTGGCTGGACGTTTTGAATTTCGGAGCTGGGCTGTGGCTGTGCCGAGAAGGAACGTCCCCACTGTGCTGTGGCTAG
Source organism: Aptenodytes patagonicus (assembly GCF_965638725.1). NCBI lineage: Eukaryota > Metazoa > Chordata > Aves > Sphenisciformes > Spheniscidae > Aptenodytes > Aptenodytes patagonicus. The sequence continues at coordinate 146,323 of NW_027471999.1, read as the reverse complement.
GAAGCTCAGAGCGCCAGTGCTTGTGGGGCTGTGGAAGGGCTGCCTAGGGAAGGTGATGGCCAGCAAGAGCTTTCAGTGCTAGCCCCTTTGGTGTGGGAGCAGTGGCTGGACGTTTTGAATTTCGGAGCTGGGCTGTGGCTGTGCCGAGAAGGAACGTCCCCACTGTGCTGTGGCTAGGAAGCTCAGAGCGCCAGTGCTTGTGGGGCTGTGGAAGGGCTGCCTAGGGAAGGTGATGGCCAGCAAGAGCTTTCAGTGCTAGCCCCTTTGGTGTGGGAGCAGTGGCTGGACGTTTTGAATTTCGGAGCTGGGCTGTGGCTGTGCTGAGAAGGAACGTCCCCACTGTGCTGTGGCTAGGAAGCTCAGAGCGCCAGTGCTTGTGGGGCTGTGGAAGGGCTGCCTAGGGAAGGTGATGGCCAGCAAGAGCTTTCAGTGCTAGCCCCTTTGGTGTGGGAGCAGTGGCTGGACGTTTCGAATTTGGGAGCTGGGCTGTGGCTGTGCCGAGAAGGAACGTCCCCACTGTGCTGTGGCTAGGAAGCTCAGAGCGCCAGTGCTTGTGGGGCTGTGGAAGGGCTGCCTAGGGCAGGTGATGGCCAGCAAGAGCTTTCAGTGCTAGCCCCTTTGATGTGGGAGCAGTGGCTGGACGTTTTGAATTTCGGAGCTGGGCTGTGGCTGTGCTGAGAAGGAACGTCCCCACTGTGCTGTGGCTAGGAAGCTCAGAGCGCCAGTGCTTGTGGGGCTGTGGAAGGGCTGCCTAGGGCAGGTGATGGCCAGCAAGAGCTTTCAGTGCTAGCCCCTTTGGTGTGGGAGCAGTGGCTGGACGTTTTGAATTTCGGAGCTGGGCTGTGGCTGTGCCGAGAAGGAACGTCCCCACTGTGCTGTGGCTAGGAAGCTCAGAGCGCCAGTGCTTGTGGGGCTCTGGAAGGGCTGCCTAGGGCAGGTGATGGCCAGCAAGAGCTTTCAGTGCTAGCCCCTTTGGTGTGGGAGCAGTGGCTGGACGTTTCGAATTTGGGAGCTGGGCTGTGGCTGTGCCGAGAAGGAACGTCCCCACTGTGCTGTGGCTAGGAAGCTCAGAGCGCCAGTGCTTGTGGGGCTGTGGAAGGGCTGCCTAGGGAAGGTGATGGCCAGCAAGAGCTTTCAGTGCTAGCCCCTTTGGTGTGGGAGCAGTGGCTGGACGTTTTGAATTTGGGAGCTGGGCTGTGGCTGTGCTGAGAAGGAACGTCCCCACTGTGCTGTGGCTAGGAAGCTCAGAGCGCCAGTGCTTGTGGGGCTGTGGAAGGGCTGCCTAGGGCAGGTGCTGGCCAGCAAGAGCTTTCAGTGCTAGCCCCTTTGGTGTGGGAGCAGTGGCTGGACGTTTTGAATTTCGGAGCTGGGCTGTGGCTGTGCCGAGAAGGAACGTCCCCACTGTGCTGTGGCTAGGAAGCTCAGAGCACCAGTGCTTGTGGGGCTGTGGAAGGGCTGCCTAGGGCAGGTGATGGCCAGCAAGAGCTTTCAGTGCTAGCCCCTTTGGTGTGGGAGCAGTGGCTGGACGTTTTGAATTTCGGAGCTGGGCTGTGGCTGTGCCGAGAAGGAACGTCCCCACTGTGCTGTGGCTAGGAAGCTCAGAGCGCCAGTGCTTGTGGGGCCGTGGAAGGGCTGCCTAGGGCAGGTGATGGCCAGCAAGAGCTTTCAGTGCTAGCCCATTTGGTGTGGGAGCAGTGGCTGGAGGTTTTGAATTTCAGAGCTGGGCTGTGGCTGTGCCGAGAAGGAACGTCCCCACTGTGCTGTGGCTAGGAAGCTCAGAGCGCCAGTGCTTGTGGGGCTGTGGAAGGGCTGCCTAGGGCAGGTGATGGCCAGCAAGAGCTTTCAGTGCTAGCCCCTTTGGTGTGGGAGCAGTGGCTGGACGTTTCGAATTTCGGAGCTGGGCTCTGGCTGTGCCGAGAAGGAACGTCCCCACTGTGCTGTGGCTAGGAAGCTCAGAGCGCCAGTGCTTGTGGGGCTGTGGAAGGGCAGCCTAGGGCAGGTGATGGCCAGCAAGAGCTTTCAGTGCTAGCCCCTTTGGTGTGGGAGCAGTGGCTGGACGTTTCGAATTTGGGAGCTGGGCTGTGGCTGTGCCGAGAAGGAACGTCCCCACTGTGCTGTGGCTAGGAAGCTCAGAGCGCCAGTGCTTGTGGGGCTGTGGAAGGGCAGCCTAGGGCAGGTGATGGCCAGCAAGAGCTTTCAGTGCTAGCCCCTTTGGTGTGGGAGCAGTGGCTGGACGTTTTGAATTTCGGAGCTGGGCTGTGGCTGTGCCGAGAAGGAACGTCCCCACTGTGCTGTGGCTAGGAAGCTCAGAGCGCCAGTGCTGTGGGGCTGTGGAAGGGCTGCCTAGGGCAGGTGATGGCCAGCAAGAGCTTTCAGTGCTAGCCCCTTTGGTGTGGGAGCAGTGGCTGGACGTTTCGAATTTGGGAGCTGGGCTGCGGCTGTGCCGAGAAGGAACGTCCCCACTGTGCTGTGGCTAGGAAGCTCAGAGCGCCAGTGCTTGTGGGGCTGTGGAAGGGCAGCCTAGGGCAGGCGATGGCCAGCAAGAGCTTTCAGTGCTAGCCCCTTTGGTGTGGGAGCAGTGGCTGGACGTTTTGAATTTCGGAGCTGAGCTGTGGCTGTGCCGAGAAGGAACGTCCCCGCTGTGCTGAGGCTAGGAAGCTCAGAGCGCCAGTGCTTGTGGGGCTGTGGAAGGGCTGCCTAGGGCAGGTGATGGCCAGCAAGAGCTTTCAGTGCTAGCCCCTTTGGTGTGGGAGCAGTGGCTGGACGTTTCGAATTTCAGAGCTGGGCTGTGGCTGTGCCGAGAAGGAACGTCCCCACTGTGCTGTGGCTAGGAAGCTCAGAGCGCCAGTGCTTGTGGGGCTGTGGAAGGGCTGCCTAGGGCAGGTGATGGCCAGCAAGAGCTTTCAGTGCTAGCCCCTTTGGTGTGGGAGCAGTGGCTGGACGTTTTGAATTTCGGAGCTGGGCTGTGGCTGTGCCGAGAAGGAACGTCCCCACTGTGCTGTGGCTAGGAAGCTCAGAGCGCCAGTGCTTGTGGGGCTGTGGAAGGGCTGCCTAGGGCAGGTGATGGCCAGCAAGAGCTTTCAGTGCTAGCCCCTTTGGTGTGGGAGCAGTGGCTGGACGTTTTGAATTTCAGAGCTGGGCTGTGGCTGTGCCGAGAAGGAACGTCCCCACTGTGCTGTGGCTAGGAAGCTCAGAGCGCCAGTGCTTGTGGGGCTGTGGAAGGGCTGCCTAGGGCAGGTGATGGCCAGCAAGAGCTTTCAGTGCTAGCCCCTTTGGTGTGGGAGCAGTGGCTGGACGTTTCGGAGCTGGGCTGTGGCTGTGCTGAGAAGGAACGTCCCCACTGTGCTGTGGCTAGGAAGCTCAGAGCGCCAGTGCTTGTGGGGCTGTGGAAGGGCAGCCTAGGGCAGGTGATGGCCAGCAAGAGCTTTCAGTGCTAGCCCCTTTGGTGTGGGAGCAGTGGCTGGACGTTTCGAATTTCGGAGCTGGGCTGTGGCTGTGCTGAGAAGGAACGTCCCCACTGTGCTGTGGCTAGGAAGCTCAGAGCGCCAGTGCTTGTGGGGCTGTGGAAGGGCAGCCTAGGGCAGGTGATGGCCAGCAAGAGCTTAAAGTGCTAGCCCCTTTGGTGTGGGAGCAGTGGCTGGACGTTTTGAATTTCAGAGCTGGGCTGTGGCTGTGCCGAGAAGGAACGTCCCCACTGTGCTGTGGCTAGGAAGCTCAGAGCGCCAGTGCTTGTGGGGCTGTGGAAGGGCTGCCTAGGGCAGGTGATGGCCAGCAAGAGCTTTCAGTGCTAGCCCCTTTGGTGTGGGAGCAGTGGCTGGACGTTTCGGAGCTGGGCTGTGGCTGTGCCGAGAAGGAACGTCCCCACTGTGCTGTGGCTAGGAAGCTCAGAGCGCCAGTGCTTGTGGGGCTGTGGAAGGGCAGCCTAGGGCAGGTGATGGCCAGCAAGAGCTTTCAGTGCTAGCCCTTTTGGTGTGGGAGCAGTGGCTGGACTTTTCGAATTTCGGAGCTGGGCTGTGGCTTTGCCGAGAAGGAACGTCCCCACTGTGCTATGGCTAGGAAGCTCAGAGCGCCAGTGCTTGTGGGGCTGTGGAAGGGCTGCCTAGGGCAGGTGATGGCCAGCAAGAGCTTTCAGTGCTAGCCCCTTTGGTGTGGGAGCAGTGGCTGGACGTTTCGAATTTGGGAGCTGGGCTGTGGCTGTGCCGAGAAGGAACGTCCCCACTGTGCTGTGGCTAGGAAGCTCAGAGCGCCAGTGCTTGTGGGGCTGTGGAAGGGCTGCCTAGGGCAGGTGATGGCCAGCAAGAGCTTTCAGTGCTAGCCCCTTTGGTGTGGGAGCAGTGGCTGGACGTTTTGAATTTCGGAGGTGGGCTGTGGCTGTGCCGAGAAGGAACGTCCCCACTGTGCTGTGGCTAGGAAGCTCAGAGCGCCAGTGCTTGTGGGGCTGTGGAAGGGCAGCCTAGGGCAGGTGATGGCCAGCAAGAGCTTTCAGTGCTAGCCCCTTTGGTGTGGGAGCAGTGGCTGGACGTTTTGAATTTCGGAGCTGGGCTGTGTCTGTGCCGAGAAGGAACGTCCCCACTGTGCTGTGGCTAGGAAGCTCAGAGCGCCAGTGCTTGTGGGGCTGTGGAAGGGCTGCCTAGGGCAGGTGATGGCCAGCAAGAGCTTTCAGTGCTAGCCCCTTTGGTGTGGGAGCAGTGGCTGGACGTTTCGAATTTCAGAGCTGGGCTGTGGCTGTGCCGAGAAGGAACGTCCCCACTGTGCTGTGGCTAGGAAGCTCAGAGCGCCAGTGCTTGTGGGGCTGTGGAAGGGCTGCCTAGGGCAGGTGATGGCCAGCAAGAGCTTTCAGTGCTAGCCCCTTTGGTGTGGGAGCAGTGGCTGGACGTTTTGAATTTGGGAGCTGGGCTGTGGCTGTGCCGAGAAGGAACGTCCCCACTGTGCTGTGGCTAGGAAGCTCAGAGCGCCAGTGCTTGTGGGGCTGTGGAAGGGCTGCCTAGGGCAGGTGATGGCCAGCAAGAGCTTTCAGTGCTAGCCCCTTTGGTGTGGGAGCAGTGGCTGGACGTTTCGAATTTCGGAGCTGGGCTGTGGCTGTGCTGAGAAGGAACGTCCCCACTGTGCTGTGGCTAGGAAGCTCAGAGCGCCAGTGCTTGTGGGGCTGTGGAAGGGCTGCCTAGGGCAGGTGATGGCCAGCAAGAGCTTTCAGTGCTAGCCCCTTTGGTGTGGGAGCAGTGGCTGGACGTTTTGAATTTCGGAGCTGGGCTGTGGCTGTGCCGAGAAGGAACGTCCCCACTGTGCTGTGGCTAGGAAGCTCAGAGCGCCAGTGCTTGTGGGGCTGTGGAAGGGCTGCCTAGGACAGGTGATGGCCAGCAAGAGCTTTCAGTGCTAGCCCCTTTGGTGTGGGAGCAGTGGCTGGACGTTTTGAATTTCAGAGCTGGGCTGTGGCTGTGCCGAGAAGGAACGTCCCCACTGTGCTGTGGCTAGGAAGCTCAGAGCGCCAGTGCTTGTGGGGCTGTGGAAGGGCTGCCTAGGGCAGGTGATGGCCAGCAAGAGCTTTCAGTGCTAGCCCCTTTGGTGTGGGAGCAGTGGCTGGACGTTTCGGAGCTGGGCTGTGGCTGTGCCGAGAAGGAACGTCCCCACTGTGCTGTGGCTAGGAAGCTCAGAGCGCCAGTGCTTGTGGGGCTGTGGAAGGGCAGCCTAGGGCAGGTGATGGCCAGCAAGAGCTTTCAGTGCTAGCCCCTTTGGTGTGGGAGCAGTGGCTGGACGTTTTGAATTTCGGAGCTGGGCTGTGGCTGTGCCGAGAAGGAACGTCCCCACTGTGCTGTGGCTAGGAAGCTCAGAGCACCAGTGCTTGTGGGGCTGTGGAAGGGCAGCCTAGGGCAGGTGATGGCCAGCAAGAGCTTTCAGTGCTAGCCCCTTTGGTGTGGGAGCAGTGGCTGGACGTTTTGAATTTCGGAGCTGGGCTGTGGCTGTGCTGAGAAGGAACGTCCCCACTGTGCTGTGGCTAGGAAGCTCAGAGCGCCAGTGCTTGTGGGGCTGTGGAAGGGCTGCCTAGGGCAGGTGATGGCCAGCAAGAGCTTTCAGTGCTAGCCCCTTTGGTGTGGGAGCAGTGGCTGGACGTTTTGAATTTCGGAGCTGGGCTGTGGCTGTGCCGAGAAGGAACGTCCCCACTGTGCTGTGGCTAGGAAGCTCAGAGCGCCAGTGCTTGTGGGGCTGTGGAAGGGCTGCCTAGGGCAGGTGCTGGCCAGCAAGAGCTTTCAGTGCTAGCCCCTTTGGTGTGGGAGCAGTGGCTGGACGTTTTGAATTTCGGAGCTGGGCTGTGGCTGTGCCGAGAAGGAACGTCCCCACTGTGCTGTGGCTAGGAAGCTCAGAGCACCAGTGCTTGTGGGGCTGTGGAAGGGCAGCCTAGGGCAGCTGATGACCAGCAAGAGCTTTCAGTGCTAGCCCCTTTGGTGTGGGAGCAGTGGCTGGACGTTTTGAATTTGGGAGCTGGGCTGTGGCTGTGCTGAGAAGGAACGTCCCCACTGTGCTGTGGCTAGGAAGCTCAGAGCGCCAGTGCTTGTGGGGCTGTGGAAGGGCAGCCTAGGGCAGGTGATGGCCAGCAAGAGCTTTCAGTGCTAGCCCCTTTGGTGTGGGAGCAGTGGCTGGACGTTTTGAATTTCGGAGCTGGGCTGTGGCTGTGCCGAGAAGGAACGTCCCCACTGTGCTGTGGCTAGGAAGCTCAGAGCGCCAGTGCTTGTGGGGCTGTGGAAGGGCTGCCTAGGGCAGGTGATGGCCAGCAAGAGCTTTCAGTGCTAGCCCCTTTGGTGTGGGAGCAGTGGCTGGACGTTTTGAATTTCGGAGCTGGGCTGTGGCTGTGCCGAGAAGGAACGTCCCCACTGTGCTGTGGCTAGGAAGCTCAGAGCGCCAGTGCTTGTGGGGCTGTGGAAGGGCTGCCTAGGGCAGGTGATGGCCAGCAAGAGCTTTCAGTGCTAGCCCCTTTGGTGTGGGAGCAGTGGCTGGACGTTTCGAATTTGGGAGCTGGGCTGTGGCTGTGCCGAGAAGGAACGTCCCCACTGTGCTGTGGCTAGGAAGCTCAGAGCGCCAGTGCTTGTGGGGCTGTGGAAGGGCTGCCTAGGGCAGGTGATGGCCAGCAAGAGCTTTCAGTGCTAGCCCCTTTGGTGTGGGAGCAGTGGCTGGACGTTTTGAATTTGGGAGCTGGGCTGTGGCTGTGCCGAGAAGGAACGTCCCCACTGTGCTGTGGCTAGGAAGCTCAGAGCGCCAGTGCTTGTGGGGCTGTGGAAGGGCAGCCTAGGGCAGGTGATGGCCAGCAAGAGCTTTCAGTGCTAGCCCCTTTGGTGTGGGAGCAGTGGCTGGACGTTTCGAATTTCGGAGCTGGGCTGTGGCTGTGCCGAGAAGGAACGTCCCCACTGTGCTGTGGCTAGGAAGCTCAGAGCGCCAGTGCTTGTGGGGCTGTGGAAGGGCTGCCTAGGGCAGGTGATGGCCAGCAAGAGCTTTCAGTGCTAGCCCCTTTGGTGTGGGAGCAGTGGGCTGGACGTTTTGAATTTCGAGCTGGGCTGTGGCTGTGCCGAGAAGGAACGTCCCCACTGTGCTGTGGCTAGGAAGCTCAGAGCGCCAGTGCTTGTGGGGCTGTGGAAGGGCAGCCTAGGGCAGGTGATGGCCAGCAAGAGCTTTCAGTGCTAGCCCCTTTGGTGTGGGAGCAGTGGCTGGACGTTTTGAATTTCGGAGCTGGGCTGTGGCTGTGCCGAGAAGGAACGTCCCCACTGTGCTGTGGCTAGGAAGCTCAGAGCGCCAGTGCTTGTGGGGCTGTGGAAGGGCTGCCTAGGGCAGGTGATGGCCAGCAAGAGCTTTCAGTGCTAGCCCCTTTGGTGTGGGAGCAGTGGCTGGACGTTTTGAATTTGGGAGCTGGGCTGTGGCTGTGCCGAGAAGGAACGTCCCCACTGTGCTGTGGCTAGGAAGCTCAGAGCGCCAGTGCTTGTGGGGCTGTGGAAGGGCAGCCTAGGGCAGGTGATGGCCAGCAAGAGCTTTCAGTGCTAGCCCCTTTGGTGTGGGAGCAGTGGCTGGACGTTTTGAATTTCGGAGCTGGGCTGTGGCTGTGCCGAGAAGGAACGTCCCCACTGTGCTGTGGCTAGGAAGCTCAGAGCGCCAGTGCTTGTGGGGCTGTGGAAGGGCTGCCTAGGGCAGGTGATGGCCAGCAAGAGCTTTCAGTGCTAGCCCCTTTGGTGTGGGAGCAGTGGCTGGACGTTTCGAATTTCAGAGCTGGGCTGTGGCTGTGCCGAGAAGGAACGTCCCCACTGTGCTGTGGCTAGGAAGCTCAGAGCGCCAGTGCTTGTGGGGCTGTGGGAAGGGCTGCCTAGGGCAGGTGATGGCCAGCAAGAGCTTTCAGTGCTAGCCCCTTTGGTGTGGGAGCAGTGGCTGGACGTTTTGAATTTCGGAGCTGGGCTGTGGCTGTGCCGAGAAGGAACGTCCCCACTGTGCTGTGGCTAGGAAGCTCAGAGCGCCAGTGCTTGTGGGGCTGTGGAAGGGCTGCCTAGGGCAGGTGATGGCCAGCAAGAGCTTTCAGTGCTAGCCCCTTTGGTGTGGGAGCAGTGGCTGGACGTTTTGAATTTCAGAGCTGGGCTGTGGCTGTGCCGAGAAGGAACGTCCCCACTGTGCTGTGGCTAGGAAGCTCAGAGCGCCAGTGCTTGTGGGGCTGTGGAAGGCTGCCTAGGGCAGGTGATGGCCAGCAAGAGCTTTCAGTGCTAGCCCCTTTGGTGTGGGAGCAGTGGCTGGACGTTTCGGAGCTGGGCTGTGGCTGTGCTGAGAAGGAACGTCCCCACTGTGCTGTGGCTAGGAAGCTCAGAGCGCCAGTGCTTGTGGGGCTGTGGAAGGGCAGCCTAGGGCAGGTGATGGCCAGCAAGAGCTTTCAGTGCTAGCCCCTTTGGTGTGGGAGCAGTGCTGGACGTTTTGAATTTCGGAGCTGGGCTGTGGCTGTGCTGAGAAGGAACGTCCCCACTGTGCTGTGGCTAGGAAGCTCAGAGCGCCAGTGCTTGTGGGGCTGTGGAAGGGCAGCCTAGGGCAGGTGATGGCCAGCAAGAGCTTTCAGTGCTAGCCCCTTTGGTGTGGGAGCAGTGGCTGGACGTTTTGAATTTCAGAGCTGGGCTGTGGCTGTGCCGAGAAGGAACGTCCCCACTGTGCTGTGGCTAGGAAGCTCAGAGCGCCAGTGCTTGTGGGGCTGTGGAAGGGCTGCCTAGGGCAGGTGATGGCCAGCAAGAGCTTTCAGTGCTAGCCCCTTTGGTGTGGGAGCAGTGGCTGGACGTTTCGGAGCTGGGCTGTGGCTGTGCCGAGAAGGAACGTCCCCACTGTGCTGTGGCTAGGAAGCTCAGAGCGCCAGTGCTTGTGGGGCTGTGGAAGGGCTGCCTAGGGCAGGTGATGGCCAGCAAGAGCTTTCAGTGCTAGCCCCTTTGGTGTGGGAGCAGTGGCTGGACGTTTCGAATTTGGGAGCTGGGCTGTGGCTGTGCCGAGAAGGAACGTCCCCACTGTGCTGTGGCTAGGAAGCTCAGAGCGCCAGTGCTTGTGGGGCTGTGGAAGGGCTGCCTAGGGCAGGTGATGGCCAGCAAGAGCTTTCAGTGCTAGCCCCTTTGGTGTGGGAGCAGTGGCTGGACGTTTTGAATTTCGGAGGTGGGCTGTGGCTGTGCCGAGAAGGAACGTCCCCACTGTGCTGTGGCTAGGAAGCTCAGAGCGCCAGTGCTTGTGGGGCTGTGGAAGGGCAGCCTAGGGCAGGTGATGGCCAGCAAGAGCTTTCAGTGCTAGCCCCTTTGGTGTGGGAGCAGTGGCTGGACGTTTTGAATTTCGGAGCTGGGCTGTGTCTGTGCCGAGAAGGAACGTCCCCACTGTGCTGTGGCTAGGAAGCTCAGAGCGCCAGTGCTTGTGGGGCTGTGGAAGGGCTGCCTAGGGCAGGTGATGGCCAGCAAGAGCTTTCAGTGCTAGCCCCTTTGGTGTGGGAGCAGTGGCTGGACAGTTTCGAATTTCAGAGCTGGGCTGTGGCTGTGCCGAGAAGGAACGTCCCCACTGTGCTGTGGCTAGGAAGCTCAGAGCGCCAGTGCTTGTGGGGCTGTGGAAGGGCTGCCTAGGGCAGGTGATGGCCAGCAAGAGCTTTCAGTGCTAGCCCCTTTGGTGTGGGAGCAGTGGCTGGACGTTTGAATTTGGAGCTGGGCTGTGGCTGTGCGAGAAGGAACGTCCCCACTGTGCTGTGGCTAGGAAGCTCAGAGCGCCAGTGCTTGTGGGGCTGTGGAAGGGCTGCCTAGGGCAGGTGATGGCCAGCAAGAGCTTTCAGTGCTAGCCCCTTTGGTGTGGGAGCAGTGGCTGGACGTTTCGAATTTCGGAGCTGGGCTGTGGCTGTGCTGAGAAGGAACGTCCCCACTGTGCTGTGGCTAGGAAGCTCAGAGCGCCAGTGCTTGTGGGGCTGTGGAAGGGCTGCCTAGGGCAGGTGATGGCCAGCAAGAGCTTTCAGTGCTAGCCCCTTTGGTGTGGGAGCAGTGGCTGGACGTTTTGAATTTCGGAGCTGGGCTGTGGCTGTGCCGAGAAGGAACGTCCCCACTGTGCTGTGGCTAGGAAGCTCAGAGCGCCAGTGCTTGTGGGGCTGTGGAAGGGCTGCCTAGGACAGGTGATGGCCAGCAAGAGCTTTCAGTGCTAGCCCCTTTGGTGTGGGAGCAGTGGCTGGACGTTTTGAATTTCAGAGCTGGGCTGTGGCTGTGCCGAGAAGGAACGTCCCCACTGTGCTGTGGCTAGGAAGCTCAGAGCGCCAGTGCTTGTGGGCTGTGGAAGGGCTGCCTAGGGCAGGTGATGGCCAGCAAGAGCTTTCAGTGCTAGCCCCTTTGGTGTGGGAGCAGTGGCTGGACGTTTTGAATTTCGGAGCTGGGCTGTGGCTGTGCCGAGAAGGAACGTCCCCACTGTGCTGTGGCTAGGAAGCTCAGAGCGCCAGTGCTTGTGGGGCTGTGGAAGGGCAGCCTAGGGCAGGTGATGGCCAGCAAGAGCTTTCAGTGCTAGCCCCTTTGGTGTGGGAGCAGTGGCTGGACGTTTTGAATTTCGGAGCTGGGCTGTGGCTGTGCCGAGAAGGAACGTCCCCACTGTGCTGTGGCTAGGAAGCTCAGAGCACCAGTGCTTGTGGGGCTGTGGAAGGGCAGCCTAGGGCAGCTGATGGCCAGCAAGAGCTTTCAGTGCTAGCCCCTTTGGTGTGGGAGCAGTGGCTGGACGTTTTGAATTTCGGAGCTGGGCTGTGGCTGTGCTGAGAAGGAACGTCCCCACTGTGCTGTGGCTAGGAAGCTCAGAGCGCCAGTGCTTGTGGGGCTGTGGAAGGGCTGCCTAGGGCAGGTGATGGCCAGCAAGAGCTTTCAGTGCTAGCCCCTTTGGTGTGGGAGCAGTGGCTGGACGTTTTGAATTTCGGAGCTGGGCTGTGGCTGTGCCGAGAAGGAACGTCCCCACTGTGCTGTGGCTAGGAAGCTCAGAGCGCCAGTGCTTGTGGGGCTGTGGAAGGGCTGCCTAGGGCAGGTGCTGGCCAGCAAGAGCTTTCAGTGCTAGCCCCTTTGGTGTGGGAGCAGTGGCTGGACGTTTTGAATTTCGGAGCTGGGCTGTGGCTGTGCCGAGAAGGAACGTCCCCACTGTGCTGTGGCTAGGAAGCTCAGAGCACCAGTGCTTGTGGGGCTGTGGAAGGGCAGCCTAGGGCAGCTGATGACCAGCAAGAGCTTTCAGTGCTAGCCCCTTTGGTGTGGGAGCAGTGGCTGGACGTTTTGAATTTCGGAGCTGGGCTGTGGCTGTGCTGAGAAGGAACGTCCCCACTGTGCTGTGGCTAGGAAGCTCAGAGCGCCAGTGCTTGTGGGGCTGTGGAAGGGCAGCCTAGGGCAGGTGATGGCCAGCAAGAGCTTTCAGTGCTAGCCCCTTTGGTGTGGGAGCAGTGGCTGGACGTTTTGAATTTCGGAGCTGGGCTGTGGCTGTGCCGAGAAGGAACGTCCCCACTGTGCTGTGGCTAGGAAGCTCAGAGCGCCAGTGCTTGTGGGGCTGTGGAAGGGCTGCCTAGGGCAGGTGATGGCCAGCAAGAGCTTTCAGTGCTAGCCCCTTTGGTGTGGGAGCAGTGGCTGGACGTTTTGAATTTCGGAGCTGGGCTGTGGCTGTGCCGAGAAGGAACGTCCCCACTGTGCTGTGGCTAGGAAGCTCAGAGCGCCAGTGCTTGTGGGGCTGTGGAAGGGCTGCCTAGGGCAGGTGATGGCCAGCAAGAGCTTTCAGTGCTAGCCCCTTTGGTGTGGGAGCAGTGGCTGGACGTTTCGAATTTCGGAGCTGGGCTGTGGCTGTGCCGAGAAGGAACGTCCCCACTGTGCTGTGGCTAGGAAGCTCAGAGCGCCAGTGCTTGTGGGGCTGTGGAAGGGCTGCCTAGGGCAGGTGATGGCCAGCAAGAGCTTTCAGTGCTAGCCCCTTTGGTGTGGGAGCAGTGGCTGGACGTTTTGAATTTGGGAGCTGGGCTGTGGCTGTGCCGAGAAGGAACGTCCCCACTGTGCTGTGGCTAGGAAGCTCAGAGCGCCAGTGCTTGTGGGGCTGTGGAAGGGCAGCCTAGGGCAGGTGATGGCCAGCAAGAGCTTTCAGTGCTAGCCCCTTTGGTGTGGGAGCAGTGGCTGGACGTTTCGAATTTCGGAGCTGGGCTGTGGCTGTGCCGAGAAGGAACGTCCCCACTGTGCTGTGGCTAGGAAGCTCAGAGCGCCAGTGCTTGTGGGGCTGTGGAAGGGCTGCCTAGGGCAGGTGATGGCCAGCAAGAGCTTTCAGTGCTAGCCCCTTTGGTGTGGGAGCAGTGGCTGGACGTTTTGAATTTCGGAGCTGGGCTGTGGCTGTGCCGAGAAGGAACGTCCCCACTGTGCTGTGGCTAGGAAGCTCAGAGCGCCAGTGCTTGTGGGGCTGTGGAAGGGCAGCCTAGGGCAGGTGATGGCCAGCAAGAGCTTTCAGTGCTAGCCCCTTTGGTGTGGGAGCAGTGGCTGGACGTTTTGAATTTCGGAGCTGGGCTGTGGCTGTGCCGAGAAGGAACGTCCCCACTGTGCTGTGGCTAGGAAGCTCAGAGCGCCAGTGCTTGTGGGGCTGTGGAAGGGCTGCCTAGGGCAGGTGATGGCCAGCAAGAGCTTTCAGTGCTAGCCCCTTTGGTGTGGGAGCAGTGGCTGGACGTTTTGAATTTGGGAGCTGGGCTGTGGCTGTGCCGAGAAGGAACGTCCCCACTGTGCTGTGGCTAGGAAGCTCAGAGCGCCAGTGCTTGTGGGGCTGTGGAAGGGCAGCCTAGGGCAGGTGATGGCCAGCAAGAGCTTTCAGTGCTAGCCCCTTTGGTGTGGGAGCAGTGGCTGGACGTTTTGAATTTCGGAGCTGGGCTGTGGCTGTGCCGAGAAGGAACGTCCCCACTGTGCTGTGGCTAGGAAGCTCAGAGCGCCAGTGCTTGTGGGGCTGTGGAAGGGCAGCCTAGGCAGGTGATGGCCAGCAAGAGCTTTCAGTGCTAGCCCCTTTGGTGTGGGAGCAGTGGCTGGACGTTTCGAATTTCGGAGCTGGGCTGTGGCTGTGCCGAGAAGGAACGTCCCCACTGTGCTGTGGCTAGGAAGCTCAGAGCGCCAGTGCTTGTGGGGCTGTGGAAGGGCTGCCTAGGGCAGGTGATGGCCAGCAAGAGCTTTCAGTGCTAGCCCCTTTGGTGTGGGAGCAGTGGCTGGACGTTTTGAATTTCGGAGCTGGGCTGTGGCTGTGCCGAGAAGGAACGTCCCCACTGTGCTGTGGCTAGGAAGCTCAGAGCACCAGTGCTTGTGGGGCTGTGGAAGGGCTGCCTAGGGGAGGTGATGGCCAGCAAGAGCTTTCAGTGCTAGCCCCTTTGGTGTGGGAGCAGTGGCTGGACGTTTTGAATTTGGGAGCTGGGCTGTGGCTGTGCCGAGAAGGAACGTCCCCACTGTGCTGTGGCTAGGAAGCTCAGAGCGCCAGTGCTTGTGGGGCTGTGGAAGGGCTGCCTAGGGCAGGTGATGGCCAGCAAGAGCTTTCAGTGCTAGCCCCTTTGGTGTGGGAGCAGTGGCTGGACGTTTTGAATTTCGGAGCTGGGCTGTGGCTGTGCCGAGAAGGAACGTCCCCACTGTGCTGTGGCTAGGAAGCTCAGAGCGCCAGTGCTTGTGGGGCTGTGGAAGGGCTGCCTAGGGCAGGTGATGGCCAGCAAGAGCTTTCAGTGCTAGCCCCTTTGGTGTGGGAGCAGTGGCTGGACGTTTTGAATTTCGGAGCTGGGCTGTGGCTGTGCCGAGAAAGGAACGTCCCCACTGTGCTGTGGCTAGGAAGCTCAGAGCGCCAGTGCTTGTGGGGCTGTGGAAGGGCTGCCTAGGGCAGGTGATGGCCAGCAAGAGCTTTCAGTGCTAGCCCCTTTGGTGTGGGAGCAGTGGCTGGACGTTTCGAATTTGGAGCTGGGCTGTGGCTGTGCCGAGAAGGAACGTCCCCACTGTGCTGTGGCTAGGAAGCTCAGAGCGCCAGTGCTTGTGGGGCTGTGGAAGGGCAGCCTAGGGCAGGTGATGGCCAGCAAGAGCTTTCAGTGCTAGCCCCTTTGGTGTGGGAGCAGTGGCTGGACGTTTTGAATTTCGGAGCTGGGCTGTGGCTGTGCCGAGAAGGAACGTCCCCACTGTGCTGTGGCTAGGAAGCTCAGAGCGCCAGTGCTTGTGGGGCTGTGGAAGGGCAGCCTAGGGCAGGTGATGGCCAGCAAGAGCTTTCAGTGCTAGCCCCTTTGGTGTGGGAGCAGTGGCTGGACGTTTCGAATTTCACAGCTGGGCTGTGGCTGTGCCGAGAAGGAACGTCCCCACTGTGCTGTGGCTAGGAAGCTCAGAGCGCCAGTGCTTGTGGGGCTGTGGAAGGGCAGCCTAGGGCAGGTGATGGCCAGCAAGAGCTTTCAGTGCTAGCCCCTTTGGTGTGGGAGCAGTGGCTGGACGTTTTGAATTTCGGAGCTGGGCTGTGGCTGTGCCGAGAAGGAACGTCCCCACTGTGCTGTGGCTAGGAAGCTCAGAGCGCCAGTGCTTGTGGGGCTGTGGAAGGGCTGCCTAGGGCAGGTGATGGCCAGCAAGAGCTTTCAGTGCTAGCCCCTTTGGTGTGGGAGCAGTGGCTGGACGTTTCGAATTTCAGAGCTGGGCTGTGGCTGTGCGAGAAGGAACGTCCCCACTGTGCTGTGGCTAGGAAGCTCAGAGCGCCAGTGCTTGTGGGGCTGTGGAAGGGCTGCCTAGGGCAGGCGATGGCCAGCAAGAGCTTTCGGTGCTAGCCCCTTTGGTGTGGGAGCAGTGGCTGGACGTTTCGAATTTCGGAGCTGGGCTGTGGCTGTGCCGAGAAGGAACGTCCCCACTGTGCTGTGGCTAGGAAGCTCAGAGCGCCAGTGCTTGTGGGGCTGTGGAAGGGCAGCCTAGGGCAGGTGATGGCCAGCAAGAGCTTTCAGTGCTAGCCCCTTTGGTGTGGGAGCAGTGGCTGGACGTTTTGAATTTCGGAGCTGGGCTGTGGCTGTGCCGAGAAGGAACGTCCCCACTGTGCTGTGGCTAGGAAGCTCAGAGCGCCAGTGCTTGTGGGGCTGTGGAAGGGCTGCCTAGGGCAGGTGATGGCCAGCAAGAGCTTTCAGTGCTAGCCCCTTTGGTGTGGGAGCAGTGGCTGGACGTTTCGAATTTCGGAGCTGGGCTGTGGCTGTGCCGAGAAGGAACGTCCCCACTGTGCTGTGGCTAGGAAGCTCAGAGCGCCAGTGCTTGTGGGGCTGTGGAAGGGCAGCCTAGGGCAGGTGATGGCCAGCAAGAGCTTTCAGTGCTAGCCCCTTTGGTGTGGGAGCAGTGGCTGGACGTTTTGAATTTGGGAGCTGGGCTCTGGCTGTGCCGAGAAGGAACGTCCCCACTGTGCTGTGGCTAGGAAGCTCAGAGCGCCAGTGCTTGTGGGGCTGTGGAAGGGCAGCCTAGGGAAGGTGATGGCCAGCAAGAGCTTTCAGTGCTAGCCCCTTTGGTGTGGGAGCAGTGGCTGGACGTTTTGAATTTCGGAGCTGGGCTGTGGCTGTGCCGAGAAGGAACGTCCCCACTGTGCTGTGGCTAGGAAGCTCAGAGCGCCAGTGCTTGTGGGGCTGTGGAAGGGCTGCCTAGGGAAGGTGATGGCCAGCAAGAGCTTTCAGTGCTAGCCCCTTTGGTGTGGGAGCAGTGGCTGGACGTTTTGAATTTCGGAGCTGAGCTGTGGCTGTGCTGAGAAGGAACGTCCCCACTGTGCTGTGGCTAGGAAGCTCAGAGCGCCAGTGCTTGTGGGGCTGTGGAAGGGCAGCCTAGGGCAGGCGATGGCCAGCAAGAGCTTTCAGTGCTAGCCCCTTTGGTGTGGGAGCAGTGGCTGGACGTTTTGAATTTGGGAGCTGGGCTGTGGCTGTGCCGAGAAGGAACGTCCCCACTGTGCTGTGGCTAGGAAGCTCAGAGCGCCAGTGCTTGTGGGGCTGTGGAAGGGCTGCCTAGGGCAGGCGATGGCCAGCAAGAGCTTTCAGTGCTAGCCCCTTTGGTGTGGGAGCAGTGGCTGGACGTTTTGAATTTCGGAGCTGGGCTCTGGCTGTGCCGAGAAGGAACGTCCCCACTGTGCTGTGGCTAGGAAGCTCAGAGCGCCAGTGCTTGTGGGGCTGTGGAAGGGCAGCCTAGGGCAGGTGATGGCCAGCAAGAGCTTTCAGTGCTAGCCCCTTTGGTGTGGGAGCAGTGGCTGGACGTTTTGAATTTCGGAGCTGGGCTGTGGCTGTGCCGAGAAGGAACGTCCCCACTGTGCTGTGGCTAGGAAGCTCAGAGCGCCAGTGCTTGTGGGGCTGTGGAAGGGCAGCCTAGGGCAGGCGATGGCCAGCAAGAGCTTTCAGTGCTAGCCCCTTTGGTGTGGGAGCAGTGGCTGGATGTTTCGAATTTGGGAGCTGGGCTCTGGCTGTGCCGAGAAGGAACGTCCCCACTGTGCTGTGGCTAGGAAGCTCAGAGCGCCAGTGCTTGTGGGGCTGTGGAAGGGCTGCCTAGGGAAGGTGATGGCCAGCAAGAGCTTTCAGTGCTAGCCCCTTTGGTGTGGGAGCAGTGGCTGGACGTTTTGAATTTCGGAGCTGGGCTGTGGCTGTGCCGAGAAGGAACGTCCCCACTGTGCTGTGGCTAGGAAGCTCAGAGCGCCAGTGCTTGTGGGGCTGTGGAAGGGCTGCCTAGGGCAGGTGATGGCCAGCAAGAGCTTTCAGTGCTAGCCCCTTTGGTGTGGGAGCAGTGGCTGGACGTTTTGAATTTCGGAGCTGGGCTGTGGCTGTGCCGAGAAGGAACGTCCCCACTGTGCTGTGGCTAGGAAGCTCAGAGCGCCAGTGCTTGTGGGGCTGTGGAAGGGCTGCCTAGGGCAGGTGATGGCCAGCAAGAGCTTTCAGTGCTAGCCCCTTTGGTGTGGGAGCAGTGGCTGGACGTTTCGAATTTCGGAGCTGGGCTGTGGCTGTGCCGAGAAGGAACGTCCCCACTGTGCTGTGGCTAGGAAGCTCAGAGCGCCAGTGCTTGTGGGGCTGTGGAAGGGCAGCCTAGGGCAGGTGATGGCCAGCAAGAGCTTTCAGTGCTAGCCCCTTTGGTGTGGGAGCAGTGGCTGGACGTTTTGAATTTCGGAGCTGGGCTGTGGCTGTGCCGAGAAGGAACGTCCCCACTGTGCTGTGGCTAGGAAGCTCAGAGCGCCAGTGCTTGTGGGGCTGTGGAAGGGCAGCCTAGGGCAGGTGATGGCCAGCAAGAGCTTTCAGTGCTAGCCCCTTTGGTGTGGGAGCAGTGGCTGGACGTTTTGAATTTGGGAGCTGGGCTGTGGCTGTGCCGAGAAGGAACGTCCCCACTGTGCTGTGGCTAGGAAGCTCAGAGCGCCAGTGCTTGTGGGGCTGTGGAAGGGCAGCCTAGGGCAGGTGATGGCCAGCAAGAGCTTTCAGTGCTAGCCCCTTTGGTGTGGGAGCAGTGGCTGGACGTTTTGAATTTCGGAGCTGGGCTGTGGCTGTGCCGAGAAGGAACGTCCCCACTGTGCTGTGGCTAGGAAGCTCAGAGCGCCAGTGCTTGTGGGGCTGTGGAAGGGCTGCCTAGGGAAGGTGATGGCCAGCAAGAGCTTTCAGTGCTAGCCCCTTTGGTGTGGGAGCAGTGGCTGGACGTTTCGAATTTCGGAGCTGGGCTGTGGCTGTGCCGAGAAGGAACGTCCCCACTGTGCTGTGGCTAGGAAGCTCAGAGCGCCAGTGCTTGTGGGGCTGTGGAAGGGCTGCCTAGGGCAGGTGATGGCCAGCAAGAGCTTTCAGTGCTAGCCCCTTTGGTGTGGGAGCAGTGGCTGGACGTTTTGAATTTCGGAGCTGGGCTGTGGCTGTGCCGAGAAGGAACGTCCCCACTGTGCTGTGGCTAGGAAGCTCAGAGCACCAGTGCTTGTGGGGCTGTGGAAGGGCAGCCTAGGGCAGCTGATGACCAGCAAGAGCTTTCAGTGCTAGCCCCTTTGGTGTGGGAGCAGTGGCTGGACGTTTCGAATTTCGGAGCTGGGCTGTGGCTGTGCCGAGAAGGAACGTCCCCACTGTGCTGTGGCTAGGAAGCTCAGAGCGCCAGTGCTTGTGGGGCTGTGGAAGGGCAGCCTAGGGCAGGTGATGGCCAGCAAGAGCTTTCAGTGCTAGCCCCTTTGGTGTGGGAGCAGTGGCTGGACGTTTTGAATTTCGGAGCTGGGCTGTGGCTGTGCCGAGAAGGAACGTCCCCACTGTGCTGTGGCTAGGAAGCTCAGAGCGCCAGTGCTTGTGGGGCTGTGGAAGGGCTGCCTAGGGCAGGTGATGGCCAGCAAGAGCTTTCAGTGCTAGCCCCTTTGGTGTGGGAGCAGTGGCTGGACGTTTTGAATTTCGGAGCTGGGCTGTGGCTGTGCCGAGAAGGAACGTCCCCACTGTGCTGTGGCTAGGAAGCTCAGAGCGCCAGTGCTTGTGGGGCTGTGGAAGGGCTGCCTAGGGCAGGTGATGGCCAGCAAGAGCTTTCAGTGCTAGCCCCTTTGGTGTGGGAGCAGTGGCTGGACGTTTCGAATTTCGGAGCTGGGCTGTGGCTGTGCCGAGAAGGAACGTCCCCACTGTGCTGTGGCTAGGAAGCTCAGAGCGCCAGTGCTTGTGGGGCTGTGGAAGGGCAGCCTAGGGCAGGTGATGGCCAGCAAGAGCTTTCAGTGCTAGCCCCTTTGGTGTGGGAGCAGTGGCTGGACGTTTTGAATTTCGGAGCTGGGCTGTGGCTGTGCCGAGAAGGAACGTCCCCACTGTGCTGTGGCTAGGAAGCTCAGAGCGCCAGTGCTTGTGGGGCTGTGGAAGGGCAGCCTAGGGCAGGTGATGGCCAGCAAGAGCTTTCAGTGCTAGCCCCTTTGGTGTGGGAGCAGTGGCTGGACGTTTCGAATTTCACAGCTGGGCTGTGGCTGTGCCGAGAAGGAACGTCCCCACTGTGCTGTGGCTAGGAAGCTCAGAGCGCCAGTGCTTGTGGGGCTGTGGAAGGGCAGCCTAGGGCAGGTGATGGCCAGCAAGAGCTTTCAGTGCTAGCCCCTTTGGTGTGGGAGCAGTGGCTGGACGTTTTGAATTTCGGAGCTGGGCTGTGGCTGTGCCGAGAAGGAACGTCCCCACTGTGCTGTGGCTAGGAAGCTCAGAGCGCCAGTGCTTGTGGGGCTGTGGAAGGGCTGCCTAGGGAAGGTGATGGCCAGCAAGAGCTTTCAGTGCTAGCCCCTTTGGTGTGGGAGCAGTGGCTGGACGTTTCGAATTTCGGAGCTGGGCTGTGGCTGTGCTGAGAAGGAACGTCCCCACTGTGCTGTGGCTAGGAAGCTCAGAGCGCCAGTGCTTGTGGGGCTGTGGAAGGGCTGCCTAGGGCAGGTGATGGCCAGCAAGAGCTTTCAGTGCTAGCCCCTTTGGTGTGGGAGCAGTGGCTGGACGTTTCGAATTTCAGAGCTGGGCTGTGGCTGTGCGAGAAGGAACGTCCCCACTGTGCTGTGGCTAGGAAGCTCAGAGCGCCAGTGCTTGTGGGGCTGTGGAAGGGCTGCCTAGGGCAGGCGATGGCCAGCAAGAGCTTTCGGTGCTAGCCCCTTTGGTGTGGGAGCAGTGGCTGGACGTTTCGAATTTCGGAGCTGGGCTGTGGCTGTGCCGAGAAGGAACGTCCCCACTGTGCTGTGGCTAGGAAGCTCAGAGCGCCAGTGCTTGTGGGGCTGTGGAAGGGCAGCCTAGGGCAGGTGATGGCCAGCAAGAGCTTTCGGTGCTAGCCCCTTTGGTGTGGGAGCAGTGGCTGGACGTTTCGAATTTCGGAGCTGGGCTGTGGCTGTGCCGAGAAGGAACGTCCCCACTGTGCTGTGGCTAGGAAGCTCAGAGCACCAGTGCTTGTGGGGCTGTGGAAGGGCTGCCTAGGGCAGCTGATGGCCAGCAAGAGCTTTCAGTGCTAGCCCCTTTGGTGTGGGAGCAGTGGCTGGACGTTTTGAATTTCGGAGCTGGGCTGTGGCTGTGCCGAGAAGGAACGTCCCCACTGTGCTGTGGCTAGGAAGCTCAGAGCGCCAGTGCTTGTGGGGCTGTGGAAGGGCAGCCTAGGGCAGGTGATGGCCAGCAAGAGCTTTCAGTGCTAGCCCCTTTGGTGTGGGAGCAGTGGCTGGACGTTTTGAATTTCGGAGCTGGGCTGTGGCTGTGCCGAGAAGGAACGTCCCCAGTGTGCTGTGGCTAGGAAGCTCAGAGCGCCAGTGCTTGTGGGGCTGTGGAAGGGCTGCCTAGGGGAGGTGATGGCCAGCAAGAGCTTTCAGTGCTAGCCCCTTTGGTGTGGGAGCAGTGGCTGGACGTTTCGGAGCTGGGCTGTGGCTGTGCCGAGAAGGAACGTCCCCACTGTGCTGTGGCTAGGAAGCTCAGAGCGCCAGTGCTTGTGGGGCTGTGGAAGGGCAGCCTAGGGCAGGTGATGGCCAGCAAGAGCTTTCAGTGCTAGCCCCTTTGGTGTGGGAGCAGTGGCTGGACGTTTCGAATTTCGGAGCTGGGCTGTGGCTGTGCTGAGAAGGAACGTCCCCACTGTGCTGTGGCTAGGAAGCTCAGAGCGCCAGTGCTTGTGGGGCTGTGGAAGGGCAGCCTAGGGCAGGTGATGGCCAGCAAGAGCTTTCAGTGCTAGCCCCTTTGGTGTGGGAGCAGTGGCTGGACGTTTTGAATTTCAGAGCTGGGCTGTGGCTGTGCCGAGAAGGAACGTCCCCACTGTGCTGTGGCTAGGAAGCTCAGAGCGCCAGTGCTTGTGGGGCTGTGGAAGGGCTGCCTAGGGAAGGTGATGGCCAGCAAGAGCTTTCAGTGCTAGCCCCTTTGGTGTGGGAGCAGTGGCTGGACGTTTCGGAGCTGGGCTGTGGCTGTGCCGAGAAGGAACGTCCCCACTGTGCTGTGGCTAGGAAGCTCAGAGCGCCAGTGCTTGTGGGGCTGTGGAAGGGCAGCCTAGGGCAGGTGATGGCCAGCAAGAGCTTTCAGTGCTAGCCCTTTTGGTGTGGGAGCAGTGGCTGGACTTTTCGAATTTCAGAGCTGGGCTGTGGCTTTGCCGAGAAGGAACGTCCCCACTGTGCTATGGCTAGGAAGCTCAGAGCGCCAGTGCTTGTGGGGCTGTGGAAGGGCTGCCTAGGGCAGGTGATGGCCAGCAAGAGCTTTCAGTGCTAGCCCCTTTGGTGTGGGAGCAGTGGCTGGACGTTTCGAATTTGGGAGCTGGGCTGTGGCTGTGCCGAGAAGGAACGTCCCCACTGTGCTGTGGCTAGGAAGCTCAGAGCGCCAGTGCTTGTGGGGCTGTGGAAGGGCTGCCTAGGGAAGGTGATGGCCAGCAAGAGCTTTCAGTGCTAGCCCCTTTGGTGTGGGAGCAGTGGCTGGACGTTTTGAATTTCGGAGCTGGGCTGTGGCTGTGCCGAGAAGGAACGTCCCCACTGTGCTGTGGCTAGGAAGCTCAGAGCGCCAGTGCTTGTGGGGCTGTGGAAGGGCAGCCTAGGGCAGGTGATGGCCAGCAAGAGCTTTCAGTGCTAGCCCCTTTGGTGTGGGAGCAGTGGCTGGACGTTTTGAATTTCGGAGCTGGGCTGTGGCTGTGCCGAGAAGGAACGTCCCCACTGTGCTGTGGCTAGGAAGCTCAGAGCGCCAGTGCTTGTGGGGCTGTGGAAGGGCTGCCTAGGGCAGGTGATGGCCAGCAAGAGCTTTCAGTGCTAGCCCCTTTGGTGTGGGAGCAGTGGCTGGACGTTTCGAATTTCAGAGCTGGGCTGTGGCTGTGCCGAGAAGGAACGTCCCCACTGTGCTGTGGCTAGGAAGCTCAGAGCGCCAGTGCTTGTGGGGCTGTGGAAGGGCTGCCTAGGGCAGGTGATGGCCAGCAAGAGCTTTCAGTGCTAGCCCCTTTGGTGTGGGAGCAGTGGCTGGACGTTTTGAATTTGGGAGCTGGGCTGTGGCTGTGCCGAGAAGGAACGTCCCCACTGTGCTGTGGCTAGGAAGCTCAGAGCGCCAGTGCTTGTGGGGCTGTGGAAGGGCTGCCTAGGGCAGGTGATGGCCAGCAAGAGCTTTCAGTGCTAGCCCCTTTGGTGTGGGAGCAGTGGCTGGACGTTTCGAATTTCGGAGCTGGGCTGTGGCTGTGCTGAGAAGGAACGTCCCCACTGTGCTGTGGCTAGGAAGCTCAGAGCGCCAGTGCTTGTGGGGCTGTGGAAGGGCTGCCTAGGGCAGGTGATGGCCAGCAAGAGCTTTCAGTGCTAGCCCCTTTGGTGTGGGAGCAGTGGCTGGACGTTTTGAATTTCGGAGCTGGGCTGTGGCTGTGCCGAGAAGGAACGTCCCCACTGTGCTGTGGCTAGGAAGCTCAGAGCGCCAGTGCTTGTGGGGCTGTGGAAGGGCTGCCTAGGACAGGTGATGGCCAGCAAGAGCTTTCAGTGCTAGCCCCTTTGGTGTGGGAGCAGTGGCTGGACGTTTTGAATTTCAGAGCTGGGCTGTGGCTGTGCCGAGAAGGAACGTCCCCACTGTGCTGTGGCTAGGAAGCTCAGAGCGCCAGTGCTTGTGGGGCTGTGGAAGGGCTGCCTAGGGAAGGTGATGGCCAGCAAGAGCTTTCAGTGCTAGCCCCTTTGGTGTGGGAGCAGTGGCTGGACGTTTCGGAGCTGGGCTGTGGCTGTGCCGAGAAGGAACGTCCCCACTGTGCTGTGGCTAAGAAGCTCAGAGCGCCAGTGCTTGTGGGGCTGTGGAAGGGCAGCCTAGGGCAGGTGATGGCCAGCAAGAGCTTTCAGTGCTAGCCCCTTTGGTGTGGGAGCAGTGGCTGGACGTTTCGAATTTCGGAGCTGGGCTGTGGCTGTGCCGAGAAGGAACGTCCCCACTGTGCTGTGGCTAGGAAGCTCAGAGCGCCAGTGCTTGTGGGGCTGTGGAAGGGCTGCCTAGGGCAGGTGATGGCCAGCAAGAGCTTTCAGTGCTAGCCCCTTTGGTGTGGGAGCAGTGGCTGGACGTTTTGAATTTGGGAGCTGGGCTGTGGCTGTGCCGAGAAGGAACGTCCCCACTGTGCTGTGGCTAGGAAGCTCAGAGCGCCAGTGCTTGTGGGGCTGTGGAAGGGCAGCCTAGGGCAGCTGATGACCAGCAAGAGCTTTCAGTGCTAGCCCCTTTGGTGTGGGAGCAGTGGCTGGACGTTTTGAATTTCGGAGCTGGGCTGTGGCTGTGCTGAGAAGGAACGTCCCCACTGTGCTGTGGCTAGGAAGCTCAGAGCGCCAGTGCTTGTGGGGCTGTGGAAGGGCTGCCTAGGGCAGGTGATGGCCAGCAAGAGCTTTCAGTGCTAGCCCCTTTGGTGTGGGAGCAGTGGCTGGACGTTTTGAATTTCGGAGCTGGGCTGTGGCTGTGCCGAGAAGGAACGTCCCCACTGTGCTGTGGCTAGGAAGCTCAGAGCGCCAGTGCTTGTGGGGCTGTGGAAGGGCTGCCTAGGGCAGGTGATGGCCAGCAAGAGCTTTCAGTGCTAGCCCCTTTGGTGTGGGAGCAGTGGCTGGACGTTTCGAATTTCGGAGCTGGGCTGTGGCTGTGCCGAGAAGGAACGTCCCCAATGTGCTGTGGCTAGGAAGCTCAGAGCGCCAGTGCTTGTGGGGCTGTGGAAGGGCTGCCTAGGGCAGGTGCTGGCCAGCAAGAGCTTTCAGTGCTAGCCCCTTTGGTGTGGGAGCAGTGGCTGGACGTTTTGAATTTCGGAGCTGGGCTGTGGCTGTGCCGAGAAGGAACGTCCCCACTGTGCTGTGGCTAGGAAGCTCAGAGCACCAGTGCTTGTGGGGCTGTGGAAGGGCAGCCTAGGGCAGCTGATGACCAGCAAGAGCTTTCAGTGCTAGCCCCTTTGGTGTGGGAGCAGTGGCTGGACGTTTTGAATTTCGGAGCTGGGCTGTGGCTGTGCTGAGAAGGAACGTCCCCACTGTGCTGTGGCTAGGAAGCTCAGAGCGCCAGTGCTTGTGGGGCTGTGGAAGGGCAGCCTAGGGCAGGTGATGGCCAGCAAGAGCTTTCAGTGCTAGCCCCTTTGGTGTGGGAGCAGTGGCTGGACGTTTTGAATTTCGGAGCTGGGCTGTGGCTGTGCCGAGAAGGAACGTCCCCACTGTGCTGTGGCTAGGAAGCTCAGAGCGCCAGTGCTTGTGGGGCTGTGGAAGGGCAGCCTAGGGCAGGTGATGGCCAGCAAGAGCTTTCAGTGCTAGCCCCTTTGGTGTGGGAGCAGTGGCTGGACATTTTGAATTTCGGAGCTGGGCTGTGGCTGTGCCGAGAAGGAACGTCCCCACTGTGCTGTGGCTAGGAAGCTCAGAGCGCCAGTGCTTGTGGGGCTGTGGAAGGGCAGCCTAGGGAAGGTGATGGCCAGCAAGAGCTTTCAGTGCTAGCCCCTTTGGTGTGGGAGCAGTGGCTGGACGTTTTGAATTTCGGAGCTGGGCTGTGGCTGTGCCGAGAAGGAACGTCCCCACTGTGCTGTGGCTAGGAAGCTCAGAGCACCAGTGCTTGTGGGGCTGTGGAAGGGCAGCCTAGGGCAGCTGATGACCAGCAAGAGCTTTCAGTGCTAGCCCCTTTGGTGTGGGAGCAGTGGCTGGACGTTTTGAATTTGGGAGCTGGGCTGTGGCTGTGCCGAGAAGGAACGTCCCCACTGTGCTGTGGCTAGGAAGCTCAGAGCGCCAGTGCTTGTGGGGCTGTGGAAGGGCAGCCTAGGGCAGGTGATGGCCAGCAAGAGCTTTCAGTGCTAGCCCCTTTGGTGTGGGAGCAGTGGCTGGACGTTTTGAATTTCGGAGCTGGGCTGTGGCTGTGCCGAGAAGGAACGTCCCCACTGTGCTGTGGCTAGGAAGCTCAGAGCGCCAGTGCTTGTGGGGCTGTGGAAGGGCTGCCTAGGGAAGGTGATGGCCAGCAAGAGCTTTCAGTGCTAGCCCCTTTGGTGTGGGAGCAGTGGCTGGACGTTTTGAATTTCGGAGCTGGGCTGTGGCTGTGCTGAGAAGGAACGTCCCCACTGTGCTGTGGCTAGGAAGCTCAGAGCGCCAGTGCTTGTGGGGCTGTGGAAGGGCAGCCTAGGGCAGGTGATGGCCAGCAAGAGCTTTCAGTGCTAGCCCCTTTGGTGTGGGAGCAGTGGCTGGACGTTTTGAATTTCGGAGCTGGGCTGTGGCTGTGCCGAGAAGGAACGTCCCCACTGTGCTGTGGCTAGGAAGCTCAGAGCGCCAGTGCTTGTGGGGCTGTGGAAGGGCTGCCTAGGGCAGGTGATGGCCAGCAAGAGCTTTCAGTGCTAGCCCCTTTGGTGTGGGAGCAGTGGCTGGACGTTTTGAATTTGGGAGCTGGGCTGTGGCTGTGCCGAGAAGGAACGTCCCCACTGTGCTGTGGCTAGGAAGCTCAGAGCGCCAGTGCTTGTGGGGCTGTGGAAGGGCAGCCTAGGGCAGGTGATGGCCAGCAAGAGCTTTCAGTGCTAGCCCCTTTGGTGTGGGAGCAGTGGCTGGACGTTTTGAATTTCGGAGCTGGGCTGTGGCTGTGCCGAGAAGGAACGTCCCCACTGTGCTGTGGCTAGGAAGCTCAGAGCGCCAGTGCTTGTGGGGCTGTGGAAGGGCAGCCTAGGGCAGGTGATGGCCAGCAAGAGCTTTCAGTGCTAGCCCCTTTGGTGTGGGAGCAGTGGCTGGACGTTTCGAATTTCGGAGCTGGGCTGTGGCTGTGCCGAGAAGGAACGTCCCCACTGTGCTGTGGCTAGGAAGCTCAGAGCGCCAGTGCTTGTGGGGCTGTGGAAGGGCTGCCTAGGGCAGGTGATGGCCAGCAAGAGCTTTCAGTGCTAGCCCCTTTGGTGTGGGAGCAGTGGCTGGACGTTTTGAATTTCGGAGCTGGGCTGTGGCTGTGCCGAGAAGGAACGTCCCCACTGTGCTGTGGCTAGGAAGCTCAGAGCACCAGTGCTTGTGGGGCTGTGGAAGGGCAGCCTAGGGCAGCTGATGACCAGCAAGAGCTTTCAGTGCTAGCCCCTTTGGTGTGGGAGCAGTGGCTGGACGTTTTGAATTTCGGAGCTGGGCTGTGGCTGTGCCGAGAAGGAACGTCCCCACTGTGCTGTGGCTAGGAAGCTCAGAGCGCCAGTGCTTGTGGGGCTGTGGAAGGGCAGCCTAGGGCAGGTGATGGCCAGCAAGAGCTTTCAGTGCTAGCCCCTTTGGTGTGGGAGCAGTGGCTGGACGTTTTGAATTTCGGAGCTGGGCTGTGGCTGTGCCGAGAAGGAACGTCCCCACTGTGCTGTGGCTAGGAAGCTCAGAGCGCCAGTGCTTGTGGGGCTGTGGAAGGGCTGCCTAGGGCAGGTGATGGCCAGCAAGAGCTTTCAGTGCTAGCCCCTTTGGTGTGGGAGCAGTGGCTGGACGTTTTGAATTTCGGAGCTGGGCTGTGGCTGTGCCGAGAAGGAACGTCCCCACTGTGCTGTGGCTAGGAAGCTCAGAGCGCCAGTGCTTGTGGGGCTGTGGAAGGGCTGCCTAGGGCAGGTGATGGCCAGCAAGAGCTTTCAGTGCTAGCCCCTTTGGTGTGGGAGCAGTGGCTGGACGTTTCGAATTTGGGAGCTGGGCTGTGGCTGTGCCGAGAAGGAACGTCCCCACTGTGCTGTGGCTAGGAAGCTCAGAGCGCCAGTGCTTGTGGGGCTGTGGAAGGGCAGCCTAGGGCAGGTGATGGCCAGCAAGAGCTTTCAGTGCTAGCCCCTTTGGTGTGGGAGCAGTGGCTGGACGTTTTGAATTTCGGAGCTGGGCTGTGGCTGTGCCGAGAAGGAACGTCCCCACTGTGCTGTGGCTAGGAAGCTCAGAGCGCCAGTGCTTGTGGGGCTGTGGAAGGGCAGCCTAGGGCAGGTGATGGCCAGCAAGAGCTTTCAGTGCTAGCCCCTTTGGTGTGGGAGCAGTGGCTGGACGTTTCGAATTTCACAGCTGGGCTGTGGCTGTGCCGAGAAGGAACGTCCCCACTGTGCTGTGGCTAGGAAGCTCAGAGCGCCAGTGCTTGTGGGGCTGTGGAAGGGCAGCCTAGGGCAGGTGATGGCCAGCAAGAGCTTTCAGTGCTAGCCCCTTTGGTGTGGGAGCAGTGGCTGGACGTTTTGAATTTGGGAGCTGGGCTGTGGCTGTGCCGAGAAGGAACGTCCCCACTGTGCTGTGGCTAGGAAGCTCAGAGCGCCAGTGCTTGTGGGGCTGTGGAAGGGCTGCCTAGGGCAGGTGATGGCCAGCAAGAGCTTTCAGTGCTAGCCCCTTTGGTGTGGGAGCAGTGGCTGGACGTTTCGAATTTCGGAGCTGGGCTGTGGCTGTGCTGAGAAGGAACGTCCCCACTGTGCTGTGGCTAGGAAGCTCAGAGCGCCAGTGCTTGTGGGGCTGTGGAAGGGCTGCCTAGGGCAGGTGATGGCCAGCAAGAGCTTTCAGTGCTAGCCCCTTTGGTGTGGGAGCAGTGGCTGGACGTTTCGAATTTCAGAGCTGGGCTGTGGCTGTGCGAGAAGGAACGTCCCCACTGTGCTGTGGCTAGGAAGCTCAGAGCGCCAGTGCTTGTGGGGCTGTGGAAGGGCTGCCTAGGGCAGGCGATGGCCAGCAAGAGCTTTCGGTGCTAGCCCCTTTGGTGTGGGAGCAGTGGCTGGACGTTTCGAATTTCGGAGCTGGGCTGTGGCTGTGCCGAGAAGGAACGTCCCCACTGTGCTGTGGCTAGGAAGCTCAGAGCACCAGTGCTTGTGGGGCTGTGGAAGGGCTGCCTAGGGCAGCTGATGGCCAGCAAGAGCTTTCAGTGCTAGCCCCTTTGGTGTGGGAGCAGTGGCTGGACGTTTTGAATTTCGGAGCTGGGCTGTGGCTGTGCCGAGAAGGAACGTCCCCACTGTGCTGTGGCTAGGAAGCTCAGAGCGCCAGTGCTTGTGGGGCTGTGGAAGGGCAGCCTAGGGCAGGTGATGGCCAGCAAGAGCTTTCAGTGCTAGCCCCTTTGGTGTGGGAGCAGTGGCTGGACGTTTTGAATTTCGGAGCTGGGCTGTGGCTGTGCCGAGAAGGAACGTCCCCACTGTGCTGTGGCTAGGAAGCTCAGAGCGCCAGTGCTTGTGGGGCTGTGGAAGGGCTGCCTAGGGCAGGTGATGGCCAGCAAGAGCTTTCAGTGCTAGCCCCTTTGGTGTGGGAGCAGTGGCTGGACGTTTTGAATTTCGGAGCTGGGCTGTGGCTGTGCCGAGAAGGAACGTCCCCACTGTGCTGTGGCTAGGAAGCTCAGAGCGCCAGTGCTTGTGGGGCTGTGGAAGGGCAGCCTAGGGCAGGCGATGGCCAGCAAGAGCTTTCAGTGCTAGCCGCTTTGGTGTGGGAGCAGTGGCTGGATGTTTTGAATTTGGGAGCTGGGCTGTGGCTGTGCCGAGAAGGAACGTCCCCACTGTGCTGTGGCTAGGAAGCTCAGAGCGCCAGTGCTTGTGGGGCTGTGGAAGGGCTGCCTAGGGAAGGTGATGGCCAGCAAGAGCTTTCAGTGCTAGCCCCTTTGGTGTGGGAGCAGTGGCTGGACGTTTTGAATTTCGGAGCTGGGCTGTGGCTGTGCCGAGAAGGAACGTCCCCACTGTGCTGTGGCTAGGAAGCTCAGAGCGCCAGTGCTTGTGGGGCTGTGGAAGGGCTGCCTAGGGAAGGTGATGGCCAGCAAGAGCTTTCAGTGCTAGCCCCTTTGGTGTGGGAGCAGTGGCTGGACGTTTTGAATTTCGGAGCTGAGCTGTGGCTGTGCTGAGAAGGAACGTCCCCACTGTGCTGTGGCTAGGAAGCTCAGAGCGCCAGTGCTTGTGGGGCTGTGGAAGGGCAGCCTAGGGCAGGCGATGGCCAGCAAGAGCTTTCAGTGCTAGCCCCTTTGGTGTGGGAGCAGTGGCTGGACGTTTTGAATTTCGGAGCTGGGCTGTGGCTGTGCCGAGAAGGAACGTCCCCACTGTGCTGTGGCTAGGAAGCTCAGAGCGCCAGTGCTTGTGGGGCTGTGGAAGGGCTGCCTAGGGCAGGCGATGGCCAGCAAGAGCTTTCAGTGCTAGCCCCTTTGGTGTGGGAGCAGTGGCTGGACGTTTTGAATTTCGGAGCTGGGCTGTGGCTGTGCCGAGAAGGAACGTCCCCACTGTGCTGTGGCTAGGAAGCTCAGAGCGCCAGTGCTTGTGGGGCTGTGGAAGGGCTGCCTAGGGCAGGTGATGGCCAGCAAGAGCTTTCAGTGCTAGCCCCTTTGGTGTGGGAGCAGTGGCTGGACGTTTCGAATTTCGGAGCTGGGCTGTGGCTGTGCCGAGAAGGAACGTCCCCACTGTGCTGTGGCTAGGAAGCTCAGAGCGCCAGTGCTTGTGGGGCTGTGGAAGGGCAGCCTAGGGCAGGTGATGGCCAGCAAGAGCTTTCAGTGCTAGCCCCTTTGGTGTGGGAGCAGTGGCTGGACATTTTGAATTTCGGAGCTGGGCTGTGGCTGTGCCGAGAAGGAACGTCCCCACTGTGCTGTGGCTAGGAAGCTCAGAGCGCCAGTGCTTGTGGGGCTGTGGATGGGCAGCCTAGGGAAGGTGATGGCCAGCAAGAGCTTTCAGTGCTAGCCCCTTTGGTGTGGGAGCAGTGGCTGGACGTTTTGAATTTCGGAGCTGGGCTGTGGCTGTGCCGAGAAGGAACGTCCCCACTGTGCTGTGGCTAGGAAGCTCAGAGCACCAGTGCTTGTGGGGCTGTGGAAGGGCAGCCTAGGGCAGCTGATGACCAGCAAGAGCTTTCAGTGCTAGCCCCTTTGGTGTGGGAGCAGTGGCTGGACGTTTTGAATTTGGGAGCTGGGCTGTGGCTGTGCCGAGAAGGAACGTCCCCACTGTGCTGTGGCTAGGAAGCTCAGAGCGCCAGTGCTTGTGGGGCTGTGGAAGGGCTGCCTAGGGCAGGTGATGGCCAGCAAGAGCTTTCAGTGCTAGCCCCTTTGGTGTGGGAGCAGTGGCTGGACGTTTTGAATTTCGGAGCTGGGCTGTGGCTGTGCCGAGAAGGAACGTCCCCACTGTGCTGTGGCTAGGAAGCTCAGAGCACCAGTGCTTGTGGGGCTGTGGAAGGGCAGCCTAGGGCAGCTGATGACCAGCAAGAGCTTTCAGTGCTAGCCCCTTTGGTGTGGGAGCAGTGGCTGGACGTTTTGAATTTCGGAGCTGGGCTGTGGCTGTGCCGAGAAGGAACGTCCCCACTGTGCTGTGGCTAGGAAGCTCAGAGCGCCAGTGCTTGTGGGGCTGTGGAAGGGCAGCCTAGGGCAGGTGATGGCCAGCAAGAGCTTTCAGTGCTAGCCCCTTTGGTGTGGGAGCAGTGGCTGGACGTTTTGAATTTCGGAGCTGGGCTGTGGCTGTGCCGAGAAGGAACGTCCCCACTGTGCTGTGGCTAGGAAGCTCAGAGCGCCAGTGCTTGTGGGGCTGTGGAAGGGCTGCCTAGGGCAGGTGATGGCCAGCAAGAGCTTTCAGTGCTAGCCCCTTTGGTGTGGGAGCAGTGGCTGGACGTTTTGAATTTCGGAGCTGGGCTGTGGCTGTGCCGAGAAGGAACGTCCCCACTGTGCTGTGGCTAGGAAGCTCAGAGCGCCAGTGCTTGTGGGGCTGTGGAAGGGCTGCCTAGGGCAGGTGATGGCCAGCAAGAGCTTTCAGTGCTAGCCCCTTTGGTGTGGGAGCAGTGGCTGGACGTTTCGAATTTCGGAGCTGGGCTGTGGCTGTGCCGAGAAGGAACGTCCCCACTGTGCTGTGGCTAGGAAGCTCAGAGCGCCAGTGCTTGTGGGGCTGTGGAAGGGCAGCCTAGGGCAGGTGATGGCCAGCAAGAGCTTTCAGTGCTAGCCCCTTTGGTGTGGGAGCAGTGGCTGGACGTTTTGAATTTCGGAGCTGGGCTGTGGCTGTGCCGAGAAGGAACGTCCCCACTGTGCTGTGGCTAGGAAGCTCAGAGCGCCAGTGCTTGTGGGGCTGTGGAAGGGCAGCCTAGGGCAGGTGATGGCCAGCAAGAGCTTTCAGTGCTAGCCCCTTTGGTGTGGGAGCAGTGGCTGGACGTTTCGAATTTCACAGCTGGGCTGTGGCTGTGCCGAGAAGGAACGTCCCCACTGTGCTGTGGCTAGGAAGCTCAGAGCGCCAGTGCTTGTGGGGCTGTGGAAGGGCAGCCTAGGGCAGGTGATGGCCAGCAAGAGCTTTCAGTGCTAGCCCCTTTGGTGTGGGAGCAGTGGCTGGACGTTTTGAATTTGGGAGCTGGGCTGTGGCTGTGCCGAGAAGGAACGTCCCCACTGTGCTGTGGCTAGGAAGCTCAGAGCGCCAGTGCTTGTGGGGCTGTGGAAGGGCTGCCTAGGGCAGGTGATGGCCAGCAAGAGCTTTCAGTGCTAGCCCCTTTGGTGTGGGAGCAGTGGCTGGACGTTTCGAATTTCGGAGCTGGGCTGTGGCTGTGCTGAGAAGGAACGTCCCCACTGTGCTGTGGCTAGGAAGCTCAGAGCGCCAGTGCTTGTGGGGCTGTGGAAGGGCTGCCTAGGGCAGGTGATGGCCAGCAAGAGCTTTCAGTGCTAGCCCCTTTGGTGTGGGAGCAGTGGCTGGACGTTTCGAATTTCAGAGCTGGGCTGTGGCTGTGCGAGAAGGAACGTCCCCACTGTGCTGTGGCTAGGAAGCTCAGAGCGCCAGTGCTTGTGGGGCTGTGGAAGGGCTGCCTAGGGCAGGCGATGGCCAGCAAGAGCTTTCGGTGCTAGCCCCTTTGGTGTGGGAGCAGTGGCTGGACGTTTCGAATTTCGGAGCTGGGCTGTGGCTGTGCCGAGAAGGAACGTCCCCACTGTGCTGTGGCTAGGAAGCTCAGAGCACCAGTGCTTGTGGGGCTGTGGAAGGGCTGCCTAGGGCAGCTGATGGCCAGCAAGAGCTTTCAGTGCTAGCCCCTTTGGTGTGGGAGCAGTGGCTGGACGTTTCGAATTTCGGAGCTGGGCTGTGGCTGTGCCGAGAAGGAACGTCCCCACTGTGCTGTGGCTAGGAAGCTCAGAGCGCCAGTGCTTGTGGGGCTGTGGAAGGGCTGCCTAGGGCAGGCGATGGCCAGCAAGAGCTTTCAGTGCTAGCCCCTTTGGTGTGGGAGCAGTGGCTGGACGTTTTGAATTTCGGAGCTGGGCTGTGGCTGTGCCGAGAAGGAACGTCCCCACTGTGCTGTGGCTAGGAAGCTCAGAGCGCCAGTGCTTGTGGGGCTGTGGAAGGGCTGCCTAGGGCAGGTGATGGCCAGCAAGAGCTTTCAGTGCTAGCCCCTTTGGTGTGGGAGCAGTGGCTGGACGTTTTGAATTTCGGAGCTGGGCTGTGGCTGTGCCGAGAAGGAACGTCCCCACTGTGCTGTGGCTAGGAAGCTCAGAGCGCCAGTGCTTGTGGGGCTGTGGAAGGGCTGCCTAGGGCAGGTGATGGCCAGCAAGAGCTTTCAGTGCTAGCCCCTTTGGTGTGGGAGCAGTGGCTGGACGTTTCGAATTTCGGAGCTGGGCTGTGGCTGTGCCGAGAAGGAACGTCCCCACTGTGCTGTGGCTAGGAAGCTCAGAGCGCCAGTGCTTGTGGGGCTGTGGAAGGGCTGCCTAGGGCAGGTGATGGCCAGCAAGAGCTTTCAGTGCTAGCCCCTTTGGTGTGGGAGCAGTGGCTGGACATTTTGAATTTCGGAGCTGGGCTGTGGCTGTGCCGAGAAGGAACGTCCCCACTGTGCTGTGGCTAGGAAGCTCAGAGCGCCAGTGCTTGTGGGGCTGTGGATGGGCAGCCTAGGGAAGGTGATGGCCAGCAAGAGCTTTCAGTGCTAGCCCCTTTGGTGTGGGAGCAGTGGCTGGACGTTTTGAATTTCGGAGCTGGGCTGTGGCTGTGCCGAGAAGGAACGTCCCCACTGTGCTGTGGCTAGGAAGCTCAGAGCACCAGTGCTTGTGGGGCTGTGGAAGGGCAGCCTAGGGCAGCTGATGACCAGCAAGAGCTTTCAGTGCTAGCCCCTTTGGTGTGGGAGCAGTGGCTGGACGTTTTGAATTTGGGAGCTGGGCTGTGGCTGTGCCGAGAAGGAACGTCCCCACTGTGCTGTGGCTAGGAAGCTCAGAGCGCCAGTGCTTGTGGGGCTGTGGAAGGGCAGCCTAGGGCAGGTGATGGCCAGCAAGAGCTTTCAGTGCTAGCCCCTTTGGTGTGGGAGCAGTGGCTGGACGTTTTGAATTTCGGAGCTGGGCTGTGGCTGTGCCGAGAAGGAACGTCCCCACTGTGCTGTGGCTAGGAAGCTCAGAGCGCCAGTGCTTGTGGGGCTGTGGAAGGGCTGCCTAGGGAAGGTGATGGCCAGCAAGAGCTTTCAGTGCTAGCCCCTTTGGTGTGGGAGCAGTGGCTGGACGTTTTGAATTTCGGAGCTGGGCTGTGGCTGTGCTGAGAAGGAACGTCCCCACTGTGCTGTGGCTAGGAAGCTCAGAGCGCCAGTGCTTGTGGGGCTGTGGAAGGGCAGCCTAGGGCAGGTGATGGCCAGCAAGAGCTTTCAGTGCTAGCCCCTTTGGTGTGGGAGCAGTGGCTGGACGTTTTGAATTTCGGAGCTGGGCTGTGGCTGTGCCGAGAAGGAACGTCCCCACTGTGCTGTGGCTAGGAAGCTCAGAGCGCCAGTGCTTGTGGGGCTGTGGAAGGGCTGCCTAGGGCAGGTGATGGCCAGCAAGAGCTTTCAGTGCTAGCCCCTTTGGTGTGGGAGCAGTGGCTGGACGTTTTGAATTTCGGAGCTGGGCTGTGGCTGTGCCGAGAAGGAACGTCCCCACTGTGCTGTGGCTAGGAAGCTCAGAGCGCCAGTGCTTGTGGGGCTGTGGAAGTGCAGCCTAGGGCAGGTGATGGCCAGCAAGAGCTTTCAGTGCTAGCCCCTTTGGTGTGGGAGCAGTGGCTGGACGTTTTGAATTTCGGAGCTGGGCTGTGGCTGTGCCGAGAAGGAACGTCCCCACTGTGCTGTGGCTAGGAAGCTCAGAGCGCCAGTGCTTGTGGGGCTGTGGAAGGGCAGCCTAGGGCAGGTGATGGCCAGCAAGAGCTTTCAGTGCTAGCCCCTTTGGTGTGGGAGCAGTGGCTGGACGTTTCGAATTTCGGAGCTGGGCTGTGGCTGTGCCGAGAAGGAACGTCCCCACTGTGCTGTGGCTAGGAAGCTCAGAGCGCCAGTGCTTGTGGGGCTGTGGAAGGGCTGCCTAGGGCAGGTGATGGCCAGCAAGAGCTTTCAGTGCTAGCCCCTTTGGTGTGGGAGCAGTGGCTGGACGTTTTGAATTTCGGAGCTGGGCTGTGGCTGTGCCGAGAAGGAACGTCCCCACTGTGCTGTGGCTAGGAAGCTCAGAGCACCAGTGCTTGTGGGGCTGTGGAAGGGCTGCCTAGGGCAGGTGATGGCCAGCAAGAGCTTTCAGTGCTCGCCCCTTTGGTGTGGGAGCAGTGGCTGGACGTTTTGAATTTCGGAGCTGGGCTGTGGCTGTGCCGAGAAGGAACGTCCCCACTGTGCTGTGGCTAGGAAGCTCAGAGCGCCAGTGCTTGTGGGGCTGTGGAAGGGCAGCCTAGGGCAGGTGATGGCCAGCAAGAGCTTTCAGTGCTAGCCCCTTTGGTGTGGGAGCAGTGGCTGGACGTTTTGAATTTCGGAGCTGGGCTGTGGCTGTGCCGAGAAGGAACGTCCCCACTGTGCTGTGGCTAGGAAGCTCAGAGCGCCAGTGCTTGTGGGGCTGTGGAAGGGCTGCCTAGGGCAGGTGATGGCCAGCAAGAGCTTTCAGTGCTAGCCCCTTTGGTGTGGGAGCAGTGGCTGGACGTTTTGAATTTCGGAGCTGGGCTGTGGCTGTGCCGAGAAGGAACGTCCCCACTGTGCTGTGGCTAGGAAGCTCAGAGCGCCAGTGCTTGTGGGGCTGTGGAAGGGCTGCCTAGGGCAGGTGATGGCCAGCAAGAGCTTTCAGTGCTAGCCCCTTTGGTGTGGGAGCAGTGGCTGGACGTTTCGAATTTCGGAGCTGGGCTGTGGCTGTGCCGAGAAGGAACGTCCCCACTGTGCTGTGGCTAGGAAGCTCAGAGCGCCAGTGCTTGTGGGGCTGTGGAAGGGCAGCCTAGGGCAGGTGATGGCCAGCAAGAGCTTTCAGTGCTAGCCCCTTTGGTGTGGGAGCAGTGGCTGGACGTTTTGAATTTCGGAGCTGGGCTGTGGCTGTGCCGAGAAGGAACGTCCCCACTGTGCTGTGGCTAGGAAGCTCAGAGCGCCAGTGCTTGTGGGGCTGTGGAAGGGCAGCCTAGGGCAGGTGATGGCCAGCAAGAGCTTTCAGTGCTAGCCCCTTTGGTGTGGGAGCAGTGGCTGGACGTTTCGAATTTCACAGCTGGGCTGTGGCTGTGCCGAGAAGGAACGTCCCCACTGTGCTGTGGCTAGGAAGCTCAGAGCGCCAGTGCTTGTGGGGCTGTGGAAGGGCAGCCTAGGGCAGGTGATGGCCAGCAAGAGCTTTCAGTGCTAGCCCCTTTGGTGTGGGAGCAGTGGCTGGACGTTTTGAATTTCGGAGCTGGGCTGTGGCTGTGCCGAGAAGGAACGTCCCCACTGTGCTGTGGCTAGGAAGCTCAGAGCGCCAGTGCTTGTGGGGCTGTGGAAGGGCTGCCTAGGGCAGGTGATGGCCAGCAAGAGCTTTCAGTGCTAGCCCCTTTGGTGTGGGAGCAGTGGCTGGACGTTTCGAATTTCGGAGCTGGGCTGTGGCTGTGCTGAGAAGGAACGTCCCCACTGTGCTGTGGCTAGGAAGCTCAGAGCGCCAGTGCTTGTGGGGCTGTGGAAGGGCTGCCTAGGGCAGGTGATGGCCAGCAAGAGCTTTCAGTGCTAGCCCCTTTGGTGTGGGAGCAGTGGCTGGACGTTTCGAATTTCAGAGCTGGGCTGTGGCTGTGCGAGAAGGAACGTCCCCACTGTGCTGTGGCTAGGAAGCTCAGAGCGCCAGTGCTTGTGGGGCTGTGGAAGGGCTGCCTAGGGCAGGCGATGGCCAGCAAGAGCTTTCGGTGCTAGCCCCTTTGGTGTGGGAGCAGTGGCTGGACGTTTCGAATTTCGGAGCTGGGCTGTGGCTGTGCCGAGAAGGAACGTCCCCACTGTGCTGTGGCTAGGAAGCTCAGAGCGCCAGTGCTTGTGGGGCTGTGGAAGGGCTGCCTAGGGCAGCTGATGGCCAGCAAGAGCTTTCAGTGCTAGCCCCTTTGGTGTGGGAGCAGTGGCTGGACGTTTTGAATTTCGGAGCTGGGCTGTGGCTGTGCCGAGAAGGAACGTCCCCACTGTGCTGTGGCTAGGAAGCTCAGAGCGCCAGTGCTTGTGGGGCTGTGGAAGGGCAGCCTAGGGCAGGTGATGGCCAGCAAGAGCTTTCAGTGCTAGCCCCTTTGGTGTGGGAGCAGTGGCTGGACGTTTTGAATTTCGGAGCTGGGCTGTGGCTGTGCCGAGAAGGAACGTCCCCACTGTGCTGTGGCTAGGAAGCTCAGAGCGCCAGTGCTTGTGGGGCTGTGGAAGGGCAGCCTAGGGCAGGTGATGGCCAGCAAGAGCTTTCAGTGCTAGCCCCTTTGGTGTGGGAGCAGTGGCTGGACGTTTTGAATTTCGGAGCTGGGCTGTGGCTGTGCCGAGAAGGAACGTCCCCACTGTGCTGTGGCTAGGAAGCTCAGAGCGCCAGTGCTTGTGGGGCTGTGGAAGGGCTGCCTAGGGCAGGTGATGGCCAGCAAGAGCTTTCAGTGCTAGCCCCTTTGGTGTGGGAGCAGTGGCTGGACGTTTCGAATTTCGGAGCTGGGCTGTGGCTGTGCTGAGAAGGAACGTCCCCACTGTGCTGTGGCTAGGAAGCTCAGAGCGCCAGTGCTTGTGGGGCTGTGGAAGGGCTGCCTAGGGCAGGTGATGGCCAGCAAGAGCTTTCAGTGCTAGCCCCTTTGGTGTGGGAGCAGTGGCTGGACGTTTCGAATTTCAGAGCTGGGCTGTGGCTGTGCGAGAAGGAACGTCCCCACTGTGCTGTGGCTAGGAAGCTCAGAGCGCCAGTGCTTGTGGGGCTGTGGAAGGGCTGCCTAGGGCAGGCGATGGCCAGCAAGAGCTTTCGGTGCTAGCCCCTTTGGTGTGGGAGCAGTGGCTGGACGTTTCGAATTTCGGAGCTGGGCTGTGGCTGTGCCGAGAAGGAACGTCCCCACTGTGCTGTGGCTAGGAAGCTCAGAGCACCAGTGCTTGTGGGGCTGTGGAAGGGCTGCCTAGGGCAGCTGATGGCCAGCAAGAGCTTTCAGTGCTAGCCCCTTTGGTGTGGGAGCAGTGGCTGGACGTTTTGAATTTCGGAGCTGGGCTGTGGCTGTGCCGAGAAGGAACGTCCCCACTGTGCTGTGGCTAGGAAGCTCAGAGCGCCAGTGCTTGTGGGGCTGTGGAAGGGCAGCCTAGGGCAGGTGATGGCCAGCAAGAGCTTTCAGTGCTAGCCCCTTTGGTGTGGGAGCAGTGGCTGGACGTTTTGAATTTCGGAGCTGGGCTGTGGCTGTGCCGAGAAGGAACGTCCCCACTGTGCTGTGGCTAGGAAGCTCAGAGCGCCAGTGCTTGTGGGGCTGTGGAAGGGCTGCCTAGGGCAGGTGATGGCCAGCAAGAGCTTTCAGTGCTAGCCCCTTTGGTGTGGGAGCAGTGGCTGGACGTTTTGAATTTCGGAGCTGGGCTGTGGCTGTGCCGAGAAGGAACGTCCCCACTGTGCTGTGGCTAGGAAGCTCAGAGCGCCAGTGCTTGTGGGGCTGTGGAAGGGCAGCCTAGGGCAGGCGATGGCCAGCAAGAGCTTTCAGTGCTAGCCCCTTTGGTGTGGGAGCAGTGGCTGGATGTTTCGAATTTGGGAGCTGGGCTCTGGCTGTGCCGAGAAGGAACGTCCCCACTGTGCTGTGGCTAGGAAGCTCAGAGCGCCAGTGCTTGTGGGGCTGTGGAAGGGCTGCCTAGGGCAGGTGATGGCCAGCAAGAGCTTTCAGTGCTAGCCCCTTTGGTGTGGGAGCAGTGGCTGGACGTTTCGAATTTGGGAGCTGGGCTGTGGCTGTGCCGAGAAGGAACGTCCCCACTGTGCTGTGGCTAGGAAGCTCAGAGCGCCAGTGCTTGTGGGGCTGTGGAAGGGCTGCCTAGGGAAGGTGAT
Source organism: Aptenodytes patagonicus (assembly GCF_965638725.1). Taxonomy (NCBI): domain Eukaryota; kingdom Metazoa; phylum Chordata; class Aves; order Sphenisciformes; family Spheniscidae; genus Aptenodytes; species Aptenodytes patagonicus. The sequence continues at coordinate 107,925 of NW_027471999.1, read as the reverse complement.
GGCCAGCAAGAGCTTTCAGTGCTAGCCCCTTTGGTGTGGGAGCAGTGGCTGGACGTTTTGAATTTCGGAGCTGAGCTGTGGCTGTGCTGAGAAGGAACGTCCCCACTGTGCTGTGGCTAGGAAGCTCAGAGCGCCAGTGCTTGTGGGGCTGTGGAAGGGCAGCCTAGGGCAGGCGATGGCCAGCAAGAGCTTTCAGTGCTAGCCCCTTTGGTGTGGGAGCAGTGGCTGGACGTTTTGAATTTCGGAGCTGGGCTGTGGCTGTGCCGAGAAGGAACGTCCCCACTGTGCTGTGGCTAGGAAGCTCAGAGCGCCAGTGCTTGTGGGGCTGTGGAAGGGCTGCCTAGGGCAGGCGATGGCCAGCAAGAGCTTTCAGTGCTAGCCCCTTTGGTGTGGGAGCAGTGGCTGGACGTTTTGAATTTCGGAGCTGGGCTGTGGCTGTGCCGAGAAGGAACGTCCCCACTGTGCTGTGGCTAGGAAGCTCAGAGCGCCAGTGCTTGTGGGGCTGTGGAAGGGCAGCCTAGGGCAGGTGATGGCCAGCAAGAGCTTTCAGTGCTAGCCCCTTTGGTGTGGGAGCAGTGGCTGGACGTTTTGAATTTCGGAGCTGGGCTGTGGCTGTGCCGAGAAGGAACGTCCCCACTGTGCTGTGGCTAGGAAGCTCAGAGCGCCAGTGCTTGTGGGGCTGTGGAAGGGCTGCCTAGGGCAGGTGATGGCCAGCAAGAGCTTTCAGTGCTAGCCCCTTTGGTGTGGGAGCAGTGGCTGGACGTTTTGAATTTCGGAGCTGGGCTGTGGCTGTGCCGAGAAGGAACGTCCCCACTGTGCTGTGGCTAGGAAGCTCAGAGCGCCAGTGCTTGTGGGGCTGTGGAAGGGCAGCCTAGGGCAGGCGATGGCCAGCAAGAGCTTTCAGTGCTAGCCCCTTTGGTGTGGGAGCAGTGGCTGGATGTTTCGAATTTGGGAGCTGGGCTCTGGCTGTGCCGAGAAGGAACGTCCCCACTGTGCTGTGGCTAGGAAGCTCAGAGCGCCAGTGCTTGTGGGGCTGTGGAAGGGCTGCCTAGGGAAGGTGATGGCCAGCAAGAGCTTTCAGTGCTAGCCCCTTTGGTGTGGGAGCAGTGGCTGGACGTTTCGAATTTGGGAGCTGGGCTGTGGCTGTGCCGAGAAGGAACGTCCCCACTGTGCTGTGGCTAGGAAGCTCAGAGCGCCAGTGCTTGTGGGGCTGTGGAAGGGCTGCCTAGGGAAGGTGATGGCCAGCAAGAGCTTTCAGTGCTAGCCCCTTTGGTGTGGGAGCAGTGGCTGGACGTTTTGAATTTCGGAGCTGAGCTGTGGCTGTGCTGAGAAGGAACGTCCCCACTGTGCTGTGGCTAGGAAGCTCAGAGCGCCAGTGCTTGTGGGGCTGTGGAAGGGCAGCCTAGGGCAGGCGATGGCCAGCAAGAGCTTTCAGTGCTAGCCCCTTTGGTGTGGGAGCAGTGGCTGGACGTTTTGAATTTCGGAGCTGGGCTGTGGCTGTGCCGAGAAGGAACGTCCCCACTGTGCTGTGGCTAGGAAGCTCAGAGCGCCAGTGCTTGTGGGGCTGTGGAAGGGCTGCCTAGGGCAGGCGATGGCCAGCAAGAGCTTTCAGTGCTAGCCCCTTTGGTGTGGGAGCAGTGGCTGGACGTTTTGAATTTCGGAGCTGGGCTGTGGCTGTGCCGAGAAGGAACGTCCCCACTGTGCTGTGGCTAGGAAGCTCAGAGCGCCAGTGCTTGTGGGGCTGTGGAAGGGCTGCCTAGGGCAGGTGATGGCCAGCAAGAGCTTTCAGTGCTAGCCCCTTTGGTGTGGGAGCAGTGGCTGGACGTTTTGAATTTCGGAGCTGGGCTGTGGCTGTGCCGAGAAGGAACGTCCCCACTGTGCTGTAGCTAGGAAGCTCAGAGCGCCAGTGCTTGTGGGGCTGTGGAAGGGCTGCCTAGGGCAGGTGCTGGCCAGCAAGAGCTTTCAGTGCTAGCCCCTTTGGTGTGGGAGCAGTGGCTGGACGTTTTGAATTTCAGAGCTGGGCTGTGGCTGTGCTGAGAAGGAACGTCCCCACTGTGCTGTGGCTAGGAAGCTCAGAGCGCCAGTGCTTGTGGGGCTGTGGAAGGGCAGCCTAGGGCAGGCGATGGCCAGCAAGAGCTTTCAGTGCTAGCCCCTTTGGTGTGGGAGCAGTGGCTGGATGTTTCGAATTTGGGAGCTGGGCTCTGGCTGTGCCGAGAAGGAACGTCCCCACTGTGCTGTGGCTAGGAAGCTCAGAGCGCCAGTGCTTGTGGGGCTGTGGAAGGGCTGCCTAGGGAAGGTGATGGCCAGCAAGAGCTTTCAGTGCTAGCCCCTTTGGTGTGGGAGCAGTGGCTGGACGTTTTGAATTTCGGAGCTGGGCTGTGGCTGTGCCGAGAAGGAACGTCCCCACTGTGCTGTGGCTAGGAAGCTCAGAGCGCCAGTGCTTGTGGGGCTGTGGAAGGGCTGCCTAGGGAAGGTGATGGCCAGCAAGAGCTTTCAGTGCTAGCCCCTTTGGTGTGGGAGCAGTGGCTGGACGTTTTGAATTTCGGAGCTGGGCTGTGGCTGTGCCGAGAAGGAACGTCCCCACTGTGCTGTGGCTAGGAAGCTCAGAGCGCCAGTGCTTGTGGGGCTGTGGAAGGGCTGCCTAGGGAAGGTGATGGCCAGCAAGAGCTTTCAGTGCTAGCCCTTTTGGTGTGGGAGCAGTGGCTGGACGTTTCGAATTTCGGAGCTGGGCTGTGGCTTTGCCGAGAAGGAACGTCCCCACTGTGCTGTGGCTAGGAAGCTCAGAGCGCCAGTGCTTGTGGGGCTGTGGAAGGGCTGCCTAGGGCAGGTGATGGCCAGCAAGAGCTTTCAGTGCTAGCCCCTTTGGTGTGGGAGCAGTGGCTGGACGTTTCGAATTTGGGAGCTGGGCTGTGGCTGTGCCGAGAAGGAACGTCCCCACTGTGCTGTGGCTAGGAAGCTCAGAGCGCCAGTGCTTGTGGGGCTGTGGAAGGGCTGCCTAGGGCAGGTGCTGGCCAGCAAGAGCTTTCAGTGCTAGCCCCTTTGGTGTGGGAGCAGTGGCTGGACGTTTTGAATTTCAGAGCTGGGCTGTGGCTGTGCCGAGAAGGAACGTCCCCACTGTGCTGTGGCTAGGAAGCTCAGAGCGCCAGTGCTTGTGGGGCTGTGGAAGGGCAGCCTAGGGCAGGTGATGGCCAGCAAGAGCTTTCAGTGCTAGCCCCTTTGGTGTGGGAGCAGTGGCTGGACGTTTCGAATTTGGGAGCTGGGCTGTGGCTGTGCCGAGAAGGAACGTCCCCACTGTGCTGTGGCTAGGAAGCTCAGAGCGCCAGTGCTTGTGGGGCTGTGGAAGGGCTGCCTAGGGCAGGTGATGGCCAGCAAGAGCTTTCAGTGCTAGCCCCTTTGGTGTGGGAGCAGTGGCTGGACGTTTTGAATTTCGGAGCTGGGCTCTGGCTGTGCCGAGAAGGAACGTCCCCACTGTGCTGTGGCTAGGAAGCTCAGAGCGCCAGTGCTTGTGGGGCTGTGGAAGGGCTGCCTAGGGCAGGTGATGGCCAGCAAGAGCTTTCAGTGCTAGCCCCTTTGGTGTGGGAGCAGTGGCTGGACGTTTCGAATTTGGGAGCTGGGCTCTGGCTGTGCCGAGAAGGAACGTCCCCACTGTGCTGTGGCTAGGAAGCTCAGAGCGCCAGTGCTTGTGGGGCTGTGGAAGGGCTGCCTAGGGAAGGTGAGGGCCAGCAAGAGCTTTCAGTGCTAGCCCCTTTGGTGTGGGAGCAGTGGCTGGACGTTTTGAATTTCGGAGCTGGGCTGTGGCTGTGCCGAGAAGGAACGTCCCCACTGTGCTGTGGCTAGGAAGCTCAGAGCACCAGTGCTTGTGGGGCTGTGGAAGGGCTGCCTAGGGAAGGTGATGGCCAGCAAGAGCTTTCAGTGCTAGCCCCTTTGGTGTGGGAGCAGTGGCTGGACGTTTTGAATTTCGGAGCTGGGCTCTGGCTGTGCCGAGAAGGAACGTCCCCACTGTGCTGTGGCTAGGAAGCTCAGAGCGCCAGTGCTTGTGGGGCTGTGGAAGGGCAGCCTAGGGCAGCTGATGGCCAGCAAGAGCTTTCAGTGCTAGCCCCTTTGGTGTGGGAGCAGTGGCTGGACGTTTTGAATTTCGGAGCTGGGCTGTGGCTGTGCCGAGAAGGAACGTCCCCACTGTGCTGTGGCTAGGAAGCTCAGAGCGCCAGTGCTTGTGGGGCTGTGGAAGGGCTGCCTAGGGCAGGTGATGGCCAGCAAGAGCTTTCAGTGCTAGCCCCTTTGGTGTGGGAGCAGTGGCTGGACGTTTCGAATTTCAGAGCTGGGCTGTGGCTGTGCCGAGAAGGAACGTCCCCACTGTGCTGTGGCTAGGAAGCTCAGAGCGCCAGTACTTGTGGGGCTGTGGAAGGGCTGCCTAGGGCAGGTGATGGCCAGCAAGAGCTTTCAGTGCTAGCCCCTTTGGTGTGGGAGCAGTGGCTGGACGTTTCGAATTTCGGAGCTGGGCTGTGGCTGTGCCGAGAAGGAACGTCCCCACTGTGCTGTGGCTAGGAAGCTCAGAGCGCCAGTGCTTGTGGGGCTGTGGAAGGGCTGCCTAGGGCAGGTGATGGCCAGCAAGAGCTTTCAGTGCTAGCCCCTTTGGTGTGGGAGCAGTGGCTGGACGTTTCGGAGCTGGGCTGTGGCTGTGCCGAGAAGGAACGTCCCCACTGTGCTGTGGCTAGGAAGCTCAGAGCGCCAGTGCTTGTGGGGCTGTGGAAGGGCTGCCTAGGGCAGGTGATGGCCAGCAAGAGCTTTCAGTGCTAGCCCCTTTGGTGTGGGAGCAGTGGCTGGACGTTTCGAATTTCGGAGCTGGGCTGTGGCTGTGCCGAGAAGGAACGTCCCCACTGTGCTGTGGCTAGGAAGCTCAGAGCACCAGTGCTTGTGGGGCTGTGGAAGGGCAGCCTAGGGCAGCTGATGACCAGCAAGAGCTTTCAGTGCTAGCCCCTTTGGTGTGGGAGCAGTGGCTGGACGTTTTGAATTTCGGAGCTGGGCTGTGGCTGTGCCGAGAAGGAACGTCCCCACTGTGCTGTGGCTAGGAAGCTCAGAGCGCCAGTGCTTGTGGGGCTGTGGAAGGGCAGCCTAGGGCAGGTGATGGCCAGCAAGAGCTTTCAGTGCTAGCCCCTTTGGTGTGGGAGCAGTGGCTGGACGTTTTGAATTTCGGAGCTGGGCTGTGGCTGTGCTGAGAAGGAACGTCCCCACTGTGCTGTGGCTAGGAAGCTCAGAGCGCCAGTGCTTGTGGGGCTGTGGAAGGGCTGCCTAGGGAAGGTGATGGCCAGCAAGAGCTTTCAGTGCTAGCCCCTTTGGTGTGGGAGCAGTGGCTGGACGTTTCGAATTTGGGAGCTGGGCTGTGGCTGTGCCGAGAAGGAACGTCCCCACTGTGCTGTGGCTAGGAAGCTCAGAGCGCCAGTGCTTGTGGGGCTGTGGAAGGGCTGCCTAGGGCAGGTGATGGCCAGCAAGAGCTTTCAGTGCTAGCCCCTTTGGTGTGGGAGCAGTGGCTGGACGTTTTGAATTTCGGAGCTGGGCTGTGGCTGTGCCGAGAAGGAACGTCCCCACTGTGCTGTGGCTAGGAAGCTCAGAGCGCCAGTGCTTGTGGGGCTGTGGAAGGGCTGCCTAGGGCAGGTGATGGCCAGCAAGAGCTTTCAGTGCTAGCCCCTTTGGTGTGGGAGCAGTGGCTGGAGGTTTTGAATTTCGGAGCTGGGCTGTGGCTGTGCCGAGAAGGAACGTCCCCACTGTGCTGTGGCTAGGAAGCTCAGAGCGCCAGTGCTTGTGGGGCTGTGGAAGGGCTGCCTAGGGCAGGTGATGGCCAGCAAGAGCTTTCAGTGCTAGCCCCTTTGGTGTGGGAGCAGTGGCTGGACGTTTTGAATTTCGGAGCTGGGCTGTGGCTGTGCCGAGAAGGAACGTCCCCACTGTGCTGTGGCTAGGAAGCTCAGAGCGCCAGTGCTTGTGGGGCTGTGGAAGGGCTGCCTAGGGCAGGTGATGGCCAGCAAGAGCTTTCAGTGCTAGCCCCTTTGGTGTGGGAGCAGTGGCTGGACGTTTTGAATTTTGGAGCTGGGCTGTGGCTGTGCCGAGAAGGAACGTCCCCACTGTGCTGTGGCTAGGAAGCTCAGAGCGCCAGTGCTTGTGGGGCTGTGGAAGGGCTGCCTAGGGCAGGTGATGGCCAGCAAGAGCTTTCAGTGCTAGCCCCTTTGGTGTGGGAGCAGTGGCTGGACGTTTCGAATTTGGGAGCTGGGCTGTGGCTGTGCCGAGAAGGAACGTCCCCACTGTGCTGTGGCTAGGAAGCTCAGAGCGCCAGTGCTTGTGGGGCTGTGGAAGGGCTGCCTAGGGAAGGTGATGGCCAGCAAGAGCTTTCAGTGCTAGCCCCTTTGGTGTGGGAGCAGTGGCTGGACGTTTCGAATTTCACAGCTGGGCTCTGGCTGTGCTGAGAAGGAACGTCCCCACTGTGCTGTGGCTAGGAAGCTCAGAGCGCCAGTGCTTGTGGGGCTGTGGAAGGGCTGCCTAGGGCAGGTGATGGCCAGCAAGAGCTTTCAGTGCTAGCCCCTTTGGTGTGGGAGCAGTGGCTGGACGTTTTGAATTTCGGAGCTGGGCTGTGGCTGTGCCGAGAAGGAACGTCCCCACTGTGCTGTGGCTAGGAAGCTCAGAGCGCCAGTGCTTGTGGGGCTGTGGAAGGGCTGCCTAGGGAAGGTGATGGCCAGCAAGAGCTTTCAGTGCTAGCCCCTTTGGTGTGGGAGCAGTGGCTGGATGTTTCGAATTTGGGAGCTGGGCTGTGGCTGTGATGAGAAGGAACGTCCCCACTGTGCTGTGGCTAGGAAGCTCAGAGCGCCAGTGCTTGTGGGGCTGTGGAAGGGCAGCCTAGGGCAGCTGATGGCCAGCAAGAGCTTTCAGTGCTAGCCCCTTTGGTGTGGGAGCAGTGGCTGGACGTTTTGAATTTCGGAGCTGGGCTGTGGCTGTGCTGAGAAGGAACGTCCCCACTGTGCTGTGGCTAGGAAGCTCAGAGCGCCAGTGCTTGTGGGGCTGTGGAAGGGCTGCCTAGGGCAGCTGATGGCCAGCAAGAGCTTTCAGTGCTAGCCCCTTTGGTGTGGGAGCAGTGGCTGGACGTTTTGAATTTCGGAGCTGGGCTGTGGCTGTGCCGAGAAGGAACGTCCCCACTGTGCTGTGGCTAGGAAGCTCAGAGCGCCAGTGCTTGTGGGGCTGTGGAAGGGCTGCCTAGGGAAGGTGATGGCCAGCAAGAGCTTTCAGTGCTAGCCCCTTTGGTGTGGGAGCAGTGGCTGGACGTTTCGAATTTCAGAGCTGGGCTGTGGCTGTGCCGAGAAGGAACGTCCCCACTGTGCTGTGGCTAGGAAGCTCAGAGCGCCAGTGCTTGTGGGGCTGTGGAAGGGCTGCCTAGGGCAGGTGATGGCCAGCAAGAGCTTTCAGTGCTAGCCCCTTTGGTGTGGGAGCAGTGGCTGGACGTTTTGAATTTCGGAGCTGGGCTGTGGCTGTGCCGAGAAGGAACGTCCCCACTGTGCTGTGGCTAGGAAGCTCAGAGCGCCAGTGCTTGTGGGGCTGTGGAAGGGCTGCCTAGGGCAGGTGATGGCCAGCAAGAGCTTTCAGTGCTAGCCCCTTTGGTGTGGGAGCAGTGGCTGGACGTTTCGAATTTGGGAGCTGGGCTGTGGCTGTGCCGAGAAGGAACGTCCCCACTGTGCTGTGGCTAGGAAGCTCAGAGCGCCAGTGCTTGTGGGGCTGTGGAAGGGCTGCCTAGGGAAGGTGATGGCCAGCAAGAGCTTTCAGTGCTAGCCCCTTTGGTGTGGGAGCAGTGGCTGGACGTTTTGAATTTCGGAGCTGAGCTGTGGCTGTGCTGAGAAGGAACGTCCCCACTGTGCTGTGGCTAGGAAGCTCAGAGCGCCAGTGCTTGTGGTGCTGTGGAAGGGCAGCCTAGGGCAGGCGATGGCCAGCAAGAGCTTTCAGTGCTAGCCCCTTTGGTGTGGGAGCAGTGGCTGGACGTTTCGAATTTGGGAGCTGGGCTCTGGCTGTGCCGAGAAGGAACGTCCCCACTGTGCTGTGGCTAGGAAGCTCAGAGCGCCAGTGCTTGTGGGGCTGTGGAAGGGCTGCCTAGGGAAGGTGATGGCCAGCAAGAGCTTTCAGTGCTAGCCCCTTTGGTGTGGGAGCAGTGGCTGGATGTTTCGAATTTGGGAGCTGGGCTGTGGCTGTGATGAGAAGGAACGTCCCCACTGTGCTGTGGCTAGGAAGCTCAGAGCGCCAGTGCTTGTGGGGCTGTGGAAGGGCTGCCTAGGGCAGGTGATGGCCAGCAAGAGCTTTCAGTGCTAGCCCCTTTGGTGTGGGAGCAGTGGCTGGACGTTTTGAATTTCGGAGCTGGGCTGTGGCTGTGCCGAGAAGGAACGTCCCCACTGTGCTGTGGCTAGGAAGCTCAGAGCGCCAGTGCTTGTGGGGCTGTGGAAGGGCAGCCTAGGGCAGCTGATGGCCAGCAAGAGCTTTCAGTGCTAGCCCCTTTGGTGTGGGAGCAGTGGCTGGACGTTTTGAATTTCGGAGCTGGGCTCTGGCTGTGCCGAGAAGGAACGTCCCCACTGTGCTGTGGCTAGGAAGCTCAGAGCGCCAGTGCTTGTGGGGCTGTGGAAGGGCAGCCTAGGGCAGGTGATGGCCAGCAAGAGCTTTCAGTGCTAGCCCCTTTGGTGTGGGAGCAGTGGCTGGACGTTTTGAATTTCGGAGCTGGGCTGTGGCTGTGCCGAGAAGGAACGTCCCCACTGTGCTGTGGCTAGGAAGCTCAGAGCGCCAGTGCTTGTGGGGCTGTGGAAGGGCTGCCTAGGGCAGGTGATGGCCAGCAAGAGCTTTCAGTGCTAGCCCCTTTGGTGTGGGAGCAGTGGCTGGACGTTTCGAATTTCAGAGCTGGGCTGTGGCTGTGCCGAGAAGGAACGTCCCCACTGTGCTATGGCTAGGAAGCTCAGAGCGCCAGTGCTTGTGGGGCTGTGGAAGGGCTGCCTAGGGAAGGTGATGGCCAGCAAGAGCTTTCAGTGCTAGCCCCTTTGGTGTGGGAGCAGTGGCTGGACGTTTCGAATTTGGGAGCTGGGCTGTGGCTGTGCCGAGAAGGAACGTCCCCACTGTGCTGTGGCTAGGAAGCTCAGAGCGCCAGTGCTTGTGGGGCTGTGGAAGGGCTGCCTAGGGCAGGTGATGGCCAGCAAGAGCTTTCAGTGCTAGCCCCTTTGGTGTGGGAGCAGTGGCTGGACGTTTTGAATTTCGGAGCTGGGCTGTGGCTGTGCCGAGAAGGAACGTCCCCACTGTGCTGTGGCTAGGAAGCTCAGAGCGCCAGTGCTTGTGGGGCTGTGGAAGGGCTGCCTAGGGCAGGTGATGGCCAGCAAGAGCTTTCAGTGCTAGCCCCTTTGGTGTGGGAGCAGTGGCTGGACGTTTCGAATTTCGGAGCTGGGCTCTGGCTGTGCCGAGAAGGAACGTCCCCACTGTGCTGTGGCTAGGAAGCTCAGAGCGCCAGTGCTTGTGGGGCTGTGGAAGGGCTGCCTAGGGCAGGTGATGGCCAGCAAGAGCTTTCAGTGCTAGCCCCTTTGGTGTGGGAGCAGTGGCTGGACGTTTTGAATTTCGGAGCTGGGCTGTGGCTGTGCCGAGAAGGAACGTCCCCACTGTGCTGTGGCTAGGAAGCTCAGAGCGCCAGTGCTTGTGGGGCTGTGGAAGGGCTGCCTAGGGCAGGTGATGGCCAGCAAGAGCTTTCAGTGCTAGCCCCTTTGGTGTGGGAGCAGTGGCTGGACGTTTCGAATTTCGGAGCTGGGCTCTGGCTGTGCCGAGAAGGAACGTCCCCACTGTGCTGTGGCTAGGAAGCTCAGAGCGCCAGTGCTTGTGGGGCTGTGGAAGGGCTGCCTAGGGCAGGTGATGGCCAGCAAGAGCTTTCAGTGCTAGCCCCTTTGGTGTGGGAGCAGTGGCTGGACGTTTTGAATTTCGGAGCTGGGCTGTGGCTGTGCCGAGAAGGAACGTCCCCACTGTGCTGTGGCTAGGAAGCTCAGAGCGCCAGTGCTTGTGGGGCTGTGGAAGGGCTGCCTAGGGCAGGTGATGGCCAGCAAGAGCTTTCAGTGCTAGCCCCTTTGGTGTGGGAGCAGTGGCTGGACGTTTCGAATTTCGGAGCTGGGCTCTGGCTGTGCCGAGAAGGACCGTCCCCACTGTGCTGTGGCTAGGAAGCTCAGAGCGCCAGTGCTTGTGGGGCTGTGGAAGGGCTGCCTAGGGCAGGTGATGGCCAGCAAGAGCTTTCAGTGCTAGCCCCTTTGGTGTGGGAGCAGTGGCTGGACGTTTTGAATTTCGGAGCTGGGCTGTGGCTGTGCCGAGAAGGAACGTCCCCACTGTGCTGTGGCTAGGAAGCTCAGAGCGCCAGTGCTTGTGGGGCTGTGGAAGGGCTGCCTAGGGCAGGTGATGGCCAGCAAGAGCTTTCAGTGCTAGCCCCTTTGGTGTGGGAGCAGTGGCTGGACGTTTCGAATTTCGGAGCTGGGCTGTGGCTGTGCCGAGAAGGAACGTCCCCACTGTGCTGTGGCTAGGAAGCTCAGAGCGCCAGTGCTTGTGGGGCTGTGGAAGGGCTGCCTAGGGCAGGTGATGGCCAGCAAGAGCTTTCAGTGCTAGCCCCTTTGGTGTGGGAGCAGTGGCTGGACGTTTCGGAGCTGGGCTGTGGCTGTGCCGAGAAGGAACGTCCCCACTGTGCTGTGGCTAGGAAGCTCAGAGCGCCAGTGCTTGTGGGGCTGTGGAAGGGCAGCCTAGGGCAGGTGATGGCCAGCAAGAGCTTTCAGTGCTAGCCCCTTTGGTGTGGGAGCAGTGGCTGGACGTTTTGAATTTCGGAGCTGGGCTGTGGCTGTGCCGAGAAGGAACGTCCCCACTGTGCTGTGGCTAGGAAGCTCAGAGCGCCAGTGCTTGTGGGGCTGTGGAAGGGCTGCCTAGGGCAGGTGATGGCCAGCAAGAGCTTTCAGTGCTAGCCCCTTTGGTGTGGGAGCAGTGGCTGGACGTTTCGAATTTGGGAGCTGGGCTGTGGCTGTGCCGAGAAGGAACGTCCCCACTGTGCTGTGGCTAGGAAGCTCAGAGCGCCAGTGCTTGTGGGGCTGTGGAAGGGCTGCCTAGGGCAGGTGATGGCCAGCAAGAGCTTTCAGTGCTAGCCCCTTTGGTGTGGGAGCAGTGGCTGGACGTTTCGGAGCTGGGCTGTGGCTGTGCCGAGAAGGAACGTCCCCACTGTGCTGTGGCTAGGAAGCTCAGAGCGCCAGTGCTTGTGGGGCTGTGGAAGGGCAGCCTAGGGCAGGTGATGGCCAGCAAGAGCTTTCAGTGCTAGCCCCTTTGGTGTGGGAGCAGTGGCTGGACGTTTCGAATTTCGGAGCTGGGCTGTGGCTGTGCCGAGAAGGAACGTCCCCACTGTGCTGTGGCTAGGAAGCTCAGAGCGCCAGTGCTTGTGGGGCTGTGGAAGGGCTGCCTAGGGAAGGTGATGGCCAGCAAGAGCTTTCAGTGCTAGCCCCTTTGGTGTGGGAGCAGTGGCTGGAGGTTTTGAATTTCGGAGCTGGGCTGTGGCTGTGCCGAGAAGGAACGTCCCCACTGTGCTGTGGCTAGGAAGCTCAGAGCGCCAGTGCTTGTGGGGCTGTGGAAGGGCAGCCTAGGGCAGGTGATGGCCAGCAAGAGCTTTCAGTGCTAGCCCCTTTGGTGTGGGAGCAGTGGCTGGACGTTTCGAATTTCGGAGCTGGGCTGTGGCTGTGCCGAGAAGGAACGTCCCCACTGTGCTGTGGCTAGGAAGCTCAGAGCGCCAGTGCTTGTGGGGCTGTGGAAGGGCTGCCTAGGGCAGGTGATGGCCAGCAAGAGCTTTCAGTGCTAGCCCCTTTGGTGTGGGAGCAGTGGCTGGACGTTTTGAATTTCGGAGCTGAGCTGTGGCTGTGCTGAGAAGGAACGTCCCCACTGTGCTGTGGCTAGGAAGCTCAGAGCGCCAGTGCTTGTGGGGCTGTGGAAGGGCAGCCTAGGGCAGGTGAGGGCCAGCAGGAGCTTTCAGTGCTAGCCCCTTTGGTGTGGGAGCAGTGGCTGGACGTTTTGAATTTCGGAGCTGGGCTGTGGCTGTGCCGAGAAGGAACGTCCCCACTGTGCTGTGGCTAGGAAGCTCAGAGCACCAGTGTTTGTGGGGCTGTGGAAGGGCAGCCTAGGGCAGGTGATGGCCAGCAAGAGCTTTCAGTGCTAGCCCCTTTGGTGTGGGAGCAGTGGCTGGACGTTTTGAATTTCGGAGCTGGGCTGTGGCTGTGCTGAGAAGGAACGTCCCCACTGTGCTGTGGCTAGGAAGCTCAGAGCGCCAATGCTTGTGGGGCTGTGGAAGGGCTGCCTAGGGCAGGTGATGGCCAGCAAGAGCTTTCAGTGCTAGCCCCTTTGGTGTGGGAGCAGTGGCTGGACGTTTCGAATTTCAGAGCTGGGCTCTGGCTGTGCTGAGAAGGAACGTCCCCAGTGTGCTGTGGCTAGGAAGCTCAGAGCGCCAGTGCTTGTGGGGCTGTGGAAGGGCAGCCTAGGGCAGGCGATGGCCAGCAAGAGCTTTCAGTGCTAGCCCCTTTGGTGTGGGAGCAGTGGCTGGACGTTTCGAATTTCGGAGCTGGGCTGTGGCTGTGCCGAGAAGGAACGTCCCCACTGTGCTGTGGCTAGGAAGCTCAGAGCGCCAGTGCTTGTGGGGCTGTGGAAGGGCTGCCTAGGCCAGGTGATGGCCAGCAAGAGCTTTCAGTGCTAGCCCCTTTGGTGTGGGAGCAGTGGCTGGACGTTTCGAATTTGGGAGCTGGGCTGTGGCTGTGCCGAGAAGGAACGTCCCCACTGTGCTGTGGCTAGGAAGCTCAGAGCGCCAGTGCTTGTGGGGCTGTGGAAGGGCTGCCTAGGGAAGGTGATGGCCAGCAAGAGCTTTCAGTGCTAGCCCCTTTGGTGTGGGAGCAGTGGCTGGACGTTTCGGAGCTGGGCTGTGGCTGTGCCGAGAAGGAACGTCCCCACTGTGCTGTGGCTAGGAAGCTCAGAGCGCCAGTGCTTGTGGGGCTGTGGAAGGGCTGCCTAGGGCAGGTGATGGCCAGCAAGAGCTTTCAGTGCTAGCCCCTTTGGTGTGGGAGCAGTGGCTGGACGTTTCGAATTTCGGAGCTGGGCTGTGGCTGTGCCGAGAAGGAACGTCCCCAGTGTGCTGTGGCTAGGAAGCTCAGAGCGCCAGTGCTTGTGGGGCTGTGGAAGGGCTGCCTAGGGCAGGTGATGGCCAGCAAGAGCTTTCAGTGCTAGCCCCTTTGGTGTGGGAGCAGTGGCTGGACGTTTTGAATTTCGGAGCTGGGCTGTGGCTGTGCCGAGAAGGAACGTCCCCACTGTGCTGTGGCTAGGAAGCTCAGAGCGCCAGTGCTTGTGGGGCTGTGGAAGGGCTGCCTAGGGCAGGCGATGGCCAGCAAGAGCTTTCAGTGCTAGCCCCTTTGGTGTGGGAGCAGTGGCTGGACGTTTCGGAGCTGGGCTCTGGCTGTGCCGAGAAGGAACGTCCCCACTGTGCTGTGGCTAGGAAGCTCAGAGCGCCAGTGCTTGTGGGGCTGTGGAAGGGCAGCCTAGGGCAGGTGAGGGCCAGCAGGAGCTTTCAGTGCTAGCCCCTTTGGTGTGGGAGCAGTGGCTGGACGTTTTGAATTTCGGAGCTGGGCTGTGGCTGTGCCGAGAAGGAACGTCCCCACTGTGCTGTGGCTAGGAAGCTCAGAGCGCCAGTGCTTGTGGGGCTGTGGAAGGGCTGCCTAGGGCAGGTGATGGCCAGCAAGAGCTTTCAGTGCTAACCCTTTTGGTGTGGGAGCAGTGGCTGGACGTTTCGAATTTCGGAGCTGGGCTGTGGCTGTGCTGAGAAGGAACGTCCCCACTGTGCTGTGGCTAGGAAGCTCAGAGCGCCAGTGCTTGTGGGGCTGTGGAAGGGCTGCCTAGGGCAGGTGATGGCCAGCAAGAGCTTTCAGTGCTAGCCCCTTTGGTGTGGGAGCAGTGGCTGGACGTTTCGAATTTGGGAGCTGGGCTGTGGCTGTGCCGAGAAGGAACGTCCCCACTGTGCTGTGGCTAGGAAGCTCAGAGCGCCAGTGCTTGTGGGGCTGTGGAAGGGCTGCCTAGGGCAGGTGATGGCCAGCAAGAGCTTTCAGTGCTAGCCCCTTTGGTGTGGGAGCAGTGGCTGGACGTTTTGAATTTCGGAGCTGGGCTGTGGCTGTGCCGAGAAGGAACGTCCCCACTGTGCTGTGGCTAGGAAGCTCAGAGCGCCAGTGCTTGTGGGGCTGTGGAAGGGCAGCCTAGGGCAGGTGATGGCCAGCAAGAGCTTTCAGTGCTAGCCCCTTTGGTGTGGGAGCAGTGGCTGGACGTTTCGAATTTCGCAGCTGGGCTGTGGCTGTGCCGAGAAGGAACGTCCCCACTGTGCTGTGGCTAGGAAGCTCAGAGCGCCAGTGCTTGTGGGGCTGTGGAAGGGCTGCCTAGGGAAGGTGATGGCCAGCAAGAGCTTTCAGTGCTAGCCCCTTTGGTGTGGGAGCAGTGGCTGGACGTTTTGAATTTCGGAGCTGAGCTGTGGCTGTGCCGAGAAGGAACGTCCCCACTGTGCTGTGGCTAGGAAGCTCAGAGCGCCAGTGCTTGTGGGGCTGTGGAAGGGCTGCCTAGGGCAGGTGATGGCCAGCAAGAGCTTTCAGTGCTAGCCCCTTTGGTGTGGGAGCAGTGGCTGGACGTTTTGAATTTCGGAGCTGGGCTGTGGCTGTGCCGAGAAGGAACGTCCCCACTGTGCTGTGGCTAGGAAGCTCAGAGCGCCAGTGCTTGTGGGGCTGTGGAAGGGCAGCCTAGGGCAGGTGATGGCCAGCAAGAGCTTTCAGTGCTAGCCCCTTTGGTGTGGGAGCAGTGGCTGGACGTTTCGAATTTCGCAGCTGGGCTGTGGCTGTGCCGAGAAGGAACGTCCCCACTGTGCTGTGGCTAGGAAGCTCAGAGCGCCAGTGCTTGTGGGGCTGTGGAAGGGCTGCCTAGGGAAGGTGATGGCCAGCAAGAGCTTTCAGTGCTAGCCCCTTTGGTGTGGGAGCAGTGGCTGGACGTTTTGAATTTCGGAGCTGAGCTGTGGCTGTGCTGAGAAGGAACGTCCCCACTGTGCTGTGGCTAGGAAGCTCAGAGCGCCAGTGCTTGTGGGGCTGTGGAAGGGCAGCCTAGGGCAGGTGAGGGCCAGCAGGAGCTTTCAGTGCTAGCCCCTTTGGTGTGGGAGCAGTGGCTGGACGTTTTGAATTTCGGAGCTGGGCTGTGGCTGTGCTGAGAAGGACCGTCCCCACTGTGCTGTGGCTAGGAAGCTCAGAGCGCCAGTGCTTGTGGGGCTGTGGAAGGGCTGCCTAGGGCAGGTGATGGCCAGCAAGACCTTTCAGTGCTAGCCCTTTTGGTGTGGGAGCAGTGGCTGGACGTTTCGAATTTCGGAGCTGGGCTGTGGCTGTGCCGAGAAGGAACGTCCCCACTGTGCTGTGGCTAGGAAGCTCAGAGCGCCAGTGCTTGTGGGGCTGTGGAAGGGCTGCCTAGGGCAGGTGATGGCCAGCAAGAGCTTTCAGTGCTAGCCCCTTTGGTGTGGGAGCAGTGGCTGGAGGTTTTGAATTTCGGAGCTGGGCTGTGGCTGTGCCGAGAAGGAACGTCCCCAGTGTGCTGTGGCTAGGAAGCTCAGAGCGCCAGTGCTTGTGGGGCTGTGGAAGGGCTGCCTAGGGCAGGTGATGGCCAGCAAGAGCTTTCAGTGCTAGCCCCTTTGGTGTGGGAGCAGTGGCTGGACGTTTTGAATTTCGGAGCTGGGCTGTGGCTGTGCCGAGAAGGAACGTCCCCACTGTGCTGTGGCTAGGAAGCTCAGAGCGCCAGTGCTTGTGGGGCTGTGGAAGGGCTGCCTAGGGCAGGCGATGGCCAGCAAGAGCTTTCAGTGCTAGCCCCTTTGGTGTGGGAGCAGTGGCTGGACGTTTCGGAGCTGGGCTGTGGCTGTGCCGAGAAGGAACGTCCCCACTGTGCTGTGGCTAGGAAGCTCAGAGCGCCAGTGCTTGTGGGGCTGTGGAAGGGCAGCCTAGGGCAGGTGAGGGCCAGCAAGAGCTTTCAGTGCTAGCCCCTTTGGTGTGGGAGCAGTGGCTGGACGTTTTGAATTTCGGAGCTGGGCTGTGGCTGTGCCGAGAAGGAACGTCCCCACTGTGCTGTGGCTAGGAAGCTCAGAGCGCCAGTGCTTGTGGGGCTGTGGAAGGGCTGCCTAGGGCAGGTGATGGCCAGCAAGAGCTTTCAGTGCTAGCCCCTTTGGTGTGGGAGCAGTGGCTGGACGTTTCGAATTTGGGAGCTGAGCTGTGGCTGTGCTGAGAAGGAACGTCCCCACTGTGCTGTGGCTAGGAAGCTCAGAGCGCCAGTGCTTGTGGGGCTGTGGAAGGGCAGCCTAGGGCAGGTGAGGGCCAGCAGGAGCTTTCAGTGCTAGCCCCTTTGGTGTGGGAGCAGTGGCTGGACGTTTCGAATTTGGGAGCTGGGCTGTGGCTGTGCCGAGAAGGAACGTCCCCACTGTGCTGTGGCTAGGAAGCTCAGAGCGCCAGTGCTTGTGGGGCTGTGGAAGGGCTGCCTAGGGCAGGTGATGGCCAGCAAGAGCTTTCAGTGCTAGCCCTTTTGGTGTGGGAGCAGTGGCTGGACGTTTCGAATTTCGGAGCTGGGCTGTGGCTGTGCTGAGAAGGAACGTCCCCACTGTGCTGTGGCTAGGAAGCTCAGAGCGCCAGTGCTTGTGGGGCTGTGGAAGGGCAGCCTAGGGCAGGTGAGGGCCAGCAGGAGCTTTCAGTGCTAGCCCCTTTGGTGTGGGAGCAGTGGCTGGACGTTTTGAATTTCGGAGCTGGGCTGTGGCTGTGCTGAGAAGGACCGTCCCCACTGTGCTGTGGCTAGGAAGCTCAGAGCGCCAGTGCTTGTGGGGCTGTGGAAGGGCTGCCTAGGGCAGGTGATGGCCAGCAAGACCTTTCAGTGCTAGCCCTTTTGGTGTGGGAGCAGTGGCTGGACGTTTCGAATTTCGGAGCTGGGCTGTGGCTGTGCCGAGAAGGAACGTCCCCACTGTGCTGTGGCTAGGAAGCTCAGAGCGCCAGTGCTTGTGGGGCTGTGGAAGGGCTGCCTAGGGCAGGTGATGGCCAGCAAGAGCTTTCAGTGCTAGCCCCTTTGGTGTGGGAGCAGTGGCTGGACGTTTCGAATTTCGGAGCTGGGCTGTGGCTGTGCCGAGAAGGAACGTCCCCAGTGTGCTGTGGCTAGGAAGCTCAGAGCGCCAGTGCTTGTGGGGCTGTGGAAGGGCTGCCTAGGGCAGGTGATGGCCAGCAAGAGCTTTCAGTGCTAGCCCCTTTGGTGTGGGAGCAGTGGCTGGACGTTTTGAATTTCGGAGCTGGGCTGTGGCTGTGCCGAGAAGGAACGTCCCCACTGTGCTGTGGCTAGGAAGCTCAGAGCGCCAGTGCTTGTGGGGCTGTGGAAGGGCTGCCTAGGGCAGGCGATGGCCAGCAAGAGCTTTCAGTGCTAGCCCCTTTGGTGTGGGAGCAGTGGCTGGACGTTTCGGAGCTGGGCTGTGGCTGTGCCGAGAAGGAACGTCCCCACTGTGCTGTGGCTAGGAAGCTCAGAGCGCCAGTGCTTGTGGGGCTGTGGAAGGGCAGCCTAGGGCAGGTGAGGGCCAGCAGGAGCTTTCAGTGCTAGCCCCTTTGGTGTGGGAGCAGTGGCTGGACGTTTTGAATTTGGGAGCTGGGCTGTGGCTGTGCCGAGAAGGAACGTCCCCACTGTGCTGTGGCTAGGAAGCTCAGAGCGCCAGTGCTTGTGGGGCTGTGGAAGGGCTGCCTAGGGCAGGTGATGGCCAGCAAGAGCTTTCAGTGCTAGCCCTTTTGGTGTGGGAGCAGTGGCTGGACGTTTCGAATTTCGGAGCTGGGCTGTGGCTGTGCTGAGAAGGAACGTCCCCACTGTGCTGTGGCTAGGAAGCTCAGAGCGCCAGTGCTTGTGGGGCTGTGGAAGGGCTGCCTAGGGCAGGTGATGGCCAGCAAGAGCTTTCAGTGCTAGCCCCTTTGGTGTGGGAGCAGTGGCTGGACGTTTCGAATTTGGGAGCTGGGCTGTGGCTGTGCCGAGAAGGAACGTCCCCACTGTGCTGTGGCTAGGAAGCTCAGAGCGCCAGTGCTTGTGGGGCTGTGGAAGGGCTGCCTAGGGCAGGTGATGGCCAGCAAGAGCTTTCAGTGCTAGCCCCTTTGGTGTGGGAGCAGTGGCTGGACGTTTTGAATTTCGGAGCTGGGCTGTGGCTGTGCCGAGAAGGAACGTCCCCACTGTGCTGTGGCTAGGAAGCTCAGAGCGCCAGTGCTTGTGGGGCTGTGGAAGGGCAGCCTAGGGCAGGTGATGGCCAGCAAGAGCTTTCAGTGCTAGCCCCTTTGGTGTGGGAGCAGTGGCTGGACGTTTCGAATTTCGCAGCTGGGCTGTGGCTGTGCCGAGAAGGAACGTCCCCACTGTGCTGTGGCTAGGAAGCTCAGAGCGCCAGTGCTTGTGGGGCTGTGGAAGGGCTGCCTAGGGAAGGTGATGGCCAGCAAGAGCTTTCAGTGCTAGCCCCTTTGGTGTGGGAGCAGTGGCTGGACGTTTTGAATTTCGGAGCTGAGCTGTGGCTGTGCTGAGAAGGAACGTCCCCACTGTGCTGTGGCTAGGAAGCTCAGAGCGCCAGTGCTTGTGGGGCTGTGGAAGGGCAGCCTAGGGCAGGTGAGGGCCAGCAGGAGCTTTCAGTGCTAGCCCCTTTGGTGTGGGAGCAGTGGCTGGACGTTTTGAATTTCGGAGCTGGGCTGTGGCTGTGCTGAGAAGGACCGTCCCCACTGTGCTGTGGCTAGGAAGCTCAGAGCGCCAGTGCTTGTGGGGCTGTGGAAGGGCTGCCTAGGGCAGGTGATGGCCAGCAAGAGCTTTCAGTGCTAGCCCTTTTGGTGTGGGAGCAGTGGCTGGACGTTTCGAATTTCGGAGCTGGGCTGTGGCTGTGCTGAGAAGGAACGTCCCCACTGTGCTGTGGCTAGGAAGCTCAGAGCGCCAGTGCTTGTGGGGCTGTGGAAGGGCTGCCTAGGGCAGGTGATGGCCAGCAAGAGCTTTCAGTGCTAGCCCCTTTGGTGTGGGAGCAGTGGCTGGACGTTTCGAATTTGGGAGCTGGGCTGTGGCTGTGCCGAGAAGGAACGTCCCCACTGTGCTGTGGCTAGGAAGCTCAGAGCGCCAGTGCTTGTGGGGCTGTGGAAGGGCTGCCTAGGGCAGGTGATGGCCAGCAAGAGCTTTCAGTGCTAGCCCCTTTGGTGTGGGAGCAGTGGCTGGACGTTTTGAATTTCGGAGCTGAGCTGTGGCTGTGCTGAGAAGGAACGTCCCCACTGTGGTGTGGCTAGGAAGCTCAGAGCGCCAGTGCTTGTGGGGCTGTGGAAGGGCAGCCTAGGGCAGGTGAGGGCCAGCAGGAGCTTTCAGTGCTAGCCCCTTTGGTGTGGGAGCAGTGGCTGGACGTTTCGAATTTCGGAGCTGGGCTGTGGCTGTGCTGAGAAGGAACGTCCCCAGTGTGCTGTGGCTAGGAAGCTCAGAGCGCCAGTGCTTGTGGGGCTGTGGAAGGGCTGCCTAGGGCAGGTGATGGCCAGCAAGAGCTTTCAGTGCTAGCCCCTTTGGTGTGGGAGCAGTGGCTGGACGTTTCGAATTTGGGAGCTGGGCTGTGGCTGTGCCGAGAAGGAACGTCCCCACTGTGCTGTGGCTAGGAAGCTCAGAGAGCCAGTGCTTGTGGGGCTGTGGAAGGGCTGCCTAGGGCAGGTGATGGCCAGCAAGAGCTTTCAGTGCTAGCCCCTTTGGTGTGGGAGCAGTGGCTGGACGTTTCGAATTTGGGAGCTGGGCTGTGGCTGTGCTGAGAAGGAACGTCCCCACTGTGCTGTGGCTAGGAAGCTCAGAGCGCCAGTGCTTGTGGGGCTGTGGAAGGGCAGCCTAGGGCAGGTGATGGCCAGCAAGAGCTTTCAGTGCTAGCCCCTTTGGTGTGGGAGCAGTGGCTGGACGTTTCGAATTTCGGAGCTGGGCTGTGGCTGTGCTGAGAAGGAACGTCCCCACTGTGCTGTGGCTAGGAAGCTCAGAGCGCCAGTGCTTGTGGGGCTGTGGAAGGGCTGCCTAGGGCAGGTGATGGCCAGCAAGAGCTTTCAGTGCTAGCCCCTTTGGTGTGGGAGCAGTGGCTGGACGTTTCGAATTTCGGAGCTGGGCTGTGGCTGTGCCGAGAAGGAACGTCCCCACTGTGCTGTGGCTAGGAAGCTCAGAGCGCCAGTGCTTGTGGGGCTGTGGAAGGGCTGCCTAGGGCAGGTGATGGCCAGCAAGAGCTTTCAGTGCTAGCCCCTTTGGTGTGGGAGCAGTGGCTGGACGTTTCGAATTTGGGAGCTGGGCTGTGGCTGTGCCGAGAAGGAACGTCCCCACTGTGCTGTGGCTAGGAAGCTCAGAGCGCCAGTGCTTGTGGGGCTGTGGAAGGGCAGCCTAGGGCAGGTGATGGCCAGCAAGAGCTTTCAGTGCTAGCCCCTTTGGTGTGGGAGCAGTGGCTGGACGTTTCGAATTTGGGAGCTGGGCTGTGGCTGTGCTGAGAAGGAACGTCCCCACTGTGCTGTGGCTAGGAAGCTCAGAGCGCCAGTGCTTGTGGGGCTGTGGAAGGGCAGCCTAGGGCAGGCGATGGCCAGCAAGAGCTTTCAGTGCTAGCCCCTTTGGTGTGGGAGCAGTGGCTGGACGTTTTGAATTTCGGAGCTGGGCTGTGTCTGTGCCGAGAAGGAACGTCCCCACTGTGCTGTGGCTAGGAAGCTCAGAGCGCCAGTGCTTGTGGGGCTGTGGAAGGGCTGCCTAGGGCAGGTGATGGCCAGCAAGAGCTTTCAGTGCTAGCCCCTTTGGTGTGGGAGCAGTGGCTGGACGTTTTGAATTTCGGAGCTGGGCTGTGGCTGTGCCGAGAAGGAACGTCCCCACTGTGCTGTGGCTAGGAAGCTCAGAGCGCCAGTGCTTGTGGGGCTGTGGAAGGGCTGCCTAGGGCAGGTGATGGCCAGCAAGAGCTTTCAGTGCTAGCCCCTTTGGTGTGGGAGCAGTGGCTGGACGTTTTGAATTTCGGAGCTGGGCTGTGGCTGTGCCGAGAAGGAACGTCCCCACTGTGCTGTGGCTAGGAAGCTCAGAGCACCAGTGCTTGTGGGGCTGTGGAAGGGCAGCCTAGGGCAGCTGATGGCCAGCAAGAGCTTTCAGTGCTAGCCCCTTTGGTATGGGAGCAGTGGCTGGACGTTTCGAATTTGGGAGCTGGGCTGTGGCTGTGCCGAGAAGGAACGTCCCCACTGTGCTGTGGCTAGGAAGCTCAGAGCGCCAGTGCTTGTGGGGCTGTGGAAGGGCTGCCTAGGGCAGGTGATGGCCAGCAAGAGCTTTCAGTGCTAGCCCCTTTGGTGTGGGAGCAGTGGCTGGACGTTTCGAATTTGGGAGCTGGGCTGTGGCTGTGCTGAGAAGGAACGTCCCCACTGTGCTGTGGCTAGGAAGCTCAGAGCGCCAGTGCTTGTGGGGCTGTGGAAGGGCAGCCTAGGGCAGGCGATGGCCAGCAAGAGCTTTCAGTGCTAGCCCCTTTGGT
This sequence comes from Aptenodytes patagonicus, assembly GCF_965638725.1. NCBI lineage: Eukaryota > Metazoa > Chordata > Aves > Sphenisciformes > Spheniscidae > Aptenodytes > Aptenodytes patagonicus. Next base: position 86,345 of record NW_027471999.1, on the reverse strand, counting down.
GTGGGAGCAGTGGCTGGACGTTTTGAATTTCGGAGCTGGGCTGTGGCTGTGCCGAGAAGGAACGTCCCCACTGTGCTGTGGCTAGGAAGCTCAGAGCGCCAGTGCTTGTGGGGCTGTGGAAGGGCAGCCTAGGGCAGGTGATGGCCAGCAAGAGCTTTCAGTGCTAGCCCCTTTGGTGTGGGAGCAGTGGCTGGACGTTTTGAATTTCGGAGCTGGGCTGTGGCTGTGCCGAGAAGGAACGTCCCCACTGTGCTGTGGCTAGGAAGCTCAGAGCGCCAGTGCTTGTGGGGCTGTGGAAGGGCTGCCTAGGGCAGGTGATGGCCAGCAAGAGCTTTCAGTGCTAGCCCCTTTGGTGTGGGAGCAGTGGCTGGACGTTTCGAATTTGGGAGCTGGGCTGTGGCTGTGCCGAGAAGGAACGTCCCCACTGTGCTGTGGCTAGGAAGCTCAGAGCGCCAGTGCTTGTGGGGCTGTGGAAGGGCTGCCTAGGGAAGGTGATGGCCAGCAGGAGCTTTCAGTGCTAGCCCCTTTGGTGTGGGAGCAGTGGCTGGACGTTTTGAATTTCGGAGCTGGGCTGTGGCTGTGCCGAGAAGGAACGTCCCCACTGTGCTGTGGCTAGGAAGCTCAGAGCGCCAGTGCTTGTGGGGCTGTGGAAGGGCAGCCTAGGGCAGGTGAGGGCCAGCAGGAGCTTTCAGTGCTAGCCCCTTTGGTGTGGGAGCAGTGGCTGGACGTTTTGAATTTCGGAGCTGGGCTGTGGCTGTGCCGAGAAGGAACGTCCCCACTGTGCTGTGGCTAGGAAGCTCAGAGCGCCAGTGCTTGTGGGGCTGTGGAAGGGCTGCCTAGGGCAGGTGATGGCCAGCAAGAGCTTTCAGTGCTAGCCCTTTTGGTGTGGGAGCAGTGGCTGGACGTTTCGAATTTCGGAGCTGGGCTGTGGCTGTGCTGAGAAGGAACGTCCCCACTGTGCTGTGGCTAGGAAGCTCAGAGCGCCAGTGCTTGTGGGGCTGTGGAAGGGCTGCCTAGGGCAGGTGATGGCCAGCAAGAGCTTTCAGTGCTAGCCCCTTTGGTGTGGGAGCAGTGGCTGGACGTTTCGAATTTGGGAGCTGGGCTGTGGCTGTGCCGAGAAGGAACGTCCCCACTGTGCTGTGGCTAGGAAGCTCAGAGCGCCAGTGCTTGTGGGGCTGTGGAAGGGCAGCCTAGGGCAGGCGATGGCCAGCAAGAGCTTTCAGTGCTAGCCCCTTTGGTGTGGGAGCAGTGGCTGGACGTTTTGAATTTCGGAGCTGGGCTGTGGCTGTGCCGAGAAGGAACGTCCCCACTGTGCTGTGGCTAGGAAGCTCAGAGCACCAGTGCTTGTGGGGCTGTGGAAGGGCAGCCTAGGGCAGGTGATGGCCAGCAAGAGCTTTCAGTGCTAGCCCCTTTGGTGTGGGAGCAGTGGCTGGACGTTTTGAATTTCGGAGCTGGGCTGTGGCTGTGCCGAGAAGGAACGTCCCCACTGTGCTGTGGCTAGGAAGCTCAGAGCGCCAATGCTTGTGGGGCTGTGGAAGGGCTGCCTAGGGAAGGTGATGGCCAGCAAGAGCTTTCAGTGCTAGCCCCTTTGGTGTGGGAGCAGTGGCTGGACGTTTCGAATTTCAGAGCTGGGCTCTGGCTGTGCTGAGAAGGAACGTCCCCACTGTGCTGTGGCTAGGAAGCTCAGAGCGCCAGTGCTTGTGGGGCTGTGGAAGGGCAGCCTAGGGCAGGCGATGGCCAGCAAGAGCTTTCAGTGCTAGCCCCTTTGGTGTGGGAGCAGTGGCTGGACGTTTTGAATTTCGGAGCTGGGCTGTGGCTGTGCCGAGAAGGAACGTCCCCACTGTGCTGTGGCTAGGAAGCTCAGAGCGCCAGTGCTTGTGGGGCTGTGGAAGGGCTGCCTAGGGAAGGTGATGGCCAGCAAGAGCTTTCAGTGCTAGCCCCTTTGGTGTGGGAGCAGTGGCTGGACGTTTTGAATTTGGGAGCTGGGCTGTGGCTGTGCCGAGAAGGAACGTCCCCACTGTGCTGTGGCTAGGAAGCTCAGAGCGCCAGTGCTTGTGGGGCTGTGGAAGGGCTGCCTAGGGAAGGTGATGGCCAGCAAGAGCTTTCAGTGCTAGCCCCTTTGGTGTGGGAGCAGTGGCTGGACGTTTTGAATTTCGGAGCTGGGCTCTGGCTGTGCCGAGAAGGAACGTCCCCACTGTGCTGTGGCTAGGAAGCTCAGAGCGCCAGTGCTTGTGGGGCTGTGGAAGGGCAGCCTAGGGCAGGTGATGGCCAGCAGGAGCTTTCAGTGCTAGCCCCTTTGGTGTGGGAGCAGTGGCTGGACGTTTTGAATTTCGGAGCTGGGCTGTGGCTGTGCCGAGAAGGAACGTCCCCACTGTGCTGTGGCTAGGAAGCTCAGAGCGCCAGTGCTTGTGGGGCTGTGGAAGGGCTGCCTAGGGCAGGTGATGGCCAGCAAGACCTTTCAGTGCTAGCCCTTTTGGTGTGGGAGCAGTGGCTGGACGTTTCGAATTTGGGAGCTGGGCTGTGGCTGTGCTGAGAAGGAACGTCCCCACTGTGCTGTGGCTAGGAAGCTCAGAGCGCCAGTGCTTGTGGGGCTGTGGAAGGGCAGCCTAGGGCAGGCGATGGCCAGCAAGAGCTTTCAGTGCTAGCCCCTTTGGTGTGGGAGCAGTGGCTGGACGTTTTGAATTTCGGAGCTGGGCTGTGGCTGTGCCGAGAAGGAACGTCCCCACTGTGCTGTGGCTAGGAAGCTCAGAGCACCAGTGCTTGTGGGGCTGTGGAAGGGCAGCCTAGGGCAGGTGATGGCCAGCAAGAGCTTTCAGTGCTAGCCCCTTTGGTGTGGGAGCAGTGGCTGGACGTTTTGAATTTCGGAGCTGGGCTGTGGCTGTGCCGAGAAGGAACGTCCCCACTGTGCTGTGGCTAGGAAGCTCAGAGCGCCAATGCTTGTGGGGCTGTGGAAGGGCTGCCTAGGGAAGGTGATGGCCAGCAAGAGCTTTCAGTGCTAGCCCCTTTGGTGTGGGAGCAGTGGCTGGACGTTTCGAATTTCAGAGCTGGGCTCTGGCTGTGCTGAGAAGGAACGTCCCCACTGTGCTGTGGCTAGGAAGCTCAGAGCGCCAGTGCTTGTGGGGCTGTGGAAGGGCAGCCTAGGGCAGGCGATGGCCAGCAAGAGCTTTCAGTGCTAGCCCCTTTGGTGTGGGAGCAGTGGCTGGACGTTTTGAATTTCGGAGCTGGGCTGTGGCTGTGCCGAGAAGGAACGTCCCCACTGTGCTGTGGCTAGGAAGCTCAGAGCGCCAGTGCTTGTGGGGCTGTGGAAGGGCTGCCTAGGGCAGGTGATGGCCAGCAAGAGCTTTCAGTGCTAGCCCCTTTGGTGTGGGAGCAGTGGCTGGACGTTTTGAATTTCGGAGCTGGGCTGTGGCTGTGCCGAGAAGGAACGTCCCCACTGTGCTGTGGCTAGGAAGCTCAGAGCGCCAGTGCTTGTGGGGCTGTGGAAGGGCTGCCTAGGGAAGGTGATGGCCAGCAAGAGCTTTCAGTGCTAGCCCCTTTGGTGTGGGAGCAGTGGCTGGACGTTTTGAATTTCGGAGCTGGGCTCTGGCTGTGCCGAGAAGGAACGTCCCCACTGTGCTGTGGCTAGGAAGCTCAGAGCGCCAGTGCTTGTGGGGCTGTGGAAGGGCAGCCTAGGGCAGGTGAGGGCCAGCAGGAGCTTTCAGTGCTAGCCCCTTTGGTGTGGGAGCAGTGGCTGGACGTTTTGAATTTCGGAGCTGGGCTGTGGCTGTGCCGAGAAGGAACGTCCCCACTGTGCTGTGGCTAGGAAGCTCAGAGCGCCAGTGCTTGTGGGGCTGTGGAAGGGCTGCCTAGGGCAGGTGATGGCCAGCAAGACCTTTCAGTGCTAGCCCTTTTGGTGTGGGAGCAGTGGCTGGACGTTTCGAATTTGGGAGCTGGGCTGTGGCTGTGCTGAGAAGGAACGTCCCCACTGTGCTGTGGCTAGGAAGCTCAGAGCGCCAGTGCTTGTGGGGCTGTGGAAGGGCAGCCTAGGGCAGGCGATGGCCAGCAAGAGCTTTCAGTGCTAGCCCCTTTGGTGTGGGAGCAGTGGCTGGACGTTTTGAATTTCGGAGCTGGGCTGTGGCTGTGCCGAGAAGGAACGTCCCCACTGTGCTGTGGCTAGGAAGCTCAGAGCACCAGTGCTTGTGGGGCTGTGGAAGGGCAGCCTAGGGCAGCTGATGGCCAGCAAGAGCTTTCAGTGCTAGCCCCTTTGGTGTGGGAGCAGTGGCTGGACGTTTTGAATTTCGGAGCTGGGCTGTGGCTGTGCCGAGAAGGAACGTCCCCACTGTGCTGTGGCTAGGAAGCTCAGAGCGCCAATGCTTGTGGGGCTGTGGAAGGGCTGCCTAGGGAAGGTGATGGCCAGCAAGAGCTTTCAGTGCTAGCCCCTTTGGTGTGGGAGCAGTGGCTGGACGTTTCGAATTTCAGAGCTGGGCTCTGGCTGTGCTGAGAAGGAACGTCCCCACTGTGCTGTGGCTAGGAAGCTCAGAGCGCCAGTGCTTGTGGGGCTGTGGAAGGGCAGCCTAGGGCAGGCGATGGCCAGCAAGAGCTTTCAGTGCTAGCCCCTTTGGTGTGGGAGCAGTGGCTGGACGTTTTGAATTTCGGAGCTGGGCTCTGGCTGTGCCGAGAAGGAACGTCCCCACTGTGCTGTGGCTAGGAAGCTCAGAGCGCCAGTGCTTGTGGGGCTGTGGAAGGGCTGCCTAGGGCAGGTGATGGCCAGCAAGAGCTTTCAGTGCTAGCCCCTTTGGTGTGGGAGCAGTGGCTGGACGTTTTGAATTTGGGAGCTGGGCTGTGGCTGTGCTGAGAAGGAACGTCCCCACTGTGCTGTGGCTAGGAAGCTCAGAGCGCCAGTGCTTGTGGGGCTGTGGAAGGGCAGCCTAGGGCAGGCGATGGCCAGCAAGAGCTTTCAGTGCTAGCCCCTTTGGTGTGGGAGCAGTGGCTGGACGTTTTGAATTTCGGAGCTGGGCTGTGGCTGTGCCGAGAAGGAACGTCCCCACTGTGCTGTGGCTAGGAAGCTCAGAGCACCAGTGCTTGTGGGGCTGTGGAAGGGCAGCCTAGGGCAGCTGATGGCCAGCAAGAGCTTTCAGTGCTAGCCCCTTTGGTGTGGGAGCAGTGGCTGGACGTTTTGAATTTCGGAGCTGGGCTGTGGCTGTGCTGAGAAGGAACGTCCCCACTGTGCTGTGGCTAGGAAGCTCAGAGCACCAGTGCTTGTGGGGCTGTGGAAGGGCAGCCTAGGGCAGGTGATGGCCAGCAAGAGCTTTCAGTGCTAGCCCCTTTGGTGTGGGAGCAGTGGCTGGACGTTTTGAATTTCGGAGCTGGGCTGTGGCTGTGCTGAGAAGGAACGTCCCCACTGTGCTGTGGCTAGGAAGCTCAGAGCGCCAGTGCTTGTGGGGCTGTGGAAGGGCAGCCTAGGGCAGGCGATGGCCAGCAAGAGCTTTCAGTGCTAGCCCCTTTGGTGTGGGAGCAGTGGCTGGACGTTTTGAATTTCGGAGCTGGGCTGTGGCTGTGCCGAGAAGGAACGTCCCCACTGTGCTGTGGCTAGGAAGCTCAGAGCACCAGTGCTTGTGGGGCTGTGGAAGGGCAGCCTAGGGAAGGTGATGGCCAGCAAGAGCTTTCAGTGCTAGCCCCTTTGGTGTGGGAGCAGTGGCTGGACGTTTTGAATTTCGGAGCTGGGCTGTGGCTGTGCCGAGAAGGAACGTCCCCACTGTGCTGTGGCTAGGAAGCTCAGAGCGCCAGTGCTTGTGGGGCTGTGGAAGGGCTGCCTAGGGAAGGTGATGGCCAGCAAGAGCTTTCAGTGCTAGCCCCTTTGGTGTGGGAGCAGTGGCTGGACGTTTCGAATTTCAGAGCTGGGCTCTGGCTGTGCTGAGAAGGAACGTCCCCACTGTGCTGTGGCTAGGAAGCTCAGAGCGCCAGTGCTTGTGGGGCTGTGGAAGGGCAGCCTAGGGCAGGCGATGGCCAGCAAGAGCTTTCAGTGCTAGCCCCTTTGGTGTGGGAGCAGTGGCTGGACGTTTTGAATTTCGGAGCTGGGCTCTGGCTGTGCCGAGAAGGAACGTCCCCACTGTGCTGTGGCTAGGAAGCTCAGAGCGCCAGTGCTTGTGGGGCTGTGGAAGGGCTGCCTAGGGCAGGTGATGGCCAGCAAGAGCTTTCAGTGCTAGCCCCTTTGGTGTGGGAGCAGTGGCTGGACGTTTTGAATTTCGGAGCTGGGCTGTGGCTGTGCCGAGAAGGAACGTCCCCACTGTGCTGTGGCTAGGAAGCTCAGAGCGCCAGTGCTTGTGGGGCTGTGGAAGGGCTGCCTAGGGCAGGTGATGGCCAGCAAGACCTTTCAGTGCTAGCCCTTTTGGTGTGGGAGCAGTGGCTGGACGTTTCGAATTTGAGAGCTGGGCTGTGGCTGTGCCGAGAAGGAACGTCCCCACTGTGCTGTGGCTAGGAAGCTCAGAGCGCCAGTGCTTGTGGGGCTGTGGAAGGGCTGCCTAGGGAAGGTGATGGCCAGCAAGAGCTTTCAGTGCTAGCCCCTTTGGTGTGGGAGCAGTGGCTGGACGTTTCGAATTTGGGAGCTGGGCTGTGGCTGTGCCGAGAAGGAACGTCCCCACTGTGCTGTGGCTAGGAAGCTCAGAGCGCCAGTGCTTGTGGGGCTGTGGAAGGGCTGCCTAGGGCAGGTGATGGCCAGCAAGAGCTTTCAGTGCTAGCCCCTTTGGTGTGGGAGCAGTGGCTGGACGTTTCGAATTTGGGAGCTGGGCTCTGGCTGTGCTGAGAAGGAACGTCCCCACTGTGCTGTGGCTAGGAAGCTCAGAGCGCCAGTGCTTGTGGGGCTGTGGAAGGGCAGCCTAGGGCAGGCGATGGCCAGCAAGAGCTTTCAGTGCTAGCCCCTTTGGTGTGGGAGCAGTGGCTGGACGTTTCGAATTTCGGAGCTGGGCTGTGGCTGTGCCGAGAAGGAACGTCCCCACTGTGCTGTGGCTAGGAAGCTCAGAGCGCCAGTGCTTGTGGGGCTGTGGAAGGGCTGCCTAGGGCAGGTGATGGCCAGCAAGAACTTTCAGTGCTAGCCCCTTTGGTGTGGGAGCAGTGGCTGGACGTTTCGAATTTGGGAGCTGGGCTGTGGCTGTGCCGAGAAGGAACGTCCCCACTGTGCTGTGGCTAGGAAGCTCAGAGCGCCAGTGCTTGTGGGGCTGTGGAAAGGCTGCCTAGGGCAGGTGATGGCCAGCAAGAGCTTTCAGTGCTAGCCCCTTTGGTGTGGGAGCAGTGGCTGGACGTTTCGGAGCTGGGCTGTGGCTGTGCCGAGAAGGAACGTCCCCACTGTGCTGTGGCTAGGAAGCTCAGAGCGCCAGTGCTTGTGGGGCTGTGGAAGGGCAGCCTAGGGCAGGTGATGGCCAGCAAGAGCTTTCAGTGCTAGCCCCTTTGGTGTGGGAGCAGTGGCTGGACGTTTTGAATTTCGGAGCTGGGCTGTGGCTGTGCCGAGAAGGAACGTCCCCAGTGTGCTGTGGCTAGGAAGCTCAGAGCGCCAGTGCTTGTGGGCTGTGGAAGGGCTGCCTAGGGCAGGTGATGGCCAGCAAGAGCTTTCAGTGCTAGCCCCTTTGGTGTGGGAGCAGTGGCTGGACGTTTTGAATTTCGGAGCTGGGCTGTGGCTGTGCCGAGAAGGAACGTCCCCACTGTGCTGTGGCTAGGAAGCTCAGAGCGCCAGTGCTTGTGGGGCTGTGGAAGGGCAGCCTAGGGCAGGTGATGGCCAGCAAGAGCTTTCAGTGCTAGCCCCTTTGGTGTGGGAGCAGTGGCTGGACGTTTTGAATTTCGGAGCTGGGCTGTGGCTGTGCCGAGAAGGAACGTCCCCACTGTGCTGTGGCTAGGAAGCTCAGAGCGCCAGTGCTTGTGGGGCTGTGGAAGGGCTGCCTAGGGCAGGTGATGGCCAGCAAGAGCTTTCAGTGCTAGCCCCTTTGGTGTGGGAGCAGTGGCTGGACGTTTCGAATTTGGGAGCTGGGCTGTGGCTGTGCCGAGAAGGAACGTCCCCACTGTGCTGTGGCTAGGAAGCTCAGAGCGCCAGTGCTTGTGGGGCTGTGGAAGGGCTGCCTAGGGAAGGTGATGGCCAGCAAGAGCTTTCAGTGCTAGCCCCTTTGGTGTGGGAGCAGTGGCTGGACGTTTTGAATTTCGGAGCTGGGCTGTGGCTGTGCCGAGAAGGAACGTCCCCACTGTGCTGTGGCTAGGAAGCTCAGAGCGCCAGTGCTTGTGGGGCTGTGGAAGGGCAGCCTAGGGCAGGTGAGGGCCAGCAGGAGCTTTCAGTGCTAGCCCCTTTGGTGTGGGAGCAGTGGCTGGACGTTTTGAATTTCGGAGCTGGGCTGTGGCTGTGCTGAGAAGGAACGTCCCCACTGTGCTGTGGCTAGGAAGCTCAGAGCGCCAGTGCTTGTGGGGCTGTGGAAGGGCTGCCTAGGGCAGGTGATGGCCAGCAAGAGCTTTCAGTGCTAGCCCCTTTGGTGTGGGAGCAGTGGCTGGACGTTTCGAATTTCAGAGCTGGGCTGTGGCTGTGCTGAGAAGGAACGTCCCCACTGTGCTGTGGCTAGGAAGCTCAGAGCGCCAGTGCTTGTGGGGCTGTGGAAGGGCAGCCTAGGGCAGGCGATGGCCAGCAAGAGCTTTCAGTGCTAGCCCCTTTGGTGTGGGAGCAGTGGCTGGACGTTTTGAATTTCGGAGCTGGGCTGTGGCTGTGCCGAGAAGGAACGTCCCCACTGTGCTGTGGCTAGGAAGCTCAGAGCGCCAGTGCTTGTGGGGCTGTGGAAGGGCTGCCTAGGGCAGGTGATGGCCAGCAAGAGCTTTCAGTGCTAGCCCCTTTGGTGTGGGAGCAGTGGCTGGACGTTTTGAATTTCGGAGCTGGGCTGTGGCTGTGCCGAGAAGGAACGTCCCCACTGTGCTGTGGCTAGGAAGCTCAGAGCGCCAGTGCTTGTGGGGCTGTGGAAGGGCAGCCTAGGGAAGGTGATGGCCAGCAAGAGCTTTCAGTGCTAGCCCCTTTGGTGTGGGAGCAGTGGCTGGACGTTTTGAATTTCGGAGCTGGGCTGTGGCTGTGCCGAGAAGGAACGTCCCCACTGTGCTGTGGCTAGGAAGCTCAGAGCGCCAGTGCTTGTGGGGCTGTGGAAGGGCTGCCTAGGGCAGGTGATGGCCAGCAAGAGCTTTCAGTGCTAGCCCCTTTGGTGTGGGAGCAGTGGCTGGACGTTTCGAATTTGGGAGCTGGGCTGTGGCTGTGCTGAGAAGGAACGTCCCCACTGTGCTGTGGCTAGGAAGCTCAGAGCGCCAGTGCTTGTGGGGCTGTGGAAGGGCAGCCTAGGGCAGGCGATGGCCAGCAAGAGCTTTCAGTGCTAGCCCCTTTGGTGTGGGAGCAGTGGCTGGACGTTTTGAATTTCGGAGCTGGGCTGTGGCTGTGCCGAGAAGGAACGTCCCCACTGTGCTGTGGCTAGGAAGCTCAGAGCGCCAGTGCTTGTGGGGCTGTGGAAGGGCTGCCTAGGGAAGGTGATGGCCAGCAAGAGCTTTCAGTGCTAGCCCCTTTGGTGTGGGAGCAGTGGCTGGACGTTTTGAATTTCGGAGCTGGGCTGTGGCTGTGCCGAGAAGGAACGTCCCCACTGTGCTGTGGCTAGGAAGCTCAGAGCGCCAGTGCTTGTGGGGCTGTGGAAGGGCTGCCTAGGGAAGGTGATGGCCAGCAAGAGCTTTCAGTGCTAGCCCCTTTGGTGTGGGAGCAGTGGCTGGACGTTTTGAATTTCGGAGCTGGGCTGTGGCTGTGCCGAGAAGGAACGTCCCCACTGTGCTGTGGCTAGGAAGCTCAGAGCACCAGTGCTTGTGGGGCTGTGGAAGGGCAGCCTAGGGCAGGTGATGGCCAGCAAGAGCTTTCAGTGCTAGCCCCTTTGGTGTGGGAGCAGTGGCTGGACGTTTTGAATTTCGGAGCTGGGCTGTGGCTGTGCCGAGAAGGAACGTCCCCACTGTGCTGTGGCTAGGAAGCTCAGAGCGCCAGTGCTTGTGGGGCTGTGGAAGGGCTGCCTAGGGAAGGTGCTGGCCAGCAAGAGCTTTCAGTGCTAGCCCCTTTGGTGTGGGAGCAGTGGCTGGACGTTTCGAATTTGGGAGCTGGGCTGTGGCTGTGCTGAGAAGGAACGTCCCCACTGTGCTGTGGCTAGGAAGCTCAGAGCGCCAGTGCTTGTGGGGCTGTGGAAGGGCAGCCTAGGGCAGGCGATGGCCAGCAAGAGCTTTCAGTGCTAGCCCCTTTGGTGTGGGAGCAGTGGCTGGACGTTTCGAATTTCGGAGCTGGGCTGTGGCTGTGCCGAGAAGGAACGTCCCCACTGTGCTGTGGCTAGGAAGCTCAGAGCGCCAGTGCTTGTGGGGCTGTGGAAGGGCTGCCTAGGGAAGGTGATGGCCAGCAAGAGCTTTCAGTGCTAGCCCCTTTGGTGTGGGAGCAGTGGCTGGACGTTTCGAATTTGGGAGCTGGGCTGTGGCTGTGCCGAGAAGGAACGTCCCCACTGTGCTGTGGCTAGGAAGCTCAGAGCGCCAGTGCTTGTGGGGCTGTGGAAGGGCTGCCTAGGGCAGGTGATGGCCAGCAAGAGCTTTCAGTGCTAGCCCCTTTGGTGTGGGAGCAGTGGCTGAGGTTTTGAATTTCGGAGCTGGGCTGTGGCTGTGCCGAGAAGGAACGTCCCCACTGTGCTGTGGCTAGGAAGCTCAGAGCGCCAGTGCTTGTGGGGCTGTGGAAGGGCAGCCTAGGGCAGGTGATGGCCAGCAAGAGCTTTCAGTGCTAGCCCCTTTGGTGTGGGAGCAGTGGCTGGACGTTTTGAATTTCGGAGCTGGGCTGTGTCTGTGCCGAGAAGGAACGTCCCCACTGTGCTGTGGCTAGGAAGCTCAGAGCGCCAGTGCTTGTGGGGCTGTGGAAGGGCTGCCTAGGGCAGGTGATGGCCAGCAAGAGCTTTCAGTGCTAGCCCCTTTGGTGTGGGAGCAGTGGCTGGACGTTTTGAATTTGGGAGCTGGGCTGTGGCTGTGCCGAGAAGGAACGTCCCCACTGTGCTGTGGCTAGGAAGCTCAGAGCGCCAGTGCTTGTGGGGCTGTGGAAGGGCTGCCTAGGGCAGGTGAGGGCCAGCAGGAGCTTTCAGTGCTAGCCCCTTTGGTGTGGGAGCAGTGGCTGGACGTTTTGAATTTCGGAGCTGGGCTGTGGCTGTGCCGAGAAGGAACGTCCCCACTGTGCTGTGGCTAGGAAGCTCAGAGCGCCAGTGCTTGTGGGGCTGTGGAAGGGCTGCCTAGGGCAGGTGATGGCCAGCAAGAGCTTTCAGTGCTAGCCCCTTTGGTGTGGGAGCAGTGGCTGGACGTTTCGAATTTGGGAGCTGGGCTGTGGCTGTGCTGAGAAGGAACGTCCCCACTGTGCTGTGGCTAGGAAGCTCAGAGCGCCAGTGCTTGTGGGGCTGTGGAAGGGCAGCCTAGGGCAGGCGATGGCCAGCAAGAGCTTTCAGTGCTAGCCCCTTTGGTGTGGGAGCAGTGGCTGGACGTTTTGAATTTGGGAGCTGGGCTGTGTCTGTGCCGAGAAGGAACGTCCCCACTGTGCTGTGGCTAGGAAGCTCAGAGCGCCAGTGCTTGTGGGGCTGTGGAAGGGCTGCCTAGGGAAGGTGATGGCCAGCAAGAGCTTTCAGTGCTAGCCCCTTTGGTGTGGGAGCAGTGGCTGGACGTTTTGAATTTCGGAGCTGGGCTGTGGCTGTGCCGAGAAGGAACGTCCCCACTGTGCTGTGGCTAGGAAGCTCAGAGCGCCAGTGCTTGTGGGGCTGTGGAAGGGCTGCCTAGGGAAGGTGATGGCCAGCAAGAGCTTTCAGTGCTAGCCCCTTTGGTGTGGGAGCAGTGGCTGGACGTTTTGAATTTCGGAGCTGGGCTGTGGCTGTGCCGAGAAGGAACGTCCCCACTGTGCTGTGGCTAGGAAGCTCAGAGCACCAGTGCTTGTGGGGCTGTGGAAGGGCAGCCTAGGGCAGCTGATGGCCAGCAAGAGCTTTCAGTGCTAGCCCCTTTGGTGTGGGAGCAGTGGCTGGACGTTTTGAATTTCGGAGCTGGGCTGTGGCTGTGCCGAGAAGGAACGTCCCCGCTGTGCTGTGGCTAGGAAGCTCAGAGCGCCAGTGCTTGTGGGGCTGTGGAAGGGCTGCCTAGGGCAGGTGATGGCCAGCAAGAGCTTTCAGTGCTCGCCCCTTTGGTGTGGGAGCAGTGGCTGGACGTTTCGAATTTCAGAGCTGGGCTCTGGCTGTGCTGAGAAGGAACGTCCCCACTGTGCTGTGGCTAGGAAGCTCAGAGCGCCAGTGCTTGTGGGGCTGTGGAAGGGCAGCCTAGGGCAGGCGATAGCCAGCAAGAGCTTTCAGTGCTAGCCCCTTTGGTGTGGGAGCAGTGGCTGGACGTTTCGAATTTGGGAGCTGGGCTGTGGCTGTGCCGAGAAGGAACGTCCCCACTGTGCTGTGGCTAGGAAGCTCAGAGCGCCAGTGCTTGTGGGGCTGTGGAAGGGCTGCCTAGGGCAGGTGATGGCCAGCAAGAGCTTTCAGTGCTAGCCCCTTTGGTGTGGGAGCAGTGGCTGGACGTTTTGAATTTCGGAGCTGGGCTGTGGCTGTGCCGAGAAGGAACGTCCCCACTGTGCTGTGGCTAGGAAGCTCAGAGCGCCAGTGCTTGTGGGGCTGTGGAAGGGCTGCCTAGGGCAGGTGATGGCCAGCAAGAGCTTTCAGTGCTCGCCCCTTTGGTGTGGGAGCAGTGGCTGGACGTTTTGAATTTCGGAGCTGGGCTGTGGCTGTGCCAAGAAGGAACGTCCCCACTGTGCTGTGGCTAGGAAGCTCAGAGCGCCAGTGCTTGTGGGGCTGTGGAAGGGCAGCCTAGGGCAGCTGATGGCCAGCAAGAGCTTTCAGTGCTAGCCCCTTTGGTGTGGGAGCAGTGGCTGGAGGTTTTGAATTTGGGAGCTGGGCTGTGGCTGTGCCGAGAAGGAACGTCCCCACTGTGCTGTGGCTAGGAAGCTCAGAGCGCCAGTGGTTGTGGGGCTGTGGAAGGGCTGCCTAGGGAAGGTGATGGCCAGCAAGAGCTTTCAGTGCTAGCCCCTTTGGTGTGGGAGCAGTGGCTGGACGTTTTGAATTTCGGAGCTGGGCTGTGGCTGTGCCGAGAAGGAACGTCCCCACTGTGCTGTGGCTAGGAAGCTCAGAGCACCAGTGCTTGTGGGGCTGTGGAAGGGCAGCCTAGGGCAGGTGCTGGCCAGCAAGAGCTTTCAGTGCTAGCCCCTTTGGTGTGGGAGCAGTGGCTGGACGTTTTGAATTTCGGAGCTGGGCTGTGGCTGTGCCGAGAAGGAACGTCCCCACTGTGCTGTGGCTAGGAAGCTCAGAGCGCCAGTGCTTGTGGGGCTGTGGAAGGGCTGCCTAGGGCAGGTGATGGCCAGCAAGAGCTTTCAGTGCTAGCCCCTTTGGTGTGGGAGCAGTGGCTGGACGTTTCGAATTTCGGAGCTGGGCTGTGGCTGTGCCGAGAAGGAACGTCCCCACTGTGCTGTGGCTAGGAAGCTCAGAGCGCCAGTGCTTGTGGGGCTGTGGAAGGGCAGCCTAGGGCAGGTGATGGCCAGCAAGAGCTTTCAGTGCTAGCCCCTTTGGTGTGGGAGCAGTGGCTGGACGTTTTGAATTTCGGAGCTGGGCTGTGGCTGTGCCGAGAAGGAACGTCCCCACTGTGCTGTGGCTAGGAAGCTCAGAGCGCCAGTGCTTGTGGGGCTGTGGAAGGGCTGCCTAGGGCAGGTGATGGCCAGCAAGAGCTTTCAGTGCTAGCCCCTTTGGTGTGGGAGCAGTGGCTGGACGTTTTGAATTTCGGAGCTGGGCTGTGGCTGTGCCGAGAAGGAACGTCCCCACTGTGCTGTGGCTAGGAAGCTCAGAGCGCCAGTGCTTGTGGGGCTGTGGAAGGGCTGCCTAGGGCAGGTGATGGCCAGCAAGAGCTTTCAGTGCTCGCCCCTTTGGTGTGGGAGCAGTGGCTGGACGTTTTGAATTTCGGAGCTGGGCTGTGGCTGTGCCGAGAAGGAACGTCCCCACTGTGCTGTGGCTAGGAAGCTCAGAGCGCCAGTGCTTGTGGGGCTGTGGAAGGGCAGCCTAGGGCAGCTGATGGCCAGCAAGAGCTTTCAGTGCTAGCCCCTTTGGTGTGGGAGCAGTGGCTGGAGGTTTTGAATTTGGGAGCTGGGCTGTGGCTGTGCCGAGAAGGAACGTCCCCACTGTGCTGTGGCTAGGAAGCTCAGAGCGCCAGTGGTTGTGGGGCTGTGGAAGGGCTGCCTAGGGAAGGTGATGGCCAGCAAGAGCTTTCAGTGCTAGCCCCTTTGGTGTGGGAGCAGTGGCTGGACGTTTTGAATTTCGGAGCTGGGCTGTGGCTGTGCCGAGAAGGAACGTCCCCACTGTGCTGTGGCTAGGAAGCTCAGAGCACCAGTGCTTGTGGGGCTGTGGAAGGGCAGCCTAGGGCAGGTGCTGGCCAGCAAGAGCTTTCAGTGCTAGCCCCTTTGGTGTGGGAGCAGTGGCTGGACGTTTTGAATTTCGGAGCTGGGCTGTGGCTGTGCCGAGAAGGAACGTCCCCACTGTGCTGTGGCTAGGAAGCTCAGAGCGCCAGTGCTTGTGGGGCTGTGGAAGGGCTGCCTAGGGCAGGTGATGGCCAGCAAGAGCTTTCAGTGCTAGCCCCTTTGGTGTGGGAGCAGTGGCTGGACGTTTCGAATTTCGGAGCTGGGCTGTGGCTGTGCCGAGAAGGAACGTCCCCACTGTGCTGTGGCTAGGAAGCTCAGAGCGCCAGTGCTTGTGGGGCTGTGGAAGGGCAGCCTAGGGCAGGTGATGGCCAGCAAGAGCTTTCAGTGCTAGCCCCTTTGGTGTGGGAGCAGTGGCTGGACGTTTTGAATTTCGGAGCTGGGCTGTGGCTGTGCCGAGAAGGAACGTCCCCACTGTGCTGTGGCTAGGAAGCTCAGAGCGCCAGTGCTTGTGGGGCTGTGGAAGGGCTGCCTAGGGCAGGTGATGGCCAGCAAGAGCTTTCAGTGCTAGCCCCTTTGGTGTGGGAGCAGTGGCTGGACGTTTCGAATTTCGGAGCTGGGCTGTGGCTGTGCCGAGAAGGAACGTCCCCACTGTGCTGTGGCTAGGAAGCTCAGAGCGCCAGTGCTTGTGGGGCTGTGGAAGGGCAGCCTAGGGCAGGTGATGGCCAGCAAGAGCTTTCAGTGCTAGCCCCTTTGGTGTGGGAGCAGTGGCTGGACGTTTCGAATTTCGGAGCTGGGCTGTGGCTGTGCCGAGAAGGAACGTCCCCACTGTGCTGTGGCTAGGAAGCTCAGAGCGCCAGTGCTTGTGGGGCTGTGGAAGGGCTGCCTAGGGCAGGTGATGGCCAGCAAGAGCTTTCAGTGCTAGCCCCTTTGGTGTGGGAGCAGTGGCTGGACGTTTCGAATTTGGGAGCTGGGCTGTGGCTGTGCCGAGAAGGAACGTCCCCACTGTGCTGTGGCTAGGAAGCTCAGAGCGCCAGTGCTTGTGGGGCTGTGGAAGGGCTGCCTAGGGCAGGTGATGGCCAGCAAGAGCTTTCAGTGCTAGCCCCTTTGGTGTGGGAGCAGTGGCTGGACGTTTCGAATTTGGGAGCTGGGCTGTGGCTGTGCTGAGAAGGAACGTCCCCACTGTGCTGTGGCTAGGAAGCTCAGAGCGCCAGTGCTTGTGGGGCTGTGGAAGGGCTGCCTAGGGAAGGTGATGGCCAGCAAGAGCTTTCAGTGCTAGCCCCTTTGGTGTGGGAGCAGTGGCTGGACGTTTTGAATTTCGGAGCTGGGCTGTGGCTGTGCCGAGAAGGAACGTCCCCACTGTGCTGTGGCTAGGAAGCTCAGAGCGCCAGTGCTTGTGGGGC
This sequence comes from Aptenodytes patagonicus, assembly GCF_965638725.1. Taxonomy (NCBI): domain Eukaryota; kingdom Metazoa; phylum Chordata; class Aves; order Sphenisciformes; family Spheniscidae; genus Aptenodytes; species Aptenodytes patagonicus. The sequence continues at coordinate 70,487 of NW_027471999.1, read as the reverse complement.
TGTGGAAGGGCAGCCTAGGGCAGGTGATGGCCAGCAAGAGCTTTCAGTGCTAGCCCCTTTGGTGTGGGAGCAGTGGCTGGACGTTTTGAATTTCGGAGCTGGGCTGTGGCTGTGCCAAGAAGGAACGTCCCCACTGTGCTGTGGCTAGGAAGCTCAGAGCGCCAGTGCTTGTGGGGCTGTGGAAGGGCAGCCTAGGGCAGGTGATGGCCAGCAAGAGCTTTCAGTGCTAGCCCCTTTGGTGTGGGAGCAGTGGCTGGACGTTTTGAATTTCAGAGCTGGGCTGTGGCTGTGCCGAGAAGGAACGTCCCCACTGTGCTGTGGCTAGGAAGCTCAGAGCGCCAGTGCTTGTGGGGCTGTGGAAGGGCTGCCTAGGGCAGGTGATGGCCAGCAAGAGCTTTCAGTGCTAGCCCCTTTGGTGTGGGAGCAGTGGCTGGACGTTTTGAATTTCGGAGCTGGGCTGTGGCTGTGCCGAGAAGGAACGTCCCCACTGTGCTGTGGCTAGGAAGCTCAGAGCGCCAGTGCTTGTGGGGCTGTGGAAGGGCTGCCTAGGGCAGGTGAGGGCCAGCAAGAGCTTTCAGTGCTAGCCCCTTTGGTGTGGGAGCAGTGGCTGGACGTTTCGAATTTGGGAGCTGGGCTGTGGCTGTGCCGAGAAGGAACGTCCCCACTGTGCTGTGGCTAGGAAGCTCAGAGCGCCAGTGCTTGTGGGGCTGTGGAAGGGCTGCCTAGGGAAGGTGATGGCCAGCAAGAGCTTTCAGTGCTAGCCCCTTTGGTGTGGGAGCAGTGGCTGGACGTTTTGAATTTCGGAGCTGGGCTGTGGCTGTGCCGAGAAGGAACGTCCCCACTGTGCTGTGGCTAGGAAGCTCAGAGCGCCAGTGCTTGTGGGGCTGTGGAAGGGCAGCCTAGGGCAGGTGATGGCCAGCAAGAGCTTTCAGTGCTAGCCCCTTTGGTGTGGGAGCAGTGGCTGGACGTTTTGAATTTCGGAGCTGGGCTCTGGCTGTGCCGAGAAGGAACGTCCCCACTGTGCTGTGGCTAGGAAGCTCAGAGCGCCAGTGCTTGTGGGGCTGTGGAAGGGCAGCCTAGGGCAGGTGATGGCCAGCAAGAGCTTTCAGTGCTAGCCCCTTTGGTGTGGGAGCAGTGGCTGGACGTTTTGAATTTCGGAGCTGGGCTGTGGCTGTGCCGAGAAGGAACGTCCCCACTGTGCTGTGGCTAGGAAGCTCAGAGCGCCAGTGCTTGTGGGGCTGTGGAAGGGCAGCCTAGGGCAGGCGATGGCCAGCAAGAGCTTTCAGTGCTAGCCCCTTTGGTGTGGGAGCAGTGGCTGGACGTTTTGAATTTCGGAGCTGGGCTGTGGCTGTGCCGAGAAGGAACGTCCCCACTGTGCTGTGGCTAGGAAGCTCAGAGCGCCAGTGCTTGTGGGGCTGTGGAAGGGCAGCCTAGGGCAGGTGATGGCCAGCAAGAGCTTTCAGTGCTAGCCCCTTTGGTGTGGGAGCAGTGGCTGGACGTTTCGAATTTGGGAGCTGGGCTGTGGCTGTGCCGAGAAGGAACGTCCCCACTGTGCTGTGGCTAGGAAGCTCAGAGCGCCAGTGCTTGTGGGGCTGTGGAAGGGCTGCCTAGGGCAGGTGAGGGCCAGCAAGAGCTTTCAGTGCTAGCCCCTTTGGTGTGGGAGCAGTGGCTGGACGTTTCGAATTTCGGAGCTGGGCTGTGGCTGTGCCGAGAAGGAACGTCCCCACTGTGCTGTGGCTAGGAAGCTCAGAGCGCCAGTGCTTGTGGGGCTGTGGAAGGGCTGCCTAGGGAAGGTGATGGCCAGCAAGAGCTTTCAGTGCTAGCCCCTTTGGTGTGGGAGCAGTGGCTGGACGTTTTGAATTTCGGAGCTGAGCTGTGGCTGTGCTGAGAAGGAACGTCCCCACTGTGCTGTGGCTAGGAAGCTCAGAGCGCCAGTGCTTGTGGGGCTGTGGAAGGGCTGCCTAGGGAAGGTGATGGCCAGCAAGAGCTTTCAGTGCTAGCCCCTTTGGTGTGGGAGCAGTGGCTGGACGTTTTGAATTTCGGAGCTGGGCTGTGGCTGTGCCGAGAAGGAACGTCCCCACTGTGCTGTGGCTAGGAAGCTCAGAGCGCCAGTGCTTGTGGGGCTGTGGAAGGGCAGCCTAGGGCAGGTGATGGCCAGCAAGAGCTTTCAGTGCTAGCCCCTTTGGTGTGGGAGCAGTGGCTGGACGTTTTGAATTTCGGAGCTGGGCTGTGGCTGTGCCGAGAAGGAACGTCCCCACTGTGCTGTGGCTAGGAAGCTCAGAGCGCCAGTGCTTGTGGGGCTGTGGAAGGGCTGCCTAGGGCAGGTGATGGCCAGCAAGAGCTTTCAGTGCTAGCCCCTTTGGTGTGGGAGCAGTGGCTGGACGTTTTGAATTTCGGAGCTGGGCTGTGGCTGTGCCGAGAAGGAACGTCCCCACTGTGCTGTGGCTAGGAAGCTCAGAGCGCCAGTGCTTGTGGGGCTGTGGAAGGGCTGCCTAGGGCAGGTGATGGCCAGCAAGAGCTTTCAGTGCTAGCCCCTTTGGTGTGGGAGCAGTGGCTGGACGTTTTGAATTTCGGAGCTGGGCTCTGGCTGTGCCGAGAAGGAACGTCCCCACTGTGCTGTGGCTAGGAAGCTCAGAGCGCCAGTGCTTGTGGGGCTGTGGAAGGGCTGCCTAGGGCAGGTGATGGCCAGCAAGAGCTTTCAGTGCTAGCCCCTTTGGTGTGGGAGCAGTGGCTGGACGTTTCGAATTTCGGAGCTGGGCTGTGGCTGTGCCGAGAAGGAACGTCCCCACTGTGCTGTGGCTAGGAAGCTCAGAGCGCCAGTGCTTGTGGGGCTGTGGAAGGGCTGCCTAGGGAAGGTGATGGCCAGCAAGAGCTTTCAGTGCTAGCCCCTTTGGTGTGGGAGCAGTGGCTGGACGTTTTGAATTTCGGAGCTGGGCTCTGGCTGTGCCGAGAAGGAACGTCCCCACTGTGCTGTGGCTAGGAAGCTCAGAGCGCCAGTGCTTGTGGGGCTGTGGAAGGGCTGCCTAGGGCAGGTGATGGCCAGCAAGAGCTTTCAGTGCTAGCCCCTTTGGTGTGGGAGCAGTGGCTGGACGTTTCGAATTTCGGAGCTGGGCTGTGGCTGTGCCGAGAAGGAACGTCCCCACTGTGCTGTGGCTAGGAAGCTCAGAGCGCCAGTGCTTGTGGGGCTGTGGAAGGGCTGCCTAGGGAAGGTGATGGCCAGCAAGAGCTTTCAGTGCTAGCCCCTTTGGTGTGGGAGCAGTGGCTGGACGTTTCGAATTTCAGAGCTGGGCTCTGGCTGTGCTGAGAAGGAACGTCCCCACTGTGCTGTGGCTAGGAAGCTCAGAGCGCCAGTGCTTGTGGGGCTGTGGAAGTGCAGCCTAGGGCAGGCGATGGCCAGCAAGAGCTTTCAGTGCTAGCCCCTTTGGTGTGGGAGCAGTGGCTGGATGTTTCGAATTTGGGAGCTGGGCTGTGGCTGTGATGAGAAGGAACGTCCCCACTGTGCTGTGGCTAGGAAGCTCAGAGCGCCAGTGCTTGTGGGGCTGTGGAAGGGCTGCCTAGGGCAGGTGATGGCCAGCAAGAGCTTTCAGTGCTAGCCCCTTTGGTGTGGGAGCAGTGGCTGGACGTTTTGAATTTCGGAGCTGGGCTGTGGCTGTGCCGAGAAGGAACGTCCCTACTGTGCTGTGGCTAGGAAGCTCAGAGCGCCAGTGCTTGTGGGGCTGTGGAAGGGCAGCCTAGGGCAGCTGATGGCCAGCAAGAGCTTTCAGTGCTAGCCCCTTTGGTGTGGGAGCAGTGGCTGGACGTTTCGAATTTCAGAGCTGGGCTGTGGCTGTGCCGAGAAGGAACGTCCCCACTGTGCTGTGGCTAGGAAGCTCAGAGCGCCAGTGCTTGTGGGGCTGTGGAAGGGCTGCCTAGGGCAGGTGATGGCCAGCAAGAGCTTTCAGTGCTAGCCCCTTTGGTGTGGGAGCAGTGGCTGGACGTTTTGAATTTCGGAGCTGGGCTCTGGCTGTGCCGAGAAGGAACGTCCCCACTGTGCTGTGGCTAGGAAGCTCAGAGCGCCAGTGCTTGTGGGGCTGTGGAAGGGCTGCCTAGGGCAGGTGCTGGCCAGCAAGAGCTTTCAGTGCTAGCCCCTTTGGTGTGGGAGCAGTGGCTGGACGTTTTGAATTTCGGAGCTGGGCTGTGGCTGTGCCGAGAAGGAACGTCCCCACTGTGCTGTGGCTAGGAAGCTCAGAGCGCCAGTGCTTGTGGGGCTGTGGAAGGGCTGCCTAGGGCAGGTGATGGCCAGCAAGAGCTTTCAGTGCTAGCCCCTTTGGTGTGGGAGCAGTGGCTGGACGTTTTGAATTTCGGAGCTGGGCTGTGGCTGTGCCGAGAAGGAACGTCCCCACTGTGCTGTGGCTAGGAAGCTCAGAGCGCCAGTGCTTGTGGGGCTGTGGAAGGGCAGCCTAGGGAAGGTGATGGCCAGCAAGAGCTTTCAGTGCTAGCCCCTTTGGTGTGGGAGCAGTGGCTGGACGTTTTGAATTTCGGAGCTGGGCTGTGGCTGTGCCGAGAAGGAACGTCCCCACTGTGCTGTGGCTAGGAAGCTCAGAGCGCCAGTGCTTGTGGGGCTGTGGAAGGGCTGCCTAGGGAAGGTGATGGCCAGCAAGAGCTTTCAGTGCTAGCCCCTTTCGTGTGGGAGCAGTGGCTGGACGTTTCGAATTTCGGAGCTGGGCTGTGGCTGTGCCGAGAAGGAACGTCCCCACTGTGCTGTGGCTAGGAAGCTCAGAGCGCCAGTGCTTGTGGGGCTGTGGAAGGGCTGCCTAGGGCAGGTGATGGCCAGCAAGAGCTTTCAGTGCTAGCCCCTTTGGTGTGGGAGCAGTGGCTGGACGTTTTGAATTTCGGAGCTGGGCTGTGGCTGTGCCGAGAAGGAACGTCCCCACTGTGCTGTGGCTAGGAAGCTCAGAGCGCCAGTGCTTGTGGGGCTGTGGAAGGGCAGCCTAGGGCAGGTGATGGCCAGCAAGAGCTTTCAGTGCTAGCCCCTTTGGTGTGGGAGCAGTGGCTGGACGTTTTGAATTTCGGAGCTGGGCTGTGGCTGTGCCGAGAAGGAACGTCCCCACTGTGCTGTGGCTAGGAAGCTCAGAGCGCCAGTGCTTGTGGGGCTGTGGAAGGGCTGCCTAGGGCAGGTGATGGCCAGCAAGAGCTTTCAGTGCTAGCCCCTTTGGTGTGGGAGCAGTGGCTGGACGTTTTGAATTTCGGAGCTGGGCTGTGGCTGTGCCGAGAAGGAACGTCCCCACTGTGCTGTGGCTAGGAAGCTCAGAGCGCCAGTGCTTGTGGGGCTGTGGAAGGGCTGCCTAGGGCAGGTGATGGCCAGCAAGAGCTTTCAGTGCTAGCCCCTTTGGTGTGGGAGCAGTGGCTGGACGTTTCGAATTTGGGAGCTGGGCTGTGGCTGTGCCGAGAAGGAACGTCCCCACTGTGCTGTGGCTAGGAAGCTCAGAGCGCCAGTGCTTGTGGGGCTGTGGAAGGGCTGCCTAGGGCAGGTGCTGGCCAGCAAGAGCTTTCAGTGCTAGCCCCTTTGGTGTGGGAGCAGTGGCTGGACGTTTCGAATTTCGGAGCTGGGCTGTGGCTGTGCCGAGAAGGAACGTCCCCACTGTGCTGTGGCTAGGAAGCTCAGAGCGCCAGTGCTTGTGGGGCTGTGGAAGGGCTGCCTAGGGAAGGTGATGGCCAGCAAGAGCTTTCAGTGCTAGCCCCTTTGGTGTGGGAGCAGTGGCTGGACGTTTCGAATTTCAGAGCTGGGCTCTGGCTGTGCTGAGAAGGAACGTCCCCACTGTGCTGTGGCTAGGAAGCTCAGAGCGCCAGTGCTTGTGGGGCTGTGGAAGTGCAGCCTAGGGCAGGCGATGGCCAGCAAGAGCTTTCAGTGCTAGCCCCTTTGGTGTGGGAGCAGTGGCTGGACGTTTCGAATTTTGGAGCTGGGCTGTGGCTGTGCCGAGAAGGAACGTCCCCACTGTGCTGTGGCTAGGAAGCTCAGAGCGCCAGTGCTTGTGGGGCTGTGGAAGGGCTGCCTAGGGAAGGTGATGGCCAGCAAGAGCTTTCAGTGCTAGCCCCTTTGGTGTGGGAGCAGTGGCTGGATGTTTCGAATTTGGGAGCTGGGCTGTGGCTGTGATGAGAAGGAACGTCCCCACTGTGCTGTGGCTAGGAAGCTCAGAGCGCCAGTGCTTGTGGGGCTGTGGAAGGGCTGCCTAGGGAAGGTGATGGCCAGCAAGAGCTTTCAGTGCTAGCCCCTTTGGTGTGGGAGCAGTGGCTGGACGTTTCGAATTTCAGAGCTGGGCTGTGGCTGTGCCGAGAAGGAACGTCCCCACTGTGCTGTGGCTAGGAAGCTCAGAGCGCCAGTGCTTGTGGGGCTGTGGAAGGGCTGCCTAGGGCAGGTGATGGCCAGCAAGAGCTTTCAGTGCTAGCCCCTTTGGTGTGGGAGCAGTGGCTGGACGTTTTGAATTTCGGAGCTGGGCTCTGGCTGTGCCGAGAAGGAACGTCCCCACTGTGCTGTGGCTAGGAAGCTCAGAGCGCCAGTGCTTGTGGGGCTGTGGAAGGGCTGCCTAGGGCAGGTGCTGGCCAGCAAGAGCTTTCAGTGCTAGCCCCTTTGGTGTGGGAGCAGTGGCTGGACGTTTTGAATTTCGGAGCTGGGCTGTGGCTGTGCCGAGAAGGAACGTCCCCACTGTGCTGTGGCTAGGAAGCTCAGAGCGCCAGTGCTTGTGGGGCTGTGGAAGGGCTGCCTAGGGCAGCTGATGGCCAGCAAGAGCTTTCAGTGCTAGCCCCTTTGGTGTGGGAGCAGTGGCTGGACGTTTTGAATTTCGGAGCTGGGCTGTGGCTGTGCCGAGAAGGAACGTCCCCACTGTGCTGTGGCTAGGAAGCTCAGAGCGCCAGTGCTTGTGGGGCTGTGGAAGGGCTGCCTAGGGCAGGTGATGGCCAGCAAGAGCTTTCAGTGCTAGCCCCTTTGGTGTGGGAGCAGTGGCTGGACGTTTCGAATTTGGGAGCTGGGCTGTGGCTGTGCCGAGAAGGAACGTCCCCACTGTGCTGTGGCTAGGAAGCTCAGAGCGCCAGTGCTTGTGGGGCTGTGGAAGGGCTGCCTAGGGAAGGTGATGGCCAGCAAGAGCTTTCAGTGCTAGCCCCTTTGGTGTGGGAGCAGTGGCTGGACGTTTCGAATTTCGGAGCTGGGCTGTGGCTGTGCTGAGAAGGAACGTCCCCACTGTGCTGTGGCTAGGAAGCTCAGAGCGCCAGTGCTTGTGGGGCTGTGGAAGTGCAGCCTAGGGCAGGTGATGGCCAGCAAGAGCTTTCAGTGCTAGCCCCTTTGGTGTGGGAGCAGTGGCTGGACGTTTTGAATTTCGGAGCTGGGCTGTGGCTGTGCCGAGAAGGAACGTCCCCACTGTGCTGTGGCTAGGAAGCTCAGAGCGCCAGTGCTTGTGGGGCTGTGGAAGGGCTGCCTAGGGAAGGTGATGGCCAGCAAGAGCTTTCAGTGCTAGCCCCTTTGGTGTGGGAGCAGTGGCTGGATGTTTCGAATTTGGGAGCTGGGCTGTGGGTGTGATGAGAAGGAACGTCCCCACTGTGCTGTGGCTAGGAAGCTCAGAGCGCCAGTGCTTGTGGGGCTGTGGAAGGGCTGCCTAGGGCAGGTGATGGCCAGCAAGAGCTTTCAGTGCTAGCCCCTTTGGTGTGGGAGCAGTGGCTGGACATTTCGAATTTGGGAGCTGGGCTGTGGCTGTGCCGAGAAGGAACATCCCCACTGTGCTGTGGCTAGGAAGCTCAGAGCGCCAGTGCTTGTGGGGCTGTGGAAGGGCAGCCTAGGGCAGCTGATGGCCAGCAAGAGCTTTCAGTGCTAGCCCCTTTGGTGTGGGAGCAGTGGGTGGACGTTTCGAATTTGGGAGCTGGGCTGTGGCTGTGCCGAGAAGGAACGTCCCCACTGTGCTGTGGCTAGGAAGCTCAGAGCGCCAGTGCTTGTGGGGCTGTGGAAGGGCTGCCTAGGGCAGGTGATGGCCAGCAAGAGCTTTCAGTGCTAGCCCCTTTGGTGTGGGAGCAGTGGCTGGACGTTTTGAATTTCGGAGCTGGGCTGTGGCTGTGCCGAGAAGGAACGTCCCCACTGTGCTGTGGCTAGGAAGCTCAGAGCGCCAGTGCTTGTGGGGCTGTGGAAGGGCTGCCTAGGGCAGGTGATGGCCAGCAAGAGCTTTCAGTGCTAGCCCCTTTGGTGTGGGAGCAGTGGCTGGACGTTTTGAATTTCGGAGCTGGGCTGTGGCTGTGCCGAGAAGGAACGTCCCCACTGTGCTGTGGCTAGGAAGCTCAGAGCGCCAGTGCTTGTGGGGCTGTGGAAGGGCAGCCTAGGGAAGGTGATGGCCAGCAAGAGCTTTCAGTGCTAGCCCCTTTGGTGTGGGAGCAGTGGCTGGACGTTTCGAATTTCGGAGCTGGGCTGTGGCTGTGCCGAGAAGGAACGTCCCCACTGTGCTGTGGCTAGGAAGCTCAGAGCGCCAGTGCTTGTGGGGCTGTGGAAGGGCTGCCTAGGGCAGGTGATGGCCAGCAAGAGCTTTCAGTGCTAGCCCCTTTGGTGTGGGAGCAGTGGCTGGACGTTTCGAATTTGGGAGCTGGGCTGTGGCTGTGCCGAGAAGGAACGTCCCCACTGTGCTGTGGCTAGGAAGCTCAGAGCGCCAGTGCTTGTGGGGCTGTGGAAGGGCTGCCTAGGGAAGGTGATGGCCAGCAAGAGCTTTCAGTGCTAGCCCCTTTGGTGTGGGAGCAGTGGCTGGACGTTTTGAATTTCGGAGCTGAGCTGTGGCTGTGCTGAGAAGGAACGTCCCCACTGTGCTGTGGCTAGGAAGCTCAGAGCGCCAGTGCTTGTGGGGCTGTGGAAGGGCAGCCTAGGGCAGGCGATGGCCAGCAAGAGCTTTCAGTGCTAGCCCCTTTGGTGTGGGAGCAGTGGCTGGACGTTTCGAATTTGGGAGCTGGGCTGTGGCTGTGCCGAGAAGGAACGTCCCCACTGTGCTGTGGCTAGGAAGCTCAGAGCGCCAGTGCTTGTGGGGCTGTGGAAGGGCTGCCTAGGGCAGGTGATGGCCAGCAAGAGCTTTCAGTGCTAGCCCCTTTGGTGTGGGAGCAGTGGCTGGACGTTTTGAATTTCGGAGCTGGGCTGTGGCTGTGCCGAGAAGGAACGTCCCCACTGTGCTGTGGCTAGGAAGCTCAGAGCGCCAGTGCTTGTGGGGCTGTGGAAGGGCTGCCTAGGGCAGGTGATGGCCAGCAAGAGCTTTCAGTGCTAGCCCCTTTGGTGTGGGAGCAGTGGCTGGACGTTTTGAATTTGGGAGCTGGGCTGTGGCTGTGCCGAGAAGGAACGTCCCCACTGTGCTGTGGCTAGGAAGCTCAGAGCGCCAGTGCTTGTGGGGCTGTGGAAGGGCTGCCTAGGGCAGGTGATGGCCAGCAAGAGCTTTCAGTGCTAGCCCCTTTGGTGTGGGAGCAGTGGCTGGACGTTTTGAATTTCGGAGCTGGGCTCTGGCTGTGCCGAGAAGGAACGTCCCCACTGTGCTGTGGCTAGGAAGCTCAGAGCGCCAGTGCTTGTGGGGCTGTGGAAGGGCTGCCTAGGGCAGGTGATGGCCAGCAAGAGCTTTCAGTGCTAGCCCCTTTGGTGTGGGAGCAGTGGCTGGACGTTTTGAATTTCGGAGCTGGGCTGTGGCTGTGCCGAGAAGGAACGTCCCCACTGTGCTGTGGCTAGGAAGCTCAGAGCGCCAGTGCTTGTGGGGCTGTGGAAGGGCTGCCTAGGGCAGGTGATGGCCAGCAAGAGCTTTCAGTGCTAGCCCCTTTGGTGTGGGAGCAGTGGCTGGACGTTTTGAATTTCGGAGCTGGGCTGTGGCTGTGCCGAGAAGGAACGTCCCCACTGTGCTGTGGCTAGGAAGCTCAGAGCGCCAGTGCTTGTGGGGCTGTGGAAGGGCTGCCTAGGGCAGGTGATGGCCAGCAAGAGCTTTCAGTGCTAGCCCCTTTGGTGTGGGAGCAGTGGCTGGACGTTTTGAATTTGGGAGCTGGGCTGTGGCTGTGCCGAGAAGGAACGTCCCCACTGTGCTGTGGCTAGGAAGCTCAGAGCGCCAGTGCTTGTGGGGCTGTGGAAGGGCTGCCTAGGGAAGGTGATGGCCAGCAAGAGCTTTCAGTGCTAGCCCCTTTGTTGTGGGAGCAGTGGCTGGACGTTTCGGAGCTGGGCTGTGGCTGTGCCGAGAAGGAACGTCCCCACTGTGCTGTGGCTAGGAAGCTCAGAGCGCCAGTGCTTGTGGGGCTGTGGAAGGGCAGCCTAGGGCAGGTGATGGCCAGCAAGAGCTTTCAGTGCTAGCCCCTTTGGTGTGGGAGCAGTGGCTGGACGTTTCGAATTTCGGAGCTGGGCTGTGGCTGTGCCGAGAAGGAACGTCCCCAGTGTGCTGTGGCTAGGAAGCTCAGAGCGCCAGTGCTTGTGGGGCTGTGGAAGGGCTGCCTAGGGAAGGTGATGGCCAGCAAGAGCTTTCAGTGCTAGCCCCTTTGGTGTGGGAGCAGTGGCTGGATGTTTCGAATTTGGGAGCTGGGCTGTGGCTGTGATGAGAAGGAACGTCCCCACTGTGCTGTGGCTAGGAAGCTCAGAGCGCCAGTGCTTGTGGGGCTGTGGAAGGGCTGCCTAGGGCAGGTGATGGCCAGCAAGAGCTTTCAGTGCTAGCCCCTTTGGTGTGGGAGCAGTGGCTGGACGTTTTGAATTTCGGAGCTGGGCTGTGGCTGTGCCGAGAAGGAACGTCCCCACTGTGCTGTGGCTAGGAAGCTCAGAGCGCCAGTGCTTGTGGGGCTGTGGAAGGGCAGCCTAGGGCAGCTGATGGCCAGCAAGAGCTTTCAGTGCTAGCCCCTTTGGTGTGGGAGCAGTGGCTGGACGTTTTGAATTTCGGAGCTGGGCTCTGGCTGTGCTGAGAAGGAACGTCCCCACTGTGCTGTGGCTAGGAAGCTCAGAGCGCCAGTGCTTGTGGGGCTGTGGAAGGGCTGCCTAGGGCAGGTGATGGCCAGCAAGAGCTTTCAGTGCTAGCCCCTTTGGTGTGGGAGCAGTGGCTGGACGTTTTGAATTTCGGAGCTGGGCTGTGGCTGTGCCGAGAAGGAACGTCCCCACTGTGCTGTGGCTAGGAAGCTCAGAGCGCCAGTGCTTGTGGGGCTGTGGAAGGGCTGCCTAGGGCAGGTGATGGCCAGCAAGAGCTTTCAGTGCTAGCCCCTTTGGTGTGGGAGCAGTGGCTGGACGTTTCGAATTTCAGAGCTGGGCTGTGGCTGTGCCGAGAAGGAACGTCCCCACTGTGCTGTGGCTAGGAAGCTCAGAGCGCCAGTGCTTGTGGGGCTGTGGAAGGGCTGCCTAGGGCAGGTGATGGCCAGCAAGAGCTTTCAGTGCTAGCCCCTTTGGTGTGGGAGCAGTGGCTGGACGTTTTGAATTTCGGAGCTGGGCTGTGGCTGTGCCGAGAAGGAACGTCCCCACTGTGCTGTGGCTAGGAAGCTCAGAGCGCCAGTGCTTGTGGGGCTGTGGAAGGGCTGCCTAGGGCAGGTGCTGGCCAGCAAGAGCTTTCAGTGCTAGCCCCTTTGGTGTGGGAGCAGTGGCTGGACGTTTTGAATTTGGGAGCTGGGCTCTGGCTGTGCCGAGAAGGAACGTCCCCACTGTGCTGTGGCTAGGAAGCTCAGAGCGCCAGTGCTTGTGGGGCTGTGGAAGGGCTGCCTAGGGCAGCTGATGGCCAGCAAGAGCTTTCAGTGCTAGCCCCTTTGGTGTGGGAGCAGTGGCTGGACGTTTTGAATTTCGGAGCTGGGCTCTGGCTGTGCCGAGAAGGAACGTCCCCACTGTGCTGTGGCTAGGAAGCTCAGAGCGCCAGTGATTGTGGGGCTGTGGAAGGGCAGCCTAGGGCAGGTGATGGCCAGCAAGAGCTTTCAGTGCTAGCCCCTTTGGTGTGGGAGCAGTGGCTGGACGTTTTGAATTTCGGAGCTGGGCTGTGGCTGTGCCGAGAAGGAACGTCCCCACTGTGCTGTGGCTAGGAAGCTCAGAGCGCCAGTGCTTGTGGGGCTGTGGAAGGGCTGCCTAGGGAAGGTGATGGCCAGCAAGAGCTTTCAGTGCTAGCCCCTTTGGTGTGGGAGCAGTGGCTGGACGTTTTGAATTTCGGAGCTGGGCTGTGGCTGTGCCGAGAAGGAACGTCCCCACTGTGCTGTGGCTAGGAAGCTCAGAGCGCCAGTGCTTGTGGGGCTGTGGAAGGGCTGCCTAGGGCAGGTGATGGCCAGCAAGAGCTTTCAGTGCTAGCCCCTTTGGTGTGGGAGCAGTGGCTGGACGTTTTGAATTTCGGAGCTGGGCTGTGGCTGTGCTGAGAAGGAACGTCCCCACTGTGCTATGGCTAGGAAGCTCAGAGCGCCAGTGCTTGTGGGGCTGTGGAAGGGCTGCCTAGGGAAGGTGATGGCCAGCAAGAGCTTTCAGTGCTAGCCCCTTTGGTGTGGGAGCAGTGGCTGGACGTTTCGAATTTGGGAGCTGGGCTGTGGCTGTGCCGAGAAGGAACGTCCCCACTGTGCTGTGGCTAGGAAGCTCAGAGCGCCAGTGCTTGTGGGGCTGTGGAAGGGCTGCCTAGGGAAGGTGATGGCCAGCAAGAGCTTTCAGTGCTAGCCCCTTTGGTGTGGGAGCAGTGGCTGGACGTTTCGAATTTCAGAGCTGCGCTCTGGCTGTGCTGAGAAGGAACGTCCCCACTGTGCTGTGGCTAGGAAGCTCAGAGCGCCAGTGCTTGTGGGGCTGTGGAAGTGCAGCCTAGGGCAGGCGATGGCCAGCAAGAGCTTTCAGTGCTAGCCCCTTTGGTGTGGGAGCAGTGGCTGGACGTTTCGAATTTCGGAGCTGGGCTGTGGCTGTGCCGAGAAGGAACGTCCCCACTGTGCTGTGGCTAGGAAGCTCAGAGCGCCAGTGCTTGTGGGGCTGTGGAAGGGCTGCCTAGGGCAGGTGATGGCCAGCAAGAGCTTTCAGTGCTAGCCCCTTTGGTGTGGGAGCAGTGGCTGGACGTTTCGAATTTGGGAGCTGGGCTGTGGCTGTGCCGAGAAGGAACGTCCCCACTGTGCTGTGGCTAGGAAGCTCAGAGCGCCAGTGCTTGTGGGGCTGTGGAAGGGCTGCCTAGGGCAGGTGATGGCCAGCAAGAGCTTTCAGTGCTAGCCCCTTTGGTGTGGGAGCAGTGGCTGGACGTTTCGAATTTCAGAGCTGGGCTGTGGCTGTGCCGAGAAGGAACGTCCCCACTGTGCTGTGGCTAGGAAGCTCAGAGCGCCAGTGCTTGTGGGGCTGTGGAAGGGCAGCCTAGGGCAGCTGATGGCCAGCAAGAGCTTTCAGTGCTAGCCCCTTTGGTGTGGGAGCAGTGGCTGGACGTTTTGAATTTCGGAGCTGGGCTGTGGCTGTGCCGAGAAGGAACGTCCCCACTGTGCTGTGGCTAGGAAGCTCAGAGCGCCAGTGCTTGTGGGGCTGTGGAAGGGCTGCCTAGGGCAGGTGATGGCCAGCAAGAGCTTTCAGTGCTAGCCCCTTTGGTGTGGGAGCAGTGGCTGGACGTTTCGAATTTGGGAGCTGGGCTGTGGCTGTGCCGAGAAGGAACGTCCCCACTGTGCTGTGGCTAGGAAGCTCAGAGCGCCAGTGCTTGTGGGGCTGTGGAAGGGCTGCCTAGGGCAGGTGATGGCCAGCAAGAGCTTTCAGTGCTAGCCCCTTTGGTGTGGGAGCAGTGGCTGGACGTTTCGAATTTCGGAGCTGGGCTGTGGCTGTGCCGAGAAGGAACGTCCCCACTGTGCTGTGGCTAGGAAGCTCAGAGCGCCAGTGCTTGTGGAGCTGTGGAAGGGCAGCCTAGGGAAGGTGATGGCCAGCAAGAGCTTTCAGTGCTAGCCCCTTTGGTGTGGGAGCAGTGGCTGGACGTTTCGAATTTCGGAGCTGGGCTGTGGCTGTGCCGAGAAGGAACGTCCCCACTGTGCTGTGGCTAGGAAGCTCAGAGCGCCAGTGCTTGTGGGGCTGTGGAAGGGCTGCCTAGGGCAGGTGATGGCCAGCAAGAGCTTTCAGTGCTAGCCCCTTTGGTGTGGGAGCAGTGGCTGGACGTTTCGAATTTGGGAGCTGGGCTGTGGCTGTGCCGAGAAGGAACGTCCCCACTGTGCTGTGGCTAGGAAGCTCAGAGCGCCAGTGCTTGTGGGGCTGTGGAAGGGCTGCCTAGGGAAGGTGATGGCCAGCAAGAGCTTTCAGTGCTAGCCCCTTTCGTGTGGGAGCAGTGGCTGGACGTTTCGAATTTGGGAGCTGAGCTGTGGCTGTGCTGAGAAGGAACGTCCCCACTGTGCTGTGGCTAGGAAGCTCAGAGCGCCAGTGCTTGTGGGGCTGTGGAAGGGCAGCCTAGGGCAGGCGATGGCCAGCAAGAGCTTTCAGTGCTTGCCCCTTTGGTGTGGGAGCAGTGGCTGGACGTTTCGAATTTGGGAGCTGGGCTGTGGCTGTGCCGAGAAGGAACGTCCCCACTGTGCTGTGGCTAGGAAGCTCAGAGCGCCAGTGCTTGTGGGGCTGTGGAAGGGCTGCCTAGGGAAGGTGATGGCCAGCAAGAGCTTTCAGTGCTAGCCCCTTTGTTGTGGGAGCAGTGGCTGGACGTTTCGAATTTCGGAGCTGGGCTGTGGCTGTGCCGAGAAGGAACGTCCCCACTGTGCTGTGGCTAGGAAGCTCAGAGCGCCAGTGCTTGTGGGGCTGTGGAAGGGCTGCCTAGGGCAGGTGATGGCCAGCAAGAGCTTTCAGTGCTAGCCCCTTTGGTGTGGGAGCAGTGGCTGGACGTTTTGAATTTCGGAGCTGGGCTGTGGCTGTGCCGAGAAGGAACGTCCCCACTGTGCTGTGGCTAGGAAGCTCAGAGCGCCAGTGCTTGTGGGGCTGTGGAAGGGCTGCCTAGGGCAGGTGATGGCCAGCAAGAGCTTTCAGTGCTAGCCCCTTTGGTGTGGGAGCAGTGGCTGGACGTTTTGAATTTCGGAGCTGGGCTGTGGCTGTGCCGAGAAGGAACGTCCCCACTGTGCTGTGGCTAGGAAGCTCAGAGCGCCAGTGCTTGTGGGGCTGTGGAAGGGCTGCCTAGGGAAGGTGCTGGCCAGCAAGAGCTTTCAGTGCTAGCCCCTTTGGTGTGGGAGCAGTGGCTGGACGTTTTGAATTTCGGAGCTGAGCTGTGGCTGTGCCGAGAAGGAACGTCCCCACTGTGCTGTGGCTAGGAAGCTCAGAGCGCCAGTGCTTGTGGGGCTGTGGAAGGGCTGCCTAGGGAAGGTGATGGCCAGCAAGAGCTTTCAGTGCTAGCCCCTTTGGTGTGGGAGCAGTGGCTGGACGTTTCGGAGCTGGGCTGTGGCTGTGCCGAGAAGGAACGTCCCCACTGTGCTGTGGCTAGGAAGCTCAGAGCACCAGTGCTTGTGGGGCTGTGGAAGGGCAGCCTAGGGCAGGTGATGGCCAGCAAGAGCTTTCAGTGCTAGCCCCTTTGGTGTGGGAGCAGTGGCTGGACGTTTCGAATTTCGGAGCTGGGCTGTGGCTGTGCCGAGAAGGAACGTCCCCACTGTGCTGTGGCTAGGAAGCTCAGAGCGCCAGTGCTTGTGGGGCTGTGGAAGGGCTGCCTAGGGAAGGTGATGGCCAGCAAGAGCTTTCAGTGCTAGCCCCTTTGGTGTGGGAGCAGTGGCTGGACGTTTCGAATTTGGGAGCTGGGCTGTGGCTGTGCCGAGAAGGAACGTCCCCACTGTGCTGTGGCTAGGAAGCTCAGAGCGCCAGTGCTTGTGGGGCTGTGGAAGGGCTGCCTAGGGAAGGTGATGGCCAGCAAGAGCTTTCAGTGCTAGCCCCTTTGGTGTGGGAGCAGTGGCTGGACGTTTTGAATTTCGGAGCTGGGCTGTGGCTGTGCCGAGAAGGAACGTCCCCACTGTGCTGTGGCTAGGAAGCTCAGAGCGCCAGTGCTTGTGGGGCTGTGGAAGGGCTGCCTAGGGAAGGTGATGGCCAGCAAGAGCTTTCAGTGCTAGCCCCTTTGGTGTGGGAGCAGTGGCTGGACGTTTTGAATTTCGGAGCTGGGCTGTGGCTGTGCCGAGAAGGAACGTCCCCACTGTGCTGTGGCTAGGAAGCTCAGAGCGCCAGTGCTTGTGGGGCTGTGGAAGGGCTGCCTAGGGCAGGTGATGGCCAGCAAGAGCTTTCAGTGCTAGCCCCTTTGGTGTGGGAGCAGTGTCTGGACGTTTCGAATTTGGGAGCTGGGCTGTGGCTGTGCTGAGAAGGAACGTCCCCACTGTGCTGTGGCTAGGAAGCTCAGAGCGCCAGTGCTTGTGGGGCTGTGGAAGGGCTGCCTAGGGCAGGTGATGGCCAGCAAGAGCTTTCAGTGCTAGCCCCTTTGGTGTGGGAGCAGTGGCTGGACGTTTCGAATTTCAGAGCTGGGCTGTGGCTGTGCCGAGAAGGAACGTCCCCACTGTGCTGTGGCTAGGAAGCTCAGAGTGCCAGTGCTTGTGGGGCTGTGGAAGAGCTCCCTAGGGAAGGTGATGGCCAGCAAGAGCTTTCAGTGCTAGCCCCTTTGGTGTGGGAGCAGTGGCTGGACGTTTCGAATTTGGGAGCTGGGCTGTGGCTGTGCTGAGAAGGAACGTCCCCACTGTGCTGTGGCTAGGAAGCTCAGAGCGCCAGTGCTTGTGGGGCTGTGGAAGGGCTGCCTAGGGCAGGTGATGGCCAGCAAGAGCTTTCAGTGCTAGCCCCTTTGGTGTGGGAGCAGTGGCTGGACGTTTTGAATTTCGGAGCTGGGCTGTGGCTGTGCCGAGAAGGAACGTCCCCACTGTGCTGTGGCTAGGAAGCTCAGAGCGCCAGTGCTTGTGGGGCTGTGGAAGGGCTGCCTAGGGCAGGTGATGGCCAGCAAGAGCTTTCAGTGCTAGCCCCTTTGGTGTGGGAGCAGTGGCTGGACGTTTTGAATTTCGGAGCTGGGCTGTGGCTGTGCCGAGAAGGAACGTCCCCACTGTGCTGTGGCTAGGAAGCTCAGAGCGCCAGTGCTTGTGGGGCTGTGGAAGGGCTGCCTAGGGCAGGTGATGGCCAGCAAGAGCTTTCAGTGCTAGCCCCTTTGGTGTGGGAGCAGTGGCTGGACGTTTCGAATTTGGGAGCTGGGCTGTGGCTGTGCCGAGAAGGAACGTCCCCACTGTGCTGTGGCTAGGAAGCTCAGAGCGCCAGTGCTTGTGGGGCTGTGGAAGGGCAGCCTAGGGCAGGTGATGGCCAGCAAGAGCTTTCAGTGCTAGCCCCTTTGGTGTGGGAGCAGTGGCTGGACGTTTCGAATTTCGGAGCTGGGCTGTGGCTGTGCCGAGAAGGAACGTCCCCACTGTGCTGTGGCTAGGAAGCTCAGAGCGCCAGTGCTTGTGGGGCTGTGGAAGGGCTGCCTAGGGAAGGTGATGGCCAGCAAGAGCTTTCAGTGCTAGCCCCTTTGGTGTGGGAGCAGTGGCTGGACGTTTTGAATTTCGGAGCTGGGCTGTGGCTGTGCTGAGAAGGAACGTCCCCACTGTGCTGTGGCTAGGAAGCTCAGAGCGCCAGTGCTTGTGGGGCTGTGGAAGGGCAGCCTAGGGCAGGTGAGGGCCAGCAGGAGCTTTCAGTGCTAGCCCCTTTGGTGTGGGAGCAGTGGCTGGACGTTTTGAATTTCGGAGCTGGGCTGTGGCTGTGCCGAGAAGGAACGTCCCCACTGTGCTGTGGCTAGGAAGCTCAGAGCGCCAGTGCTTGTGGGGCTGTGGAAGGGCTGCCTAGGGCAGGTGATGGCCAGCAAGAGCTTTCAGTGCTAGCCCCTTTGGTGTGGGAGCAGTGGCTGGACGTTTCGAATTTCGGAGCTGGGCTGTGGCTGTGCTGAGAAGGAACGTCCCCACTGTGCTGTGGCTAGGAAGCTCGGAGCGCCAGTGCTTGTGGGGCTGTGGAAGGGCTGCCTAGGGCAGGTGATGGCCAGCAAGAGCTTTCAGTGCTAGCCCCTTTGGTGTGGGAGCAGTGGCTGGACGTTTCGAATTTGGGAGCTGGGCTGTGGCTGTGCCGAGAAGGAACGTCCCCACTGTGCTGTGGCTAGGAAGCTCAGAGCGCCAGTGCTTGTGGGGCTGTGGAAGGGCTGCCTAGGGCAGGTGATGGCCAGCAAGAGCTTTCAGTGCTAGCCCCTTTGGTGTGGGAGCAGTGGCTGGACGTTTCGAATTTCAGAGCTGGGCTGTGGCTGTGCTGAGAAGGAACGTCCCCACTGTGCTGTGGCTAGGAAGCTCAGAGCGCCAGTGCTTGTGGGGCTGTGGAAGGGCAGCCTAGGGCAGGCGATGGCCAGCAAGAGCTTTCAGTGCTAGCCCCTTTGGTGTGGGAGCAGTGGCTGGACGTTTTGAATTTCGGAGCTGGGCTGTGGCTGTGCCGAGAAGGAACGTCCCCACTGTGCTGTGGCTAGGAAGCTCAGAGCGCCAGTGCTTGTGGGGCTGTGGAAGGGCAGCCTAGGGCAGGCGATGGCCAGCAAGAGCTTTCAGTGCTAGCCCCTTTGGTGTGGGAGCAGTGGCTGGACGTTTTGAATTTCGGAGCTGGGCTGTGGCTGTGCCGAGAAGGAACGTCCCCACTGTGCTGTGGCTAGGAAGCTCAGAGCGCCAGTGCTTGTGGGGCTGTGGAAGGGCTGCCTAGGGAAGGTGATGGCCAGCAAGAGCTTTCAGTGCTAGCCCCTTTGGTGTGGGAGCAGTGGCTGGACGTTTTGAATTTCGGAGCTGGGCTGTGGCTGTGCCGAGAAGGAACGTCCCCACTGTGCTGTGGCTAGGAAGCTCAGAGCGCCAGTGCTTGTGGGGCTGTGGAAGGGCTGCCTAGGGAAGGTGATGGCCAGCAAGAGCTTTCAGTGCTAGCCCCTTTGGTGTGGGAGCAGTGGCTGGACGTTTCGAATTTGGGAGCTGGGCTGTGGCTGTGCCGAGAAGGAACGTCCCCACTGTGCTGTGGCTAGGAAGCTCAGAGCGCCAGTGCTTGTGGGGCTGTGGAAGGGCTGCCTAGGGCAGGTGATGGCCAGCAAGAGCTTTCAGTGCTAGCCCCTTTGGTGTGGGAGCAGTGGCTGGACGTTTTGAATTTCGGAGCTGGGCTGTGGCTGTGCCGAGAAGGAACGTCCCCACTGTGCTGTGGCTAGGAAGCTCAGAGCGCCAGTGCTTGTGGGGCTGTGGAAGGGCTGCCTAGGGCAGGTGATGGCCAGCAAGAGCTTTCAGTGCTAGCCCCTTTGGTGTGGGAGCAGTGGCTGGACGTTTTGAATTTCGGAGCTGGGCTGTGGCTGTGCCGAGAAGGAACGTCCCCACTGTGCTGTGGCTAGGAAGCTCAGAGCGCCAGTGCTTGTGGGGCTGTGGAAGGGCTGCCTAGGGCAGGTGATGGCCAGCAAGAGCTTTCAGTGCTAGCCCCTTTGGTGTGGGAGCAGTGGCTGGACGTTTTGAATTTCGGAGCTGGGCTGTGGCTGTGCCGAGAAGGAACGTCCCCACTGTGCTGTGGCTAGGAAGCTCAGAGCGCCAGTGCTTGTGGGGCTGTGGAAGGGCTGCCTAGGGCAGGTGATGGCCAGCAAGAGCTTTCAGTGCTAGCCCCTTTGGTGTGGGAGCAGTGGCTGGACGTTTCGGAGCTGGGCTGTGGCTGTGCCGAGAAGGAACGTCCCCACTGTGCTGTGGCTAGGAAGCTCAGAGTGCCAGTGCTTGTGGGGCTGTGGAAGGGCAGCCTAGGGCAGGTGATGGCCAGCAAGAGCTTTCAGTGCTAGCCCCTTTGGTGTGGGAGCAGTGGCTGGACGTTTCGAATTTGGGAGCTGGGCTGTGGCTGTGCCGAGAAGGAACGTCCCCACTGTGCTGTGGCTAGGAAGCTCAGAGCGCCAGTGCTTGTGGGGCTGTGGAAGGGCTGCCTAGGGCAGGTGATGGCCAGCAAGAGCTTTCAGTGCTAGCCCCTTTGGTGTGGGAGCAGTGGCTGGACGTTTCGAATTTCGGAGCTGGGCTCTGGCTGTGCCGAGAAGGAACGTCCCCACTGTGCTGTGGCTAGGAAGCTCAGAGTGCCAGTGCTTGTGGGGCTGTGGAAGGGCTGCCTAGGGCAGGTGCTGGCCAGCAAGAGCTTTCAGTGCTAGCCCCTTTGGTGTGGGAGCAGTGGCTGGACGTTTCGAATTTCGGAGCTGGGCTGTGGCTGTGCCGAGAAGGAACGTCCCCACTGTGCTGTGGCTAGGAAGCTCAGAGCGCCAGTGCTTGTGGGGCTGTGGAAGGGCTGCCTAGGGCAGGTGCTGGCCAGCAAGAGCTTTCAGTGCTAGCCCCTTTGGTGTGGGAGCAGTGGCTGGACGTTTCGAATTTGGGAGCTGGGCTGTGGCTGTGCCGAGAAGGAACGTCCCCACTGTGCTGTGGCTAGGAAGCTCAGAGCGCCAGTGCTTGTGGGGCTGTGGAAGGGCTGCCTAGGGAAGGTGATGGCCAGCAAGAGCTTTCAGTGCTAGCCCCTTTGGTGTGGGAGCAGTGGCTGGACGTTTTGAATTTGGGAGCTGGGCTGTGGCTGTGCCGAGAAGGAACGTCCCCACTGTGCTGTGGCTAGGAAGCTCAGAGCGCCAGTGCTTGTGGGGCTGTGGAAGGGCAGCCTAGGGCAGGCGATGGCCAGCAAGAGCTTTCAGTGCTAGCCCCTTTGGTGTGGGAGCAGTGGCTGGACGTTTTGAATTTCGGAGCTGGGCTGTGGCTGTGCCGAGAAGGAACGTCCCCACTGTGCTGTGGCTAGGAAGCTCAGAGCGCCAGTGCTTGTGGGGCTGTGGAAGGGCTGCCTAGGGAAGGTGATGGCCAGCAAGAGCTTTCAGTGCTAGCCCCTTTGGTGTGGGAGCAGTGGCTGGATGTTTCGAATTTCGGAGCTGGGCTGTGGCTGTGCCGAGAAGGAACGTCCCCACTGTGCTGTGGCTAGGAAGCTCAGAGCGCCAGTGCTTGTGGGGCTGTGGAAGGGCTGCCTAGGGCAGGTGATGGCCAGCAAGAGCTTTCAGTGCTAGCCCCTTTGGTGTGGGAGCAGTGGCTGGACGTTTCGAATTTGGGAGCTGGGCTCTGGCTGTGCCGAGAAGGAACGTCCCCACTGTGCTGTGGCTAGGAAGCTCAGAGCGCCAGTGCTTGTGGGGCTGTGGAAGGGCTGCCTAGGGAAGGTGATGGCCAGCAAGAGCTTTCAGTGCTAGCCCCTTTGGTGTGGGAGCAGTGGCTGGACGTTTTGAATTTCGGAGCTGGGCTGTGGCTGTGCCGAGAAGGAACGTCCCCACTGTGCTGTGGCTAGGAAGCTCAGAGCGCCAGTGCTTGTGGGGCTGTGGAAGGGCTGCCTAGGGAAGGTGATGGCCAGCAAGAGCTTTCAGTGCTAGCCCCTTTGGTGTGGGAGCAGTGGCTGGACGTTTTGAATTTCGGAGCTGGGCTGTGGCTGTGCCGAGAAGGAACGTCCCCACTGTGCTGTGGCTAGGAAGCTCAGAGCGCCAGTGCTTGTGGGGCTGTGGAAGGGCAGCCTAGGGCAGCTGATGGCCAGCAAGAGCTTTCAGTGCTAGCCCCTTTGGTGTGGGAGCAGTGGCTGGACGTTTCGAATTTGGGAGCTGGGCTGTGGCTGTGCCGAGAAGGAACGTCCCCACTGTGCTGTGGCTAGGAAGCTCAGAGCGCCAGTGCTTGTGGGGCTGTGGAAGGGCTGCCTAGGGAAGGTGATGGCCAGCAAGAGCTTTCAGTGCTAGCCCCTTTGGTGTGGGAGCAGTGGCTGGATGTTTCGAATTTCAGAGCTGGGCTGTGGCTGTGCTGAGAAGGAACGTCCCCACTGTGCTGTGGCTAGGAAGCTCAGAGCGCCAGTGCTTGTGGGGCTGTGGAAGGGCAGCCTAGGGCAGGCGATGGCCAGCAAGAGCTTTCAGTGCTAGCCCCTTTGGTGTGGGAGCAGTGGCTGGACGTTTCGAATTTGGGAGCTGGGCTGTGGCTGTGCCGAGAAGGAACGTCCCCACTGTGCTGTGGCTAGGAAGCTCAGAGCGCCAGTGCTTGTGGGGCTGTGGAAGGGCTGCCTAGGGCAGGCGATGGCCAGCAAGAAATTTCCATGCTAGCCCCTTTGGTGTGGGAGCAGTGGCTGGACGTTTTGAATTTCGGAGCTGGGCTCTGGCTGTGCTGAGAAGGAACGTCCCCACTGTGCTGTGGCTAGGAAGCTCAGAGCGCCAGTGCTTGTGGGGCTGTGGAAGGGCTGCCTAGGGCAGGTGATGGCCAGCAAGAGCTTTCAGTGCTAGTCCCTTTGGTGTGGGAGCAGTGGCTGGACGTTTCGAATTTCGGAGCTGGGCTGTGGCTGTGCCGAGAAGGAACGTCCCCACTGTGCTGTGGCTAGGAAGCTCAGAGCGCCAGTGCTTGTGGGGCTGTGGAAGGGCTGCCTAGGGAAGGTGATGGCCAGCAAGAGCTTTCAGTGCTAGCCCCTTTGGTGTGGGAGCAGTGGCTGGACGTTTTGAATTTCGGAGCTGGGCTGTGGCTGTGCTGAGAAGGAACGTCCCCACTGTGCTGTGGCTAGGAAGCTCAGAGCGCCAGTGCTTGTGGGGCTGTGGAAGGGCAGCCTAGGGCAGGTGAGGGCCAGCAGGAGCTTTCAGTGCTAGCCCCTTTGGTGTGGGAGCAGTGGCTGGACGTTTTGAATTTCGGAGCTGGGCTGTGGCTGTGCCGAGAAGGAACGTCCCCACTGTGCTGTGGCTAGGAAGCTCAGAGCGCCAGTGCTTGTGGGGCTGTGGAAGGGCTGCCTAGGGCAGGTGATGGCCAGCAAGAGCTTTCAGTGCTAGCCCCTTTGGTGTGGGAGCAGTGGCTGGACGTTTCGAATTTCGGAGCTGGGCTGTGGCTGTGCTGAGAAGGAACGTCCCCACTGTGCTGTGGCTAGGAAGCTCGGAGCGCCAGTGCTTGTGGGGCTGTGGAAGGGCTGCCTAGGGCAGGTGATGGCCAGCAAGAGCTTTCAGTGCTAGCCCCTTTGGTGTGGGAGCAGTGGCTGGACGTTTCGAATTTGGGAGCTGGGCTGTGGCTGTGCCGAGAAGGAACGTCCCCACTGTGCTGTGGCTAGGAAGCTCAGAGCGCCAGTGCTTGTGGGGCTGTGGAAGGGCTGCCTAGGGCAGGTGATGGCCAGCAAGAGCTTTCAGTGCTAGCCCCTTTGGTGTGGGAGCAGTGGCTGGACGTTTCGAATTTCAGAGCTGGGCTGTGGCTGTGCTGAGAAGGAACGTCCCCACTGTGCTGTGGCTAGGAAGCTCAGAGCGCCAGTGCTTGTGGGGCTGTGGAAGGGCAGCCTAGGGCAGGCGATGGCCAGCAAGAGCTTTCAGTGCTAGCCCCTTTGGTGTGGGAGCAGTGGCTGGACGTTTTGAATTTCGGAGCTGGGCTGTGGCTGTGCCGAGAAGGAACGTCCCCACTGTGCTGTGGCTAGGAAGCTCAGAGCGCCAGTGCTTGTGGGGCTGTGGAAGGGCAGCCTAGGGCAGGCGATGGCCAGCAAGAGCTTTCAGTGCTAGCCCCTTTGGTGTGGGAGCAGTGGCTGGACGTTTCGAATTTGGGAGCTGGGCTGTGGCTGTGCCGAGAAGGAACGTCCCCACTGTGCTGTGGCTAGGAAGCTCAGAGCGCCAGTGCTTGTGGGGCTGTGGAAGGGCTGCCTAGGGAAGGTGATGGCCAGCAAGAGCTTTCAGTGCTAGCCCCTTTGGTGTGGGAGCAGTGGCTGGACGTTTTGAATTTCGGAGCTGGGCTGTGGCTGTGCCGAGAAGGAACGTCCCCACTGTGCTGTGGCTAGGAAGCTCAGAGCGCCAGTGCTTGTGGGGCTGTG
This sequence comes from Aptenodytes patagonicus, assembly GCF_965638725.1. Taxonomy (NCBI): domain Eukaryota; kingdom Metazoa; phylum Chordata; class Aves; order Sphenisciformes; family Spheniscidae; genus Aptenodytes; species Aptenodytes patagonicus. Next base: position 46,786 of record NW_027471999.1, on the reverse strand, counting down.
GAAGGGCTGCCTAGGGCAGGTGATGGCCAGCAAGAGCTTTCAGTGCTAGCCCCTTTGGTGTGGGAGCAGTGGCTGGACGTTTCGAATTTGGGAGCTGGGCTGTGGCTGTGCCGAGAAGGAACGTCCCCACTGTGCTGTGGCTAGGAAGCTCAGAGCGCCAGTGCTTGTGGGGCTGTGGAAGGGCTGCCTAGGGCAGGTGATGGCCAGCAAGAGCTTTCAGTGCTAGCCCCTTTGGTGTGGGAGCAGTGGCTGGACGTTTTGAATTTCGGAGCTGGGCTGTGGCTGTGCCGAGAAGGAACGTCCCCACTGTGCTGTGGCTAGGAAGCTCAGAGCGCCAGTGCTTGTGGGGCTGTGGAAGGGCTGCCTAGGGCAGGTGATGGCCAGCAAGAGCTTTCAGTGCTAGCCCCTTTGGTGTGGGAGCAGTGGCTGGACGTTTTGAATTTCGGAGCTGGGCTGTGGCTGTGCCGAGAAGGAACGTCCCCACTGTGCTGTGGCTAGGAAGCTCAGAGCGCCAGTGCTTGTGGGGCTGTGGAAGGGCTGCCTAGGGCAGGTGATGGCCAGCAAGAGCTTTCAGTGCTAGCCCCTTTGGTGTGGGAGCAGTGGCTGGACGTTTTGAATTTCGGAGCTGGGCTGTGGCTGTGCCGAGAAGGAACGTCCCCACTGTGCTGTGGCTAGGAAGCTCAGAGCGCCAGTGCTTGTGGGGCTGTGGAAGGGCTGCCTAGGGCAGGTGATGGCCAGCAAGAGCTTTCAGTGCTAGCCCCTTTGGTGTGGGAGCAGTGGCTGGACGTTTTGAATTTCGGAGCTGGGCTGTGGCTGTGCCGAGAAGGAACGTCCCCACTGTGCTGTGGCTAGGAAGCTCAGAGCGCCAGTGCTTGTGGGGCTGTGGAAGGGCTGCCTAGGGCAGGTGATGGCCAGCAAGAGCTTTCAGTGCTAGCCCCTTTGGTGTGGGAGCAGTGGCTGGACGTTTCGGAGCTGGGCTGTGGCTGTGCCGAGAAGGAACGTCCCCACTGTGCTGTGGCTAGGAAGCTCAGAGCGCCAGTGCTTGTGGGGCTGTGGAAGGGCAGCCTAGGGCAGGTGATGGCCAGCAAGAGCTTTCAGTGCTAGCCCCTTTGGTGTGGGAGCAGTGGCTGGACGTTTCGAATTTCGGAGCTGGGCTGTGGCTGTGCCGAGAAGGAACGTCCCCAGTGTGCTGTGGCTAGGAAGCTCAGAGCGCCAGTGCTTGTGGGGCTGTGGAAGGGCTGCCTAGGGAAGGTGATGGCCAGCAAGAGCTTTCAGTGCTAGCCCCTTTGGTGTGGGAGCAGTGGCTGGACGTTTCGAATTTGGGAGCTGGGCTGTGGCTGTGCCGAGAAGGAACGTCCCCACTGTGCTGTGGCTAGGAAGCTCAGAGCGCCAGTGCTTGTGGGGCTGTGGAAGGGCTGCCTAGGGAAGGTGATGGCCAGCAAGAGCTTTCAGTGCTAGCCCCTTTGGTGTGGGAGCAGTGGCTGGACTTTTCGGAGCTGGGCTGTGGCTGTGCCGAGAAGGAACGTCCCCACTGTGCTGTGGCTAGGAAGCTCAGAGTGCCAGTGCTTGTGGGGCTGTGGAAGGGCAGCCTAGGGCAGGTGATGGCCAGCAAGAGCTTTCAGTGCTAGCCCCTTTGGTGTGGGAGCAGTGGCTGGACGTTTCGAATTTGGGAGCTGGGCTGTGGCTGTGCTGAGAAGGAACGTCCCCACTGTGCTGTGGCTAGGAAGCTCAGAGCGCCAGTGCTTGTGGGGCTGTGGAAGGGCTGCCTAGGGCAGGTGATGGCCAGCAAGAGCTTTCAGTGCTAGCCCCTTTGGTGTGGGAGCAGTGGCTGGACGTTTCGAATTTGGGAGCTGGGCTGTGGCTGTGCCGAGAAGGAACGTCCCCACTGTGCTGTGGCTAGGAAGCTCAGAGTGCCAGTGCTTGTGGGGCTGTGGAAGGGCTGCCTAGGGCAGGTGCTGGCCAGCAAGAGCTTTCAGTGCTAGCCCCTTTGGTGTGGGAGCAGTGGCTGGACGTTTTGAATTTCGGAGCTGGGCTCTGGCTGTGCCGAGAAGGAACGTCCCCACTGTGCTGTGGCTAGGAAGCTCAGAGCGCCAGTGCTTGTGGGGCTGTGGAAGGGCTGCCTAGGGCAGGTGATGGCCAGCAAGAGCTTTCAGTGCTAGCCCCTTTGGTGTGGGAGCAGTGGCTGGACGTTTCGAATTTGGGAGCTGGGCTGTGGCTGTGCCGAGAAGGAACGTCCCCACTGTGCTGTGGCTAGGAAGCTCAGAGCGCCAGTGCTTGTGGGGCTGTGGAAGGGCTGCCTAGGGAAGGTGATGGCCAGCAAGAGCTTTCAGTGCTAGCCCCTTTGGTGTGGGAGCAGTGGCTGGACGTTTTGAATTTGGGAGCTGGGCTGTGGCTGTGCCGAGAAGGAACGTCCCCACTGTGCTGTGGCTAGGAAGCTCAGAGCGCCAGTGCTTGTGGGGCTGTGGAAGGGCAGCCTAGGGCAGGCGATGGCCAGCAAGAGCTTTCAGTGCTAGCCCCTTTGGTGTGGGAGCAGTGGCTGGACGTTTTGAATTTCGGAGCTGGGCTGTGGCTGTGCCGAGAAGGAACGTCCCCACTGTGCTGTGGCTAGGAAGCTCAGAGCGCCAGTGCTTGTGGGGCTGTGGAAGGGCTGCCTAGGGAAGGTGATGGCCAGCAAGAGCTTTCAGTGCTAGCCCCTTTGGTGTGGGAGCAGTGGCTGGATGTTTCGAATTTCGGAGCTGGGCTGTGGCTGTGATGAGAAGGAACGTCCCCACTGTGCTGTGGCTAGGAAGCTCAGAGCGCCAGTGCTTGTGGGGCTGTGGAAGGGCTGCCTAGGGCAGGTGATGGCCAGCAAGAGCTTTCAGTGCTAGCCCCTTTGGTGTGGGAGCAGTGGCTGGACGTTTCGAATTTGGGAGCTGGGCTCTGGCTGTGCCGAGAAGGAACGTCCCCACTGTGCTGTGGCTAGGAAGCTCAGAGCGCCAGTGCTTGTGGGGCTGTGGAAGGGCTGCCTAGGGAAGGTGATGGCCAGCAAGAGCTTTCAGTGCTAGCCCCTTTGGTGTGGGAGCAGTGGCTGGACGTTTTGAATTTCGGAGCTGGGCTGTGGCTGTGCCGAGAAGGAACGTCCCCACTGTGCTGTGGCTAGGAAGCTCAGAGCGCCAGTGCTTGTGGGGCTGTGGAAGGGCTGCCTAGGGAAGGTGATGGCCAGCAAGAGCTTTCAGTGCTAGCCCCTTTGGTGTGGGAGCAGTGGCTGGACGTTTTGAATTTCGGAGCTGGGCTGTGGCTGTGCCGAGAAGGAACGTCCCCACTGTGCTGTGGCTAGGAAGCTCAGAGCGCCAGTGCTTGTGGGGCTGTGGAAGGGCAGCCTAGGGCAGCTGATGGCCAGCAAGAGCTTTCAGTGCTAGCCCCTTTGGTGTGGGAGCAGTGGCTGGACGTTTTGAATTTCGGAGCTGGGCTGTGGCTGTGCCGAGAAGGAACGTCCCCACTGTGCTGTGGCTAGGAAGCTCAGAGCGCCAGTGCTTGTGGGGCTGTGGAAGGGCTGCCTAGGGAAGGTGATGGCCAGCAAGAGCTTTCAGTGCTAGCCCCTTTGGTGTGGGAGCAGTGGCTGGACGTTTCGAATTTCGGAGCTGGGCTGTGGCTGTGCTGAGAAGGAACGTCCCCACTGTGCTGTGGCTAGGAAGCTCAGAGCGCCAGTGCTTGTGGGGCTGTGGAAGGGCTGCCTAGGGAAGGTGATGGCCAGCAAGAGCTTTCCGTGCTAGCCCCTTTGGTGTGGGAGCAGTGGCTGGACGTTTTGAATTTCGGAGCTGGGCTGTGGCTGTGCCGAGAAGGAACGTCCCCACTGTGCTGTGGCTAGGAAGCTCAGAGCACCAGTGCTTGTGGGGCTGTGGAAGGGCAGCCTAGGGCAGGTGATGGCCAGCAAGAGCTTTCAGTGCTAGCCCCTTTGGTGTGGGAGCAGTGGCTGGACGTTTCGAATTTCGGAGCTGGGCTGTGGCTGTGCTGAGAAGGAACGTCCCCACTGTGCTGTGGCTAGGAAGCTCAGAGCGCCAGTGCTTGTGGGGCTGTGGAAGGGCTGCCTAGGGAAGGTGATGGCCAGCAAGAGCTTTCCGTGCTAGCCCCTTTGGTGTGGGAGCAGTGGCTGGACGTTTTGAATTTCGGAGCTGGGCTGTGGCTGTGCCGAGAAGGAACGTCCCCACTGTGCTGTGGCTAGGAAGCTCAGAGCACCAGTGCTTGTGGGGCTGTGGAAGGGCAGCCTAGGGCAGGTGATGGCCAGCAAGAGCTTTCAGTGCTAGCCCCTTTGGTGTGGGAGCAGTGGCTGGACGTTTTGAATTTCGGAGCTGGGCTGTGGCTGTGCCGAGAAGGAACGTCCCCACTGTGCTGTGGCTAGGAAGCTCAGAGCGCCAGTGCTTGTGGGGCTGTGGAAGGGCAGCCTAGGGCAGGTGATGGCCAGCAAGAGCTTTCAGTGCTAGCCCCTTTGGTGTGGGAGCAGTGGCTGGACGTTTTGAATTTCGGAGCTGGGCTGTGGCTGTGCCGAGAAGGAACGTCCCCAGTGTGCTGTGGCTAGGAAGCTCAGAGCGCCAGTGCTTGTGGGGCTGTGGAAGGGCTGCCTAGGGCAGGTGATGGCCAGCAAGAGCTTTCAGTGCTAGCCCCTTTGGTGTGGGAGCAGTGGCTGGACGTTTCGAATTTGGGAGCTGGGCTGTGGCTGTGCCGAGAAGGAACGTCCCCACTGTGCTGTGGCTAGGAAGCTCAGAGCGCCAGTGCTTGTGGGGCTGTGGAAGGGCTGCCTAGGGAAGGTGATGGCCAGCAAGAGCTTTCAGTGCTAGCCCCTTTGGTGTGGGAGCAGTGGCTGGATGTTTCGAATTTCAGAGCTGGGCTGTGGCTGTGCTGAGAAGGAACGTCCCCACTGTGCTGTGGCTAGGAAGCTCAGAGCGCCAGTGCTTGTGGGGCTGTGGAAGGGCAGCCTAGGGCAGGCGATGGCCAGCAAGAGCTTTCAGTGCTAGCCCCTTTGGTGTGGGAGCAGTGGCTGGACGTTTCGAATTTGGGAGCTGGGCTGTGGCTGTGCCGAGAAGGAACGTCCCCACTGTGCTGTGGCTAGGAAGCTCAGAGCGCCAGTGCTTGTGGGGCTGTGGAAGGGCTGCCTAGGGCAGGCGATGGCCAGCAAGAAATTTCCATGCTAGCCCCTTTGGTGTGGGAGCAGTGGCTGGACGTTTTGAATTTCGGAGCTGGGCTCTGGCTGTGCTGAGAAGGAACGTCCCCACTGTGCTGTGGCTAGGAAGCTCAGAGCGCCAGTGCTTGTGGGGCTGTGGAAGGGCTGCCTAGGGCAGGTGATGGCCAGCAAGAGCTTTCAGTGCTAGTCCCTTTGGTGTGGGAGCAGTGGCTGGACGTTTCGAATTTCGGAGCTGGGCTGTGGCTGTGCCGAGAAGGAACGTCCCCACTGTGCTGTGGCTAGGAAGCTCAGAGCGCCAGTGCTTGTGGGGCTGTGGAAGGGCTGCCTAGGGAAGGTGATGGCCAGCAAGAGCTTTCAGTGCTAGCCCCTTTGGTGTGGGAGCAGTGGCTGGACGTTTTGAATTTCGGAGCTGGGCTGTGGCTGTGCTGAGAAGGAACGTCCCCACTGTGCTGTGGCTAGGAAGCTCAGAGCGCCAGTGCTTGTGGGGCTGTGGAAGGGCAGCCTAGGGCAGGTGAGGGCCAGCAGGAGCTTTCAGTGCTAGCCCCTTTGGTGTGGGAGCAGTGGCTGGACGTTTTGAATTTCGGAGCTGGGCTGTGGCTGTGCCGAGAAGGAACGTCCCCACTGTGCTGTGGCTAGGAAGCTCAGAGCGCCAGTGCTTGTGGGGCTGTGGAAGGGCTGCCTAGGGCAGGTGATGGCCAGCAAGAGCTTTCAGTGCTAGCCCCTTTGGTGTGGGAGCAGTGGCTGGACGTTTCGAATTTGGGAGCTGGGCTGTGGCTGTGCCGAGAAGGAACGTCCCCACTGTGCTGTGGCTAGGAAGCTCAGAGCGCCAGTGCTTGTGGGGCTGTGGAAGGGCTGCCTAGGGCAGGTGATGGCCTGCAAGAGCTTTCAGTGCTAGCCCCTTTGGTGTGGGAGCAGTGGCTGGACGTTTTGAATTTCGGAGCTGGGCTGTGGCTGTGCCGAGAAGGAACGTCCCCACTGTGCTGTGGCTAGGAAGCTCAGAGCGCCAGTGCTTGTGGGGCTGTGGAAGGGCTGCCTAGGGCAGGTGATGGCCAGCAAGAGCTTTCAGTGCTAGCCCCTTTGGTGTGGGAGCAGTGGCTGGACGTTTTGAATTTCGGAGCTGGGCTGTGGCTGTGCCGAGAAGGAACGTCCCCACTGTGCTGTGGCTAGGAAGCTCAGAGCGCCAGTGCTTGTGGGGCTGTGGAAGGGCTGCCTAGGGCAGGTGATGGCCAGCAAGAGCTTTCAGTGCTAGCCCCTTTGGTGTGGGAGCAGTGGCTGGACGTTTTGAATTTCGGAGCTGGGCTGTGGCTGTGCCGAGAAGGAACGTCCCCACTGTGCTGTGGCTAGGAAGCTCAGAGCGCCAGTGCTTGTGGGGCTGTGGAAGGGCTGCCTAGGGCAGGTGATGGCCAGCAAGAGCTTTCAGTGCTAGCCCCTTTGGTGTGGGAGCAGTGGCTGGACGTTTTGAATTTCGGAGCTGGGCTGTGGCTGTGCCGAGAAGGAACGTCCCCACTGTGCTGTGGCTAGGAAGCTCAGAGCGCCAGTGCTTGTGGGGCTGTGGAAGGGCTGCCTAGGGCAGGTGATGGCCAGCAAGAGCTTTCAGTGCTAGCCCCTTTGGTGTGGGAGCAGTGGCTGGACGTTTCGGAGCTGGGCTGTGGCTGTGCCGAGAAGGAACGTCCCCACTGTGCTGTGGCTAGGAAGCTCAGAGCGCCAGTGCTTGTGGGGCTGTGGAAGGGCAGCCTAGGGCAGGTGATGGCCAGCAAGAGCTTTCAGTGCTAGCCCCTTTGGTGTGGGAGCAGTGGCTGGACGTTTTGAATTTCGGAGCTGGGCTGTGGCTGTGCCGAGAAGGAACGTCCCCAGTGTGCTGTGGCTAGGAAGCTCAGAGCGCCAGTGCTTGTGGGGCTGTGGAAGGGCTGCCTAGGGCAGGTGATGGCCAGCAAGAGCTTTCAGTGCTAGCCCCTTTGGTGTGGGAGCAGTGGCTGGACGTTTCGAATTTGGGAGCTGGGCTGTGGCTGTGCCGAGAAGGAACGTCCCCACTGTGCTGTGGCTAGGAAGCTCAGAGCGCCAGTGCTTGTGGGGCTGTGGAAGGGCTGCCTAGGGAAGGTGATGGCCAGCAAGAGCTTTCAGTGCTAGCCCCTTTGGTGTGGGAGCAGTGGCTGGACTTTTCGGAGCTGGGCTGTGGCTGTGCCGAGAAGGAACGTCCCCACTGTGCTGTGGCTAGGAAGCTCAGAGTGCCAGTGCTTGTGGGGCTGTGGAAGGGCAGCCTAGGGCAGGTGATGGCCAGCAAGAGCTTTCAGTGCTAGCCCCTTTGGTGTGGGAGCAGTGGCTGGACGTTTCGAATTTGGGAGCTGGGCTGTGGCTGTGCTGAGAAGGAACGTCCCCACTGTGCTGTGGCTAGGAAGCTCAGAGCGCCAGTGCTTGTGGGGCTGTGGAAGGGCTGCCTAGGGCAGGTGATGGCCAGCAAGAGCTTTCAGTGCTAGCCCCTTTGGTGTGGGAGCAGTGGCTGGACGTTTCGAATTTGGGAGCTGGGCTGTGGCTGTGCCGAGAAGGAACGTCCCCACTGTGCTGTGGCTAGGAAGCTCAGAGTGCCAGTGCTTGTGGGGCTGTGGAAGGGCTGCCTAGGGCAGGTGCTGGCCAGCAAGAGCTTTCAGTGCTAGCCCCTTTGGTGTGGGAGCAGTGGCTGGACGTTTCGAATTTGGGAGCTGGGCTGTGGCTGTGCCGAGAAGGAACGTCCCCACTGTGCTGTGGCTAGGAAGCTCAGAGCGCCAGTGCTTGTGGGGCTGTGGAAGGGCTGCCTAGGGCAGGTGATGGCCAGCAAGAGCTTTCAGTGCTAGCCCCTTTGGTGTGGGAGCAGTGGCTGGACGTTTTGAATTTCGGAGCTGGGCTGTGGCTGTGCCGAGAAGGAACGTCCCCACTGTGCTGTGGCTAGGAAGCTCAGAGCGCCAGTGCTTGTGGGGCTGTGGAAGGGCTGCCTAGGGAAGGTGATGGCCAGCAAGAGCTTTCAGTGCTAGCCCCTTTGGTGTGGGAGCAGTGGCTGGACGTTTCGAATTTCGGAGCTGGGCTGTGGCTGTGCCGAGAAGGAACGTCCCCAGTGTGCTGTGGCTAGGAAGCTCAGAGCGCCAGTGCTTGTGGGGCTGTGGAAGGGCTGCCTAGGGAAGGTGATGGCCAGCAAGAGCTTTCAGTGCTAGCCCCTTTGGTGTGGGAGCAGTGGCTGGACGTTTCGAATTTGGGAGCTGGGCTGTGGCTGTGCCGAGAAGGAACGTCCCCACTGTGCTGTGGCTAGGAAGCTCAGAGCGCCAGTGCTTGTGGGGCTGTGGAAGGGCTGCCTAGGGAAGGTGATGGCCAGCAAGAGCTTTCAGTGCTAGCCCCTTTGGTGTGGGAGCAGTGGCTGGACTTTTCGGAGCTGGGCTGTGGCTGTGCCGAGAAGGAACGTCCCCACTGTGCTGTGGCTAGGAAGCTCAGAGTGCCAGTGCTTGTGGGGCTGTGGAAGGGCAGCCTAGGGCAGGTGATGGCCAGCAAGAGCTTTCAGTGCTAGCCCCTTTGGTGTGGGAGCAGTGGCTGGACGTTTCGAATTTGGGAGCTGGGCTGTGGCTGTGCTGAGAAGGAACGTCCCCACTGTGCTGTGGCTAGGAAGCTCAGAGCGCCAGTGCTTGTGGGGCTGTGGAAGGGCTGCCTAGGGCAGGTGATGGCCAGCAAGAGCTTTCAGTGCTAGCCCCTTTGGTGTGGGAGCAGTGGCTGGACGTTTCGAATTTGGGAGCTGGGCTGTGGCTGTGCCGAGAAGGAACGTCCCCACTGTGCTGTGGCTAGGAAGCTCAGAGTGCCAGTGCTTGTGGGGCTGTGGAAGGGCTGCCTAGGGGAGGTGCTGGCCAGCAAGAGCTTTCAGTGCTAGCCCCTTTGGTGTGGGAGCAGTGGCTGGACGTTTCGAATTTGGGAGCTGGGCTGTGGCTGTGCCGAGAAGGAACGTCCCCACTGTGCTGTGGCTAGGAAGCTCAGAGCGCCAGTGCTTGTGGGGCTGTGGAAGGGCTGCCTAGGGCAGGTGATGGCCAGCAAGAGCTTTCAGTGCTAGCCCCTTTGGTGTGGGAGCAGTGGCTGGACGTTTCGAATTTGGGAGCTGGGCTGTGGCTGTGCCGAGAAGGAACGTCCCCACTGTGCTGTGGCTAGGAAGCTCAGAGCGCCAGTGCTTGTGGGGCTGTGGAAGGGCTGCCTAGGGAAGGTGATGGCCAGCAAGAGCTTTCAGTGCTAGCCCCTTTGGTGTGGGAGCAGTGGCTGGACGTTTTGAATTTGGGAGCTGGGCTGTGGCTGTGCCGAGAAGGAACGTCCCCACTGTGCTGTGGCTAGGAAGCTCAGAGCGCCAGTGCTTGTGGGGCTGTGGAAGGGCAGCCTAGGGCAGGCGATGGCCAGCAAGAGCTTTCAGTGCTAGCCCCTTTGGTGTGGGAGCAGTGGCTGGACGTTTTGAATTTCGGAGCTGGGCTGTGGCTGTGCCGAGAAGGAACGTCCCCACTGTGCTGTGGCTAGGAAGCTCAGAGCGCCAGTGCTTGTGGGGCTGTGGAAGGGCTGCCTAGGGAAGGTGATGGCCAGCAAGAGCTTTCAGTGCTAGCCCCTTTGGTGTGGGAGCAGTGGCTGGATGTTTCGAATTTCGGAGCTGGGCTGTGGCTGTGATGAGAAGGAACGTCCCCACTGTGCTGTGGCTAGGAAGCTCAGAGCGCCAGTGCTTGTGGGGCTGTGGAAGGGCTGCCTAGGGCAGGTGATGGCCAGCAAGAGCTTTCAGTGCTATCCCCTTTGGTGTGGGAGCAGTGGCTGGACGTTTCGAATTTGGGAGCTGGGCTCTGGCTGTGCCGAGAAGGAACGTCCCCACTGTGCTGTGGCTAGGAAGCTCAGAGCGCCAGTGCTTGTGGGGCTGTGGAAGGGCTGCCTAGGGAAGGTGATGGCCAGCAAGAGCTTTCAGTGCTAGCCCCTTTGGTGTGGGAGCAGTGGCTGGACGTTTTGAATTTCGGAGCTGGGCTGTGGCTGTGCCGAGAAGGAACGTCCCCACTGTGCTGTGGCTAGGAAGCTCAGAGCGCCAGTGCTTGTGGGGCTGTGGAAGGGCTGCCTAGGGAAGGTGATGGCCAGCAAGAGCTTTCAGTGCTAGCCCCTTTGGTGTGGGAGCAGTGGCTGGACGTTTTGAATTTCGGAGCTGGGCTGTGGCTGTGCCGAGAAGGAACGTCCCCACTGTGCTGTGGCTAGGAAGCTCAGAGCGCCAGTGCTTGTGGGGCTGTGGAAGGGCAGCCTAGGGCAGCTGATGGCCAGCAAGAGCTTTCAGTGCTAGCCCCTTTGGTGTGGGAGCAGTGGCTGGACGTTTTGAATTTCGGAGCTGGGCTGTGGCTGTGCCGAGAAGGAACGTCCCCACTGTGCTGTGGCTAGGAAGCTCAGAGCGCCAGTGCTTGTGGGGCTGTGGAAGGGCTGCCTAGGGAAGGTGATGGCCAGCAAGAGCTTTCAGTGCTAGCCCCTTTGGTGTGGGAGCAGTGGCTGGACGTTTTGAATTTCGGAGCTGGGCTGTGGCTGTGCCGAGAAGGAACGTCCCCACTGTGCTGTGGCTAGGAAGCTCAGAGCGCCAGTGCTTGTGGGGCTGTGGAAGGGCTGCCTAGGGAAGGTGATGGCCAGCAAGAGCTTTCCGTGCTAGCCCCTTTGGTGTGGGAGCAGTGGCTGGACGTTTTGAATTTCGGAGCTGGGCTGTGGCTGTGCCGAGAAGGAACGTCCCCACTGTGCTGTGGCTAGGAAGCTCAGAGCACCAGTGCTTGTGGGGCTGTGGAAGGGCAGCCTAGGGCAGGTGATGGCCAGCAAGAGCTTTCAGTGCTAGCCCCTTTGGTGTGGGAGCAGTGGCTGGACGTTTTGAATTTCGGAGCTGGGCTGTGGCTGTGCCGAGAAGGAACGTCCCCACTGTGCTGTGGCTAGGAAGCTCAGAGCGCCAGTGCTTGTGGGGCTGTGGAAGGGCAGCCTAGGGCAGGTGATGGCCAGCAAGAGCTTTCAGTGCTAGCCCCTTTGGTGTGGGAGCAGTGGCTGGACGTTTTGAATTTCGGAGCTGGGCTGTGGCTGTGCTGAGAAGGACCGTCCCCACTGTGCTGTGGCTAGGAAGCTCAGAGCGCCAGTGCTTGTGGGGCTGTGGAAGGGCTGCCTAGGGCAGGTGATGGCCAGCAAGAGCTTTCAGTGCTAGCCCCTTTGGTGTGGGAGCAGTGGCTGGATGTTTCGAATTTCAGAGCTGGGCTGTGGCTGTGCTGAGAAGGAACGTCCCCACTGTGCTGTGGCTAGGAAGCTCAGAGCGCCAGTGCTTGTGGGGCTGTGGAAGGGCAGCCTAGGGCAGGCGATGGCCAGCAAGAGCTTTCAGTGCTAGCCCCTTTGGTGTGGGAGCAGTGGCTGGACGTTTTGAATTTGGGAGCTGGGCTGTGGCTGTGCCGAGAAGGAACGTCCCCACTGTGCTGTGGCTAGGAAGCTCAGAGCGCCAGTGCTTGTGGGGCTGTGGAAGGGCTGCCTAGGGAAGGTGATGGCCAGCAAGAGCTTTCCGTGCTAGCCCCTTTGGTGTGGGAGCAGTGGCTGGACGTTTTGAATTTCGGAGCTGGGCTGTGGCTGTGCCGAGAAGGAACGTCCCCACTGTGCTGTGGCTAGGAAGCTCAGAGCACCAGTGCTTGTGGGGCTGTGGAAGGGCAGCCTAGGGCAGGTGATGGCCAGCAAGAGCTTTCAGTGCTAGCCCCTTTGGTGTGGGAGCAGTGGCTGGACGTTTTGAATTTCGGAGCTGGGCTGTGGCTGTGCTGAGAAGGAACGTCCCCACTGTGCTGTGGCTAGGAAGCTCAGAGCGCCAGTGCTTGTGGGGCTGTGGAAGGGCTGCCTAGGGCAGGTGATGGCCAGCAAGAGCTTTCAGTGCTAGCCCCTTTGGTGTGGGAGCAGTGGCTGGACGTTTCGAATTTGGGAGCTGGGCTGTGGCTGTGCTGAGAAGGAACGTCCCCACTGTGCTGTGGCTAGGAAGCTCAGAGCGCCAGTGCTTGTGGGGCTGTGGAAGGGCTGCCTAGGGAAGGTGATGGCCAGCAAGAGCTTTCAGTGCTAGCCCCTTTGGTGTGGGAGCAGTGGCTGGATGTTTCGAATTTCAGAGCTGGGCTGTGGCTGTGCTGAGAAGGAACGTCCCCACTGTGCTGTGGCTAGGAAGCTCAGAGCGCCAGTGCTTGTGGGGCTGTGGAAGGGCTGCCTAGGGCAGGCGATGGCCAGCAAGAGCTTTCAGTGCTAGCCCCTTTGGTGTGGGAGCAGTGGCTGGACGTTTTGAATTTGGGAGCTGGGCTGTGGCTGTGCCGAGAAGGAACGTCCCCACTGTGCTGTGGCTAGGAAGCTCAGAGCGCCAGTGCTTGTGGGGCTGTGGAAGGGCAGCCTAGGGCAGGCGATGGCCAGCAAGAGCTTTCAGTGCTAGCCCCTTTGGTGTGGGAGCAGTGGCTGGACGTTTTGAATTTCGGAGCTGGGCTGTGGCTGTGCCGAGAAGGAACGTCCCCACTGTGCTGTGGCTAGGAAGCTCAGAGCGCCAGTGCTTGTGGGGCTGTGGAAGGGCTGCCTAGGGAAGGTGATGGCCAGCAAGAGCTTTCAGTGCTAGCCCCTTTGGTGTGGGAGCAGTGGCTGGATGTTTCGAATTTCGGAGCTGGGCTGTGGCTGTGATGAGAAGGAACGTCCCCACTGTGCTGTGGCTAGGAAGCTCAGAGCGCCAGTGCTTGTGGGGCTGTGGAAGGGCTGCCTAGGGCAGGTGATGGCCAGCAAGAGCTTTCAGTGCTAGCCCCTTTGGTGTGGGAGCAGTGGCTGGACGTTTTGAATTTGGGAGCTGGGCTGTGGCTGTGCCGAGAAGGAACGTCCCCACTGTGCTGTGGCTAGGAAGCTCAGAGCGCCAGTGCTTGTGGGGCTGTGGAAGGGCTGCCTAGGGAAGGTGATGGCCAGCAAGAGCTTTCAGTGCTAGCCCCTTTGGTGTGGGAGCAGTGGCTGGACGTTTTGAATTTCGGAGCTGGGCTGTGGCTGTGCCGAGAAGGAACGTCCCCACTGTGCTGTGGCTAGGAAGCTCAGAGCGCCAGTGCTTGTGGGGCTGTGGAAGGGCTGCCTAGGGAAGGTGATGGCCAGCAAGAGCTTTCAGTGCTAGCCCCTTTGGTGTGGGAGCAGTGGCTGGACGTTTTGAATTTCGGAGCTGGGCTGTGGCTGTGCCGAGAAGGAACGTCCCCACTGTGCTGTGGCTAGGAAGCTCAGAGCGCCAGTGCTTGTGGGGCTGTGGAAGGGCAGCCTAGGGCAGCTGATGGCCAGCAAGAGCTTTCAGTGCTAGCCCCTTTGGTGTGGGAGCAGTGGCTGGACGTTTTGAATTTCGGAGCTGGGCTCTGGCTGTGCCGAGAAGGAACGTCCCCACTGTGCTGTGGCTAGGAAGCTCAGAGCGCCAGTGCTTGTGGGGCTGTGGAAGGGCTGCCTAGGGAAGGTGATGGCCAGCAAGAGCTTTCAGTGCTAGCCCCTTTGGTGTGGGAGCAGTGGCTGGACGTTTTGAATTTCGGAGCTGGGCTGTGGCTGTGCTGAGAAGGAACGTCCCCACTGTGCTGTGGCTAGGAAGCTCAGAGCGCCAGTGCTTGTGGGGCTGTGGAAGGGCTGCCTAGGGAAGGTGATGGCCAGCAAGAGCTTTCCGTGCTAGCCCCTTTGGTGTGGGAGCAGTGGCTGGACGTTTTGAATTTCGGAGCTGGGCTGTGGCTGTGCCGAGAAGGAACGTCCCCACTGTGCTGTGGCTAGGAAGCTCAGAGCACCAGTGCTTGTGGGGCTGTGGAAGGGCTGCCTAGGGCAGGTGATGGCCAGCAAGAGCTTTCAGTGCTAGCCCCTTTGGTGTGGGAGCAGTGGCTGGACGTTTTGAATTTCGGAGCTGGGCTGTGGCTGTGCCGAGAAGGAACGTCCCCACTGTGCTGTGGCTAGGAAGCTCAGAGCGCCAGTGCTTGTGGGGCTGTGGAAGGGCAGCCTAGGGCAGGTGATGGCCAGCAAGAGCTTTCAGTGCTAGCCCCTTTGGTGTGGGAGCAGTGGCTGGACGTTTTGAATTTCGGAGCTGGGCTGTGGCTGTGCTGAGAAGGAACGTCCCCACTGTGCTGTGGCTAGGAAGCTCAGAGCGCCAGTGCTTGTGGGGCTGTGGAAGGGCTGCCTAGGGCAGGTGATGGCCAGCAAGAGCTTTCAGTGCTAGCCCCTTTGGTGTGGGAGCAGTGGCTGGACGTTTCGAATTTGGGAGCTGGGCTGTGGCTGTGCTGAGAAGGAACGTCCCCACTGTGCTGTGGCTAGGAAGCTCAGAGCGCCAGTGCTTGTGGGGCTGTGGAAGGGCTGCCTAGGGAAGGTGATGGCCAGCAAGAGCTTTCAGTGCTAGCCCCTTTGGTGTGGGAGCAGTGGCTGGATGTTTCGAATTTCAGAGCTGGGCTGTGGCTGTGCTGAGAAGGAACGTCCCCACTGTGCTGTGGCTAGGAAGCTCAGAGCGCCAGTGCTTGTGGGGCTGTGGAAGGGCAGCCTAGGGCAGGCGATGGCCAGCAAGAGCTTTCAGTGCTAGCCCCTTTGGTGTGGGAGCAGTGGCTGGACGTTTTGAATTTGGGAGCTGGGCTGTGGCTGTGCCGAGAAGGAACGTCCCCACTGTGCTGTGGCTAGGAAGCTCAGAGCGCCAGTGCTTGTGGGGCTGTGGAAGGGCTGCCTAGGGCAGGCGATGGCCAGCAAGAAATTTCCATGCTAGCCCCTTTGGTGTGGGAGCAGTGGCTGGACGTTTTGAATTTCGGAGCTGGGCTCTGGCTGTGCTGAGAAGGAACGTCCCCACTGTGCTGTGGCTAGGAAGCTCAGAGCGCCAGTGCTTGTGGGGCTGTGGAAGGGCTGCCTAGGGAAGGTGATGGCCAGCAAGAGCTTTCAGTGCTAGCCCCTTTGGTGTGGGAGCAGTGGCTGGACGTTTCGAATTTGGGAGCTGGGCTCTGGCTGTGCCGAGAAGGAACGTCCCCACTGTGCTGTGGCTAGGAAGCTCAGAGCGCCAGTGCTTGTGGGGCTGTGGAAGGGCTGCCTAGGGAAGGTGATGGCCAGCAAGAGCTTTCAGTGCTAGCCCCTTTGGTGTGGGAGCAGTGGCTGGACGTTTTGAATTTCGGAGCTGGGCTGTGGCTGTGCCGAGAAGGAACGTCCCCACTGTGCTGTGGCTAGGAAGCTCAGAGCGCCAGTGCTTGTGGGGCTGTGGAAGGGCTGCCTAGGGAAGGTGATGGCCAGCAAGAGCTTTCAGTGCTAGCCCCTTTGGTGTGGGAGCAGTGGCTGGACGTTTTGAATTTCGGAGCTGGGCTGTGGCTGTGCCGAGAAGGAACGTCCCCACTGTGCTGTGGCTAGGAAGCTCAGAGCGCCAGTGCTTGTGGGGCTGTGGAAGGGCAGCCTAGGGCAGCTGATGGCCAGCAAGAGCTTTCAGTGCTAGCCCCTTTGGTGTGGGAGCAGTGGCTGGACGTTTTGAATTTCGGAGCTGGGCTCTGGCTGTGCCGAGAAGGAACGTCCCCACTGTGCTGTGGCTAGGAAGCTCAGAGCGCCAGTGCTTGTGGGGCTGTGGAAGGGCTGCCTAGGGAAGGTGATGGCCAGCAAGAGCTTTCAGTGCTAGCCCCTTTGGTGTGGGAGCAGTGGCTGGACGTTTCGAATTTCGGAGCTGGGCTGTGGCTGTGCTGAGAAGGAACGTCCCCACTGTGCTGTGGCTAGGAAGCTCAGAGCGCCAGTGCTTGTGGGGCTGTGGAAGGGCTGCCTAGGGAAGGTGATGGCCAGCAAGAGCTTTCCGTGCTAGCCCCTTTGGTGTGGGAGCAGTGGCTGGACGTTTTGAATTTCGGAGCTGGGCTGTGGCTGTGCCGAGAAGGAACGTCCCCACTGTGCTGTGGCTAGGAAGCTCAGAGCACCAGTGCTTGTGGGGCTGTGGAAGGGCAGCCTAGGGCAGGTGATGGCCAGCAAGAGCTTTCAGTGCTAGCCCCTTTGGTGTGGGAGCAGTGGCTGGACGTTTTGAATTTCGGAGCTGGGCTGTGGCTGTGCCGAGAAGGAACGTCCCCACTGTGCTGTGGCTAGGAAGCTCAGAGCGCCAGTGCTTGTGGGGCTGTGGAAGGGCAGCCTAGGGCAGGTGATGGCCAGCAAGAGCTTTCAGTGCTAGCCCCTTTGGTGTGGGAGCAGTGGCTGGACGTTTTGAATTTCGGAGCTGGGCTGTGGCTGTGCTGAGAAGGAACGTCCCCACTGTGCTGTGGCTAGGAAGCTCAGAGCGCCAGTGCTTGTGGGGCTGTGGAAGGGCTGCCTAGGGCAGGTGATGGCCAGCAAGAGCTTTCAGTGCTAGCCCCTTTGGTGTGGGAGCAGTGGCTGGACGTTTCGAATTTGGGAGCTGGGCTGTGGCTGTGCCGAGAAGGAACGTCCCCACTGTGCTGTGGCTAGGAAGCTCAGAGCGCCAGTGCTTGTGGGGCTGTGGAAGGGCTGCCTAGGGAAGGTGATGGCCAGCAAGAGCTTTCAGTGCTAGCCCCTTTGGTGTGGGAGCAGTGGCTGGATGTTTCGAATTTCAGAGCTGGGCTGTGGCTGTGCTGAGAAGGAACGTCCCCACTGTGCTGTGGCTAGGAAGCTCAGAGCGCCAGTGCTTGTGGGGCTGTGGAAGGGCAGCCTAGGGCAGGCGATGGCCAGCAAGAGCTTTCAGTGCTAGCCCCTTTGGTGTGGGAGCAGTGGCTGGACGTTTCGAATTTGGGAGCTGGGCTGTGGCTGTGCCGAGAAGGAACGTCCCCACTGTGCTGTGGCTAGGAAGCTCAGAGCGCCAGTGCTTGTGGGGCTGTGGAAGGGCTGCCTAGGGCAGGCGATGGCCAGCAAGAAATTTCCATGCTAGCCCCTTTGGTGTGGGAGCAGTGGCTGGACGTTTTGAATTTCGGAGCTGGGCTCTGGCTGTGCTGAGAAGGAACGTCCCCACTGTGCTGTGGCTAGGAAGCTCAGAGCGCCAGTGCTTGTGGGGCTGTGGAAGGGCTGCCTAGGGCAGGTGATGGCCAGCAAGAGCTTTCAGTGCTAGTCCCTTTGGTGTGGGAGCAGTGGCTGGACGTTTCGAATTTCGGAGCTGGGCTGTGGCTGTGCCGAGAAGGAACGTCCCCACTGTGCTGTGGCTAGGAAGCTCAGAGCGCCAGTGCTTGTGGGGCTGTGGAAGGGCTGCCTAGGGCAGGTGATGGCCAGCAAGAGCTTTCAGTGCTAGCCCCTTTGGTGTGGGAGCAGTGGCTGGACGTTTCGAATTTCGGAGCTGGGCTGTGGCTGTGCCGAGAAGGAACGTCCCCACTGTGCTGTGGCTAGGAAGCTCAGAGCGCCAGTGCTTGTGGGGCTGTGGAAGGGCTGCCTAGGGCAGGTGATGGCCAGCAAGAGCTTTCAGTGCTAGCCCCTTTGGTGTGGGAGCAGTGGCTGGACGTTTTGAATTTCGGAGCTGGGCTGTGGCTGTGCCGAGAAGGAACGTCCCCACTGTGCTGTGGCTAGGAAGCTCAGAGCGCCAGTGCTTGTGGGGCTGTGGAAGGGCTGCCTAGGGCAGGTGATGGCCAGCAAGAGCTTTCAGTGCTAGCCCCTTTGGTGTGGGAGCAGTGGCTGGACGTTTTGAATTTCGGAGCTGGGCTCTGGCTGTGCCGAGAAGGAACGTCCCCACTGTGCTGTGGCTAGGAAGCTCAGAGCGCCAGTGCTTGTGGGGCTGTGGAAGGGCTGCCTAGGGCAGGTGATGGCCAGCAAGAGCTTTCAGTGCTAGCCCCTTTGGTGTGGGAGCAGTGGCTGGACGTTTTGAATTTCGGAGCTGGGCTGTGGCTGTGCCGAGAAGGAACGTCCCCACTGTGCTGTGGCTAGGAAGCTCAGAGCGCCAGTGCTTGTGGGGCTGTGGAAGGGCTGCCTAGGGCAGGTGATGGCCAGCAAGAGCTTTCAGTGCTAGCCCCTTTGGTGTGGGAGCAGTGGCTGGACGTTTCCGATTTGGGAGCTGGGCTTCGGCTGTGCCGAGAAGGAACGTCCCCACTGTGCTGTGGCTAGGAAGCTCAGAGCGCCAGTGCTTGTGGGGCTGTGGAAGGGCTGCCTAGGGAAGGTGATGGCCAGCAAGAGCTTTCAGTGCTAGCCCCTTTGGTGTGGGAGCAGTGGCTGGACGTTTCGAATTTCGGAGCTGGGCTCTGGCTGTGCTGAGAAGGAACGTCCCCACTGTGCTGTGGCTAGGAAGCTCAGAGCGCCAGTGCTTGTGGGGCTGTGGAAGGGCTGCCTAGGGAAGGTGATGGCCAGCAAGAGCTTTCAGTGCTAGCCCCTTTGGTGTGGGAGCAGTGGCTGGACGTTTTGAATTTCGGAGCTGGGCTGTGGCTGTGCCGAGAAGGAACGTCCCCACTGTGCTGTGGCTAGGAAGCTCAGAGCGCCAGTGCTTGTGGGGCTGTGGAAGGGCTGCCTAGGGCAGGTGATGGCCAGCAAGAGCTTTCAGTGCTAGCCCCTTTGGTGTGGGAGCAGTGGCTGGACGTTTCGAATTTCGGAGCTGGGCTGTGGCTGTGCCGAGAAGGAACGTCCCCACTGTGCTGTGGCTAGGAAGCTCAGAGCGCCAGTGCTTGTGGGGCTGTGGAAGGGCTGCCTAGGGAAGGTGATGGCCAGCAAGAGCTTTCAGTGCTAGCCCCTTTGGTGTGGGAGCAGTGGCTGGACGTTTCGAATTTCGGAGCTGGGCTGTGGCTGTGCCGAGAAGGAACGTCCCCACTGTGCTGTGGCTAGGAAGCTCAGAGCGCCAGTGCTTGTGGGGCTGTGGAAGGGCTGCCTAGGGCAGGTGATGGCCAGCAAGAGCTTTCAGTGCTAGCCCCTTTGGTGTGGGAGCAGTGGCTGGACGTTTTGAATTTCGGAGCTGGGCTCTGGCTGTGCGGAGAAGGAACGTCCCCACTGTGCTGTGGCTAGGAAGCTCAGAGCGCCAGTGCTTGTGGGGCTGTGGAAGGGCTGCCTAGGGAAGGTGATGGCCAGCAAGAGCTTTCAGTGCTAGCCCCTTTGGTGTGGGAGCAGTGGCTGGACGTTTTGAATTTCGGAGCTGGGCTGTGGCTGTGCTGAGAAGGAACGTCCCCACTGTGCTGTGGCTAGGAAGCTCAGAGCGCCAGTGCTTGTGGGGCTGTGGAAGGGCTGCCTAGGGCAGGTGATGGCCAGCAAGAGCTTTCAGTGCTAGCCCCTTTGGTGTGGGAGCAGTGGCTGGACGTTTTGAATTTCGGAGCTGGGCTCTGGCTGTGCCGAGAAGGAACGTCCCCACTGTGCTGTGGCTAGGAAGCTCAGAGCGCCAATGCTTGTGGGGCTGTGGAAGGGCTGCCTAGGGAAGGTGATGGCCAGCAAGAGCTTTCAGTGCTAGCCCCTTTGGTGTGGGAGCAGTGGCTGGACGTTTTGAATTTCGGAGCTGGGCTCTGGCTGTGCCGAGAAGGAACGTCCCCACTGTGCTGTGGCTAGGAAGCTCAGAGCGCCAGTGCTTGTGGGGCTGTGGAAGGGCTGCCTAGGGCAGGTGCTGGCCAGCAAGAGCTTTCAGTGCTAGCCCCTTTGGTGTGGGAGCAGTGGCTGGACGTTTTGAATTTCGGAGCTGGGCTGTGGCTGTGCCGAGAAGGAACGTCCCCACTGTGCTGTGGCTAGGAAGCTCAGAGCGCCAGTGCTTGTGGGGCTGTGGAAGGGCTGCCTAGGGCAGGTGATGGCCAGCAAGAGCTTTCAGTGCTAGCCCCTTTGGTGTGGGAGCAGTGGCTGGACGTTTTGAATTTCAGAGCTGGGCTCTGGCTGTGCTGAGAAGGAACGTCCCCACTGTGCTGTGGCTAGGAAGCTCAGAGCGCCAGTGCTTGTGGGGCTGTGGAAGGGCTGCCTAGGGCAGGTGATGGCCAGCAAGAGCTTTCAGTGCTAGCCCCTTTGGTGTGGGAGCAGTGGCTGGACGTTTCGAATTTTGGAGCTGGGCTGTGGCTGCGCTGAGAAGGAACGTCCCCACTGTGCTGTGGCTAGGAAGCTGAGAGCGCCAGTGCTTGTGGGGCTGTGGAAGGGCAGCCTAGGGCAGGTGATGGCCAGCAAGAGCTTTCAGTGCTAGCCCCTTTGGTGTGGGAGCAGTGGCTGGACGTTTTGAATTTCGGAGCTGGGCTCTGGCTGTGCTGAGAAGGAACGTCCCCACTGTGCTGTGGCTAGGAAGCTCAGAGCGCCAGTGCTTGTGGGGCTGTGGAAGGGCTGCCTAGGGCAGGTGATGGCCAGCAAGAGCTTTCAGTGCTAGCCCCTTTGGTGTGGGAGCAGTGGCTGGACGTTTTGAATTTCGGAGCTGGGCTCTGGCTGTGCCGAGAAGGAACGTCCCCACTGTGCTGTGGCTAGGAAGCTCAGAGCGCCAGTGCTTGTGGGGCTGTGGAAGGGCTGCCTAGGGCAGGTGCTGGCCAGCAAGAGCTTTCAGTGCTAGCCCCTTTGGTGTGGGAGCAGTGGCTGGACGTTTTGAATTTCGGAGCTGGGCTGTGGCTGTGCTGAGAAGGAACGTCCCCACTGTGCTGTGGCTAGGAAGCTCAGAGCGCCAGTGCTTGTGGGGCTGTGGAAGGGCTGCCTAGGGCAGGTGATGGCCAGCAAGAGCTTTCAGTGCTAGCCCCTTTGGTGTGGGAGCAGTGGCTGGATGTTTCGAATTTCGGAGCTGGGCTCTGGCTGTGCCGAGAAGGAACGTCCCCACTGTGCTGTGGCTAGGAAGCTCAGAGCGCCAGTGCTTGTGGGGCTGTGGAAGGGCTGCCTAGGGCAGGTGATGGCCAGCAAGAGCTTTCAGTGCTAGCCCCTTTGGTGTGGGAGCAGTGGCTGGACGTTTCGAATTTCGGAGCTGGGCTGTGGCTGTGCCGAGAAGGAACGTCCCCACTGTGCTGTGGCTAGGAAGCTCAGAGCGCCAGTGCTTGTGGGGCTGTGGAAGGGCTGCCTAGGGAAGGTGATGGCCAGCAAGAGCTTTCAGTGCTAGCCCCTTTGGTGTGGGAGCAGTGGCTGGACGTTTTGAATTTCGGAGCTGGGCTCTGGCTGTGCCGAGAAGGAACGTCCCCACTGTGCTGTGGCTAGGAAGCTCAGAGCGCCAGTGCTTGTGGGGCTGTGGAAGGGCTGCCTAGGGCAGGTGATGGCCAGCAAGAGCTTTCAGTGCTAGCCCCTTTGGTGTGGGAGCAGTGGCTGGACGTTTTGAATTTCGGAGCTGGGCTGTGGCTGTGCTGAGAAGGAACGTCCCCACTGTGCTGTGGCTAGGAAGCTCAGAGCGCCAGTGCTTGTGGGGCTGTGGAAGGGCTGCCTAGGGAAGGTGATGGCCAGCAAGAGCTTTCAGTGCTAGCCCCTTTGGTGTGGGAGCAGTGGCTGGACGTTTTGAATTTCGGAGCTGGGCTCTGGCTGTGCCGAGAAGGAACGTCCCCACTGTGCTGTGGCTAGGAAGCTCAGAGCGCCAGTGCTTGTGGGGCTGTGGAAGGGCTGCCTAGGGCAGGTGATGGCCAGCAAGAGCTTTCAGTGCTAGCCCCTTTGGTGTGGGAGCAGTGGCTGGACGTTTTGAATTTCGGAGCTGGGCTGTGGCTGTGCCGAGAAGGAACGTCCCCACTGTGCTGTGGCTAGGAAGCTCAGAGCGCCAGTGCTTGTGGGGCTGTGGAAGGGCTGCCTAGGGCAGGTGATGGCCAGCAAGAGCTTTCAGTGCTAGCCCCTTTGGTGTGGGAGCAGTGGCTGGACGTTTTGAATTTCGGAGCTGGGCTGTGGCTGTGCCGAGAAGGAACGTCCCCACTGTGCTGTGGCTAGGAAGCTCAGAGCGCCAGTGCTTGTGGGGCTGTGGAAGGGCTGCCTAGGGAAGGTGATGGCCAGCAAGAGCTTTCAGTGCTAGCCCCTTTGGTGTGGGAGCAGTGGCTGGACGTTTCGAATTTCGGAGCTGGGCTGTGGCTGTGCCGAGAAGGAACGTCCCCACTGTGCTGTGGCTAGGAAGCTCAGAGCGCCAGTGCTTGTGGGGCTGTGGAAGGGCTGCCTAGGGCAGGTGATGGCCAGCAAGAGCTTTCAGTGCTAGCCCCTTTGGTGTGGGAGCAGTGGCTGGACGTTTTGAATTTCGGAGCTGGGCTCTGGCTGTGCTGAGAAGGAACGTCCCCACTGTGCTGTGGCTAGGAAACTCAGAGCGCCAGTGCTTGTGGGGCTGTGGAAGGGCTGCCTAGGGCAGGTGCTGGCCAGCAAGAGCTTTCAGTGCTAGCCCCTTTGGTGTGGGAGCAGTGGCTGGACGTTTTGAATTTCGGAGCTGGGCTTTGGCTGTGCCGAGAAGGAACGTCCCCACTGTGCTGTGGCTAGGAAGCTCAGAGCGCCAGTGCTTGTGGGGCTGTGGAAGGGCTGCCTAGGGAAGGTGATGGCCAGCAAGAGCTTTCAGTGCTAGCCCCTTTGGTGTGGGAGCAGTGGCTGGACGTTTTGAATTTCGGAGCTGGGCTGTGGCTGTGCCGAGAAGGAACGTCCCCACTGTGCTGTGGCTAGGAAACTCAGAGCGCCAGTGCTTGTGGGGCTGTGGAAGGGCTGCCTAGGGCAGGTGCTGGCCAGCAAGAGCTTTCAGTGCTAGCCCCTTTGGTGTGGGAGCAGTGGCTGGACGTTTTGAATTTCGGAGCTGGGCTCTGGCTGTGCCGAGAAGGAACGTCCCCACTGTGCTGTGGCTAGGAAGCTCAGAGCGCCAGTGCTTGTGGGGCTGTGGAAGGGCTGCCTAGGGCAGGTGATGGCCAGCAAGAGCTTTCAGTGCTAGCCCCTTTGGTGTGGGAGCAGTGGCTGGACGTTTTGAATTTCGGAGCTGGGCTGTGGCTGTGCCGAGAAGGAACGTCCCCACTGTGCTGTGGCTAGGAAGCTCAGAGCGCCAGTGCTTGTGGGGCTGTGGAAGGGCTGCCTAGGGAAGGTGATGGCCAGCAAGAGCTTTCAGTGCTAGCCCCTTTGGTGTGGGAGCAGTGGCTGGACGTTTTGAATTTCGGAGCTGGGCTCTGGCTGTGCCGAGAAGGAACGTCCCCACTGTGCTGTGGCTAGGAAGCTCAGAGCGCCAGTGCTTGTGGGGCTGTGGAAGGGCTTCCTAGGGCAGGTGCTGGCCAGCAAGAGCTTTCAGTGCTAGCCCCTTTGGTGTGGGAGCAGTGGCTGGACGTTTTGAATTTCGGAGCTGGGCTCTGGCTGTGCTGAGAAGGAACGTCCCCACTGTGCTGTGGCTAGGAAGCTCAGAGCGCCAGTGCTTGTGGGGCTGTGGAAGGGCTGCCTAGGGAAGGTGATGGCCAGCAAGAGCTTTCAGTGCTAGCCCCTTTGGTGTGGGAGCAGTGGCTGGACGTTTTGAATTTCGGAGCTGGGCTCTGGCTGTGCTGAGAAGGAACGTCCCCACTGTGCTGTGGCTAGGAAGCTCAGAGCGCCAGTGCTTGTGGGGCTGTGGAAGGGCTGCCTAGGGCAGGTGATGGCCAGCAAGAGCTTTCAGTGCTAGCCCCTTTGGTGTGGGAGCAGTGGCTGGACGTTTTGAATTTCGGAGCTGGGCTCTGGCTGTGCCGAGAAGGAACGTCCCCACTGTGCTGTGGCTAGGAAGCTCAGAGCGCCAGTGCTTGTGGGGCTGTGGAAGGGCTGCCTAGGGCAGGTGATGGCCAGCAAGAGCTTTCAGTGCTAGCCCCTTTGGTGTGGGAGCAGTGGCTGGACGTTTCGAATTTGGGAGCTGGGCTGTGGCTGTGCTGAGAAGGAACGTCCCCACTGTGCTGTGGCTAGGAAGCTCAGAGCGCCAGTGCTTGTGGGGCTGTGGAAGGGCTGCCTAGGGAAGGTGATGGCCAGCAAGAGCTTTCAGTGCTAGCCCCTTTGGTGTGGGAGCAGTGGCTGGACGTTTTGAATTTCGGAGCTGGGCTGTGGCTGTGCCGAGAAGGAACGTCCCCACTGTGCTGTGGCTAGGAAGCTCAGAGCGCCAGTGCTTGTGGGGCTGTGGAAGGGCTGCCTAGGGAAGGTGATGGCCAGCAAGAGCTTTCAGTGCTAGCCCCTTTGGTGTGGGAGCAGTGGCTGGACGTTTTGAATTTCGGAGCTGGGCTGTGGCTGTGCCGAGAAGGAACGTCCCCACTGTGCTGTGGCTAGGAAGCTCAGAGCGCCAGTGCTTGTGGGGCTGTGGAAGGGCTGCCTAGGGCAGGTGATGGCCAGCAAGAGCTTTCAGTGCTAGCCCCTTTGGTGTGGGAGCAGTGGCTGGACGTTTTGAATTTCGGAGCTGGGCTCTGGCTGTGCTGAGAAGGAACGTCCCCACTGTGCTGTGGCTAGGAAGCTCAGAGCGCCAGTGCTTGTGGGGCTGTGGAAGGGCTGCCTAGGGCAGGTGCTGGCCAGCAAGAGCTTTCAGTGCTAGCCCCTTTGGTGTGGGAGCAGTGGCTGGACGTTTTGAATTTCGGAGCTGGGCTCTGGCTGTGCTGAGAAGGAACGTCCCCACTGTGCTGTGGCTAGGAAGCTCAGAGCGCCAGTGCTTGTGGGGCTGTGGAAGGGCTGCCTAGGGCAGGTGATGGCCAGCAAGAGCTTTCAGTGCTAGCCCCTTTGGTGTGGGAGCAGTGGCTGGACGTTTTGAATTTCGGAGCTGGGCTCTGGCTGTGCCGAGAAGGAACGTCCCCACTGTGCTGTGGCTAGGAAGCTCAGAGCGCCAGTGCTTGTGGGGCTGTGGAAGGGCTGCCTAGGGCAGGTGCTGGCCAGCAAGAGCTTTCAGTGCTAGCCCCTTTGGTGTGGGAGCAGTGGCTGGACGTTTTGAATTTCGGAGCTGGGCTGTGGCTGTGCTGAGAAGGAACGTCCCCACTGTGCTGTGGCTAGGAAGCTCAGAGCGCCAGTGCTTGTGGGGCTGTGGAAGGGCTGCCTAGGGCAGGTGATGGCCAGCAAGAGCTTTCAGTGCTAGCCCCTTTGGTGTGGGAGCAGTGGCTGGACGTTTTGAATTTCGGAGCTGGGCTGTGGCTGTGCTGAGAAGGAACGTCCCCACTGTGCTGTGGCTAGGAAGCTCAGAGCGCCAGTGCTTGTGGGGCTGTGGAAGGGCTGCCTAGGGCAGGTGATGGCCAGCAAGAGCTTTCAGTGCTAGCCCCTTTGGTGTGGGAGCAGTGGCTGGATGTTTTGAATTTCGGAGCTGGGCTCTGGCTGTGCCGAGAAGGAACGTCCCCACTGTGCTGTGGCTAGGAAGCTCAGAGCGCCAGTGCTTGTGGGGCTGTGGAAGGGCTTCCTAGGGCAGGTGCTGGCCAGCAAGAGCTTTCAGTGCTAGCCCCTTTGGTGTGGGAGCAGTGGCTGGACGTTTTGAATTTCGGAGCTGGGCTCTGGCTGTGCTGAGAAGGAACGTCCCCACTGTGCTGTGGCTAGGAAGCTCAGAGCGCCAGTGCTTGTGGGGCTGTGGAAGGGCTGCCTAGGGAAGGTGATGGCCAGCAAGAGCTTTCAGTGCTAGCCCCTTTGGTGTGGGAGCAGTGGCTGGACGTTTTGAATTTCGGAGCTGGGCTCTGGCTGTGCTGAGAAGGAACGTCCCCACTGTGCTGTGGCTAGGAAGCTCAGAGCGCCAGTGCTTGTGGGGCTGTGGAAGGGCTGCCTAGGGCAGGTGATGGCCAGCAAGAGCTTTCAGTGCTAGCCCCTTTGGTGTGGGAGCAGTGGCTGGACGTTTTGAATTTCGGAGCTGGGCTCTGGCTGTGCCGAGAAGGAACGTCCCCACTGTGCTGTGGCTAGGAAGCTCAGAGCGCCAGTGCTTGTGGGGCTGTGGAAGGGCTGCCTAGGGCAGGTGATGGCCAGCAAGAGCTTTCAGTGCTAGCCCCTTTGGTGTGGGAGCAGTGGCTGGACGTTTCGAATTTGGGAGCTGGGCTGTGGCTGTGCTGAGAAGGAACGTCCCCACTGTGCTGTGGCTAGGAAGCTCAGAGCGCCAGTGCTTGTGGGGCTGTGGAAGGGCTGCCTAGGGAAGGTGATGGCCAGCAAGAGCTTTCAGTGCTAGCCCCTTTGGTGTGGGAGCAGTGGCTGGACGTTTTGAATTTCGGAGCTGGGCTGTGGCTGTGCCGAGAAGGAACGTCCCCACTGTGCTGTGGCTAGGAAGCTCAGAGCGCCAGTGCTTGTGGGGCTGTGGAAGGGCTGCCTAGGGAAGGTGATGGCCAGCAAGAGCTTTCAGTGCTAGCCCCTTTGGTGTGGGAGCAGTGGCTGGACGTTTTGAATTTCGGAGCTGGGCTGTGGCTGTGCCGAGAAGGAACGTCCCCACTGTGCTGTGGCTAGGAAGCTCAGAGCGCCAGTGCTTGTGGGGCTGTGGAAGGGCTGCCTAGGGCAGGTGATGGCCAGCAAGAGCTTTCAGTGCTAGCCCCTTTGGTGTGGGAGCAGTGGCTGGACGTTTTGAATTTCGGAGCTGGGCTGTGGCTGTGCTGAGAAGGAACGTCCCCACTGTGCTGTGGCTAGGAAGCTCAGAGCGCCAGTGCTTGTGGGGCTGTGGAAGGGCTGCCTAGGGAAGGTGATGGCCAGCAAGAGCTTTCAGTGCTAGCCCCTTTGGTGTGGGAGCAGTGGCTGGACGTTTTGAATTTCGGAGCTGGGCTCTGGCTGTGCTGAGAAGGAACGTCCCCACTGTGCTGTGGCTAGGAAGCTCAGAGCGCCAGTGCTTGTGGGGCTGTGGAAGGGCTGCCTAGGGCAGGTGATGGCCAGCAAGAGCTTTCAGTGCTAGCCCCTTTGGTGTGGGAGCAGTGGCTGGACGTTTTGAATTTCGGAGCTGGGCTCTGGCTGTGCCGAGAAGGAACGTCCCCACTGTGCTGTGGCTAGGAAGCTCAGAGCGCCAGTGCTTGTGGGGCTGTGGAAGGGCTGCCTAGGGCAGGTGCTGGCCAGCAAGAGCTTTCAGTGCTAGCCCCTTTGGTGTGGGAGCAGTGGCTGGACGTTTTGAATTTCGGAGCTGGGCTGTGGCTGTGCTGAGAAGGAACGTCCCCACTGTGCTGTGGCTAGGAAGCTCAGAGCGCCAGTGCTTGTGGGGCTGTGGAAGGGCTGCCTAGGGCAGGTGATGGCCAGCAAGAGCTTTCAGTGCTAGCCCCTTTGGTGTGGGAGCAGTGGCTGGACGTTTTGAATTTCGGAGCTGGGCTGTGGCTGTGCTGAGAAGGAACGTCCCCACTGTGCTGTGGCTAGGAAGCTCAGAGCGCCAGTGCTTGTGGGGCTGTGGAAGGGCTGCCTAGGGCAGGTGATGGCCAGCAAGAGCTTTCAGTGCTAGCCCCTTTGGTGTGGGAGCAGTGGCTGGATGTTTTGAATTTCGGAGCTGGGCTCTGGCTGTGCCGAGAAGGAACGTCCCCACTGTGCTGTGGCTAGGAAGCTCAGAGCGCCAGTGCTTGTGGGGCTGTGGAAGGGCTGCCTAGGGCAGGTGATGGCCAGCAAGAGCTTTCAGTGCTAGCCCCTTTGGTGTGGGAGCAGTGGCTGGACGTTTTGAATTTCGGAGCTGGGCTGTGGCTGTGCCGAGAAGGAACGTCCCCACTGTGCTGTGGCTAGGAAGCTCAGAGCGCCAGTGCTTGTGGGGCTGTGGAAGGGCTGCCTAGGGAAGGTGATGGCCAGCAAGAGCTTTCAGTGCTAGCCCCTTTGGTGTGGGAGCAGTGGCTGGACGTTTTGAATTTCGGAGCTGGGCTCTGGCTGTGCCGAGAAGGAACGTCCCCACTGTGCTGTGGCTAGGAAGCTCAGAGCGCCAGTGCTTGTGGGGCTGTGGAAGGGCTGCCTAGGGAAGGTGATGGCCAGCAAGAGCTTTCAGTGCTAGCCCCTTTGGTGTGGGAGCAGTGGCTGGACGTTTCGAATTTCGGAGCTGGGCTGTGGCTGTGCCGAGAAGGAACGTCCCCACTGTGCTGTGGCTAGGAAGCTCAGAGCGCCAGTGCTTGTGGGGCTGTGGAAGGGCTGCCTAGGGAAGGTGATGGCCAGCAAGAGCTTTCAGTGCTAGCCCCTTTGGTGTGGGAGCAGTGGCTGGACGTTTTGAATTTCAGAGCTGGGCTCTGGCTGTGCTGAGAAGGAACGTCCCCACTGTGCTGTGGCTAGGAAGCTCAGAGCGCCAGTGCTTGTGGGGCTGTGGAAGGGCTGCCTAGGGCAGGTGATGGCCAGCAAGAGCTTTCAGTGCTAGCCCCTTTGGTGTGGGAGCAGTGGCTGGACGTTTTGAATTTCGGAGCTGGGCTCTGGCTGTGCTGAGAAGGAACGTCCCCACTGTGCTGTGGCTAGGAAGCTCAGAGCGCCAGTGCTTGTGGGGCTGTGGAAGGGCTGCCTAGGGCAGGTGCTGGCCAGCAAGAGCTTTCAGTGCTAGCCCCTTTGGTGTGGGAGCAGTGGCTGGACGTTTTGAATTTCGGAGCTGGGCTGTGGCTGTGCCGAGAAGGAACGTCCCCACTGTGCTGTGGCTAGGAAGCTCAGAGCACCAGTGCTTGTGGGGCTGTGGAAGGGCTGCCTAGGGCAGGTGATGGCCAGCAAGAGCTTTCAGTGCTAGCCCCTTTGGTGTGGGAGCAGTGGCTGGACGTTTCGAATTTCGGAGCTGGGCTCTGGCTGTGCCGAGAAGGAACGTCCCCACTGTGCTGTGGCTAGGAAGCTCAGAGCGCCAGTGCTTGTGGGGCTGTGGAAGGGCTGCCTAGGGAAGGTGATGGCCAGCAAGAGCTTTCAGTGCTAGCCCCTTTGGTGTGGGAGCAGTGGCTGGACGTTTTGAATTTCGGAGCTGGGCTGTGGCTGTGCCGAGAAGGAACGTCCCCACTGTGCTGTGGCTAGGAAGCTCAGAGCGCCAGTGCTTGTGGGGCTGTGGAAGGGCTGCCTAGGGCAGGTGCTGGCCAGCAAGAGCTTTCAGTGCTAGCCCCTTTGGTGTGGGAGCAGTGGCTGGACGTTTTGAATTTCGGAGCTGGGCTCTGGCTGTGCTGAGAAGGAACGTCCCCACTGTGCTGTGGCTAGGAAGCTCAGAGCGCCAGTGCTTGTGGGGCTGTGGAAGGGCTGCCTAGGGCAGGTGATGGCCAGCAAGAGCTTTCAGTGCTAGCCCCTTTGGTGTGGGAGCAGTGGCTGGACGTTTTGAATTTCGGAGCTGGGCTCTGGCTGTGCTGAGAAGGAACGTCCCCACTGTGCTGTGGCTAGGAAGCTCAGAGCGCCAGTGCTTGTGGGGCTGTGGAAGGGCTGCCTAGGGCAGGTGATGGCCAGCAAGAGCTTTCAGTGCTAGCCCCTTTGGTGTGGGAGCAGTGGCTGGACGTTTTGAATTTCGGAGCTGGGCTGTGGCTGTGCCGAGAAGGAACGTCCCCACTGTGCTGTGGCTAGGAAGCTCAGAGCGCCAGTGCTTGTGGGGCTGTGGAAGGGCTGCCTAGGGCAGGTGATGGCCAGCAAGAGCTTTCAGTGCTAGCCCCTTTGGTGTGGGAGCAGTGGCTGGACGTTTCCGATTTGGGAGCTGGGCTGTGGCTGTGCTGAGAAGGAACGTCCCCACTGTGCTGTGGCTAGGAAGCTCAGAGCGCCAGAGCTTGTGGGGCTGTGGAAGGGCTGCCTAGGGCAGGTGATGGCCAGCAAGAGCTTTCAGTGCTAGCCCCTTTGGTGTGGGAGCAGTGGCTGGACGTTTCGAATTTCGGAACTGGGCTGTGGCTGTGCCGAGAAGGAACGTCCCCACTGTGCTGTGGCTAGGAAGCTCAGAGCGCCAGTGCTTGTGGGGCTGTGGAAGGGCTGCCTAGGGCAGGTGATGGCCAGCAAGAGCTTTCAGTGCTAGCCCCTTTGGTGTGGGAGCAGTGGCTGGACGTTTCCGATTTGGGAGCTGGGCTCTGGCTGTGCTGAGAAGGAACGTCCCCACTGTGCTGTGGCTAGGAAGCTCAGAGCGCCAGTGCTTGTGGGGCTGTGGAAGGGCAGCCTAGGGCAGGCGATGGCCAGCAAGAGCTTTCAGTGCTAGCCCCTTTGGTGTGGGAGCAGTGGCTGGACGTTTCGAATTTCGGAGCTGGGCTGTGGCTGTGCCGAGAAGGAACGTCCCCACTGTGCTGTGGCTAGGAAGCTCAGAGCGCCAGTGCTTGTGGGGCTGTGGAAGGGCTGCCTAGGGCAGGTGATGGCCAGCAAGAGCTTTCAGTGCTAGCCCCTTTGGTGTGGGAGCAGTGGCTGGACGTTTTGAATTTCGGAGCTGGGCTGTGGCTGTGCCGAGAAGGAACGTCCCCACTGTGCTGTGGCTAGGAAGCTCAGAGCGCCAGTGCTTGTGGGGCTGTGGAAGGGCTGCCTAGGGCAGGTGATGGCCAGCAAGAGCTTTCAGTGCTAGCCCCTTTGGTGTGGGAGCAGTGGCTGGACGTTTCGAATTTCGGAGCTGGGCTGTGGCTGTGCCGAGAAGGAACGTCCCCACTGTGCTGTGGCTAGGAAGCTCAGAGCGCCAGTGCTTGTGGGGCTGTGGAAGGGCTGCCTAGGGCAGGTGATGGCCAGCAAGAGCTTACAGTGCTAGCCCCTTTGGTGTGGGAGCAGTGGCTGGACGTTTCCGATTTGGGAGCTGGGCTGTGGCTGTGCTGAGAAGGAACGTCCCCACTGTGCTGTGGCTAGGAAGCTCAGAGCGCCAGAGCTTGTGGGGCTGTGGAAGGGCTGCCTAGGGCAGGTGATGGCCAGCAAGAGCTTTCAGTGCTAGCCCCTTTGGTGTGGGAGCAGTGGCTGGACGTTTCGAATTTCGGAGCTGGGCTGTGGCTGTGCCGAGAAGGAACGTCCCCACTGTGCTGTGGCTAGGAAGCTCAGAGCGCCAGTGCTTGTGGGGCTGTGGAAGGGCTGCCTAGGGCAGGTGATGGCCAGCAAGAGCTTTCAGTGCTAGCCCCTTTGGTGTGGGAGCAGTGGCTGGACGTTTCCGATTTGGGAGCTGGGCTCTGGCTGTGCTGAGAAGGAACGTCCCCACTGTGCTGTGGCTAGGAAGCTCAGAGCGCCAGTGCTTGTGGGGCTGTGGAAGGGCTGCCTAGGGCAGGTGATGGCCAGCAAGAGCTTTCAGTGCTAGCCCCTTTGGTGTGGGAGCAGTGGCTGGACGTTTTGAATTTCGGAGGTGGGCTGTGGCTGTGCCGAGAAGGAACGTCCCCACTGTGCTGTGGCTAGGAAGCTCAGAGCGCCAGTGCTTGTGGGGCTGTGGAAGGGCTGCCTAGGGCAGGTGATGGCCAGCAAGAGCTTTCAGTGCTAGCCCCTTTGGTGTGGGAGCAGTGGCTGGACGTTTTGAATTTCGGAGCTGGGCTGTGGCTGTGCCGAGAAGGAACGTCCCCACTGTGCTGTGGCTAGGAAGCTCAGAGCGCCAGTGCTTGTGGGGCTGTGGAAGGGCTGCCTAGGGCAGGTGATGGCCAGCAAGAGCTTTCAGTGCTAGCCCCTTTGGTGTGGGAGCAGTGGCTGGACGTTTTGAATTTCGGAGCTGGGCTGTGGCTGTGCCGAGAAGGAACGTCCCCACTGTGCTGTGGCTAGGAAGCTCAGAGCGCCAGTGCTTGTGGGGCTGTGGAAGGGCTGCCTAGGGCAGGTGATGGCCAGCAAGAGCTTTCAGTGCTAGCCCCTTTGGTGTGGGAGCAGTGGCTGGACGTTTCGAATTTCGGAGCTGGGCTCTGGCTGTGCCGAGAAGGAACGTCCCCACTGTGCTGGGGCTAGGAAGCTCAGAGCGCCAGTGCTTGTGGGGCTGTGGAAGGGCTGCCTAGGGCAGGTGATGGCCAGCAAGAGCTTTCAGTGCTAGCCCCTTTGGTGTGGGAGCAGTGGCTGGACGTTTTGAATTTCATAGCTGGGCTCTGGCTGTGCTGAGAAGGAACGTCCCCACTGTGCTGTGGCTAGGAAGCTCAGAGCGCCAGTGCTTGTGGGGCTGTGGAAGGGCTGCCTAGGGCAGGTGATGGCCAGCAAGAGCTTTCAGTGCTAGCCCCTTTGGTGTGGGAGCAGTGGCTGGACGTTTCGAATTTTGGAGCTGGGCTGTGGCTGCGCTGAGAAGGAACGTCCCCACTGTGCTGTGGCTAGGAAGCTCAGAGCGCCAGTGCTTGTGGGGCTGTGGAAGGGCAGCCTAGGGCAGGTGATGGCCAGCAAGAGCTTTCAGTGCTAGCCCCTTTGGTGTGGGAGCAGTGGCTGGACGTTTCGAATTTGGGAGCTGGGCTGTGGCTGTGCCGAGAAGGAACGTCCCCACTGTGCTGTGGCTAGGAAGCTCAGAGCGCCAGTGCTTGTGGGGCTGTGGAAGGGCTGCCTAGGGCAGGTGATGGCCAGCAAGAGCTTTCAGTGCTAGCCCCTTTGGTGTGGGAGCAGTGGCTGAACGTTTTGAATTTCGGAGCTGGGCTCTGGCTGTGCTGAGAAGGAACGTCCCCACTGTGCTGTGGCTAGGAAGCTCAGAGCGCCAGTGCTTGTGGGGCTGTGGAAGGGCTGCCTAGGGCAGGTGCTGGCCAGCAAGAGCTTTCAGTGCTAGCCCCTTTGGTGTGGGAGCAGTGGCTGGACGTTTTGAATTTCGGAGCTGGGCTCTGGCTGTGCTGAGAAGGAACGTCCCCACTGTGCTGTGGCTAGGAAGCTCAGAGCGCCAGTGCTTGTGGGGCTGTGGAAGGGCTGCCTAGGGAAGGTGATGGCCAGCAAGAGCTTTCAGTGCTAGCCCCTTTGGTGTGGGAGCAGTGGCTGGACGTTTTGAATTTCGGAGCTGGGCTCTGGCTGTGCTGAGAAGGAACGTCCCCACTGTGCTGTGGCTAGGAAGCTCAGAGCGCCAGTGCTTGTGGGGCTGTGGAAGGGCTGCCTAGGGCAGGTGATGGCCAGCAAGAGCTTTCAGTGCTAGCCCCTTTGGTGTGGGAGCAGTGGCTGGACGTTTTGAATTTCGGAGCTGGGCTGTGGCTGTGCCGAGAAGGAACGTCCCCACTGTGCTGTGGCTAGGAAGCTCAGAGCGCCAGTGCTTGTGGGGCTGTGGAAGGGCTGCCTAGGGCAGGTGCTGGCCAGCAAGAGCTTTCAGTGCTAGCCCCTTTGGTGTGGGAGCAGTGGCTGGACGTTTTGAATTTCGGAGCTGGGCTGTGGCTGTGCTGAGAAGGAACGTCCCCACTGTGCTGTGGCTAGGAAGCTCAGAGCGCCAGTGCTTGTGGGGCTGTGGAAGGGCTGCCTAGGGCGGGTGATGGCCAGCAAGAGCTTTCAGTGCTAGCCCCTTTGGTGTGGGAGCAGTGGCTGGACGTTTTGAATTTCCGAGCTGGGCTGTGGCTGTGCCGAGAAGGAACGTCCCCACTGTGCTGTGGCTAGGAAGCTCAGAGCGCCAGTGCTTGTGGGGCTGTGGAAGGGCTGCCTAGGGCAGGTGATGGCCAGCAAGAGCTTTCAGTGCTAGCCCCTTTGGTGTGGGAGCAGTGGCTGGATGTTTCGAATTTCGGAGCTGGGCTCTGGCTGTGCCGAGAAGGAACGTCCCCACTGTGCTGTGGCTAGGAAGCTCAGAGCGCCAGTGCTTGTGGGGCTGTGGAAGGGCTGCCTAGGGCAGGTGATGGCCAGCAAGAGCTTTCAGTGCTAACCCCTTTGGTGTGGGAGCAGTGGCTGGACGTTTCGAATTTCGGAGCTGGGCTGTGGCTGTGCCGAGAAGGAACGTCCCCACTGTGCTGTGGCTAGGAAGCTCAGAGCGCCAGTGCTTGTGGGGCTGTGGAAGGGCTGCCTAGGGCAGGTGATGGCCAGCAAGAGCTTTCAGTGCTAGCCCCTTTGGTGTGGGAGCAGTGGCTGGACGTTTTGAATTTCGGAGCTGGGCTGTGGCTGTGCCGAGAAGGAACGTCCCCACTGTGCTGTGGCTAGGAAGCTCAGAGCGCCAGTGCTTGTGGGGCTGTGGAAGGGCTGCCTAGGGCAGGTGATGGCCAGCAAGAGCTTTCAGTGCTAGCCCCTTTGGTGTGGGAGCAGTGGCTGGACGTTTCGAATTTCGGAGCTGGGCTGTGGCTGTGCCGAGAAGGAACGTCCCCACTGTGCTGTGGCTAGGAAGCTCAGAGCGCCAGTGCTTGTGGGGCTGTGGAAGGGCTGCCTAGGGCAGGTGATGGCCAGCAAGAGCTTTCAGTGCTAGCCCCTTTGGTGTGGGAGCAGTGGCTGGACGTTTTGAATTTCAGAGCTGGGCTCTGGCTGCGCTGAGAAGGAACGTCCCCACTGTGCTGTGGCTAGGAAGCTCAGAGCGCCAGTGCTTGTGGGGCTGTGGAAGGGCTGCCTAGGGCAGGTGATGGCCAGCAAGAGCTTTCAGTGCTAGCCCCTTTGGTGTGGGAGCAGTGGCTGGACGTTTCGAATTTCGGAGCTGGGCTCTGGCTGCGCTGAGAAGGAACGTCCCCACTGTGCTGTGGCTAGGAAGCTCAGAGCGCCAGTGCTTGTGGGGCTGTGGAAGGGCTGCCTAGGGCAGGTGATGGCCAGCAAGAGCTTTCAGTGCTAGCCCCTTTGGTGTGGGAGCAGTGGCTGGACGTTTTGAATTTCAGGAGCTGGGCTCTGGCTGTGCTGAGAAGGAACGTCCCCACTGTGCTGTGGCTAGGAAGCTCAGAGCGCCAGTGCTTGTGGGGCTGTGGAAGGGCTGCCTAGGGCAGGTGATGGCCAGCAAGAGCTTTCAGTGCTAGCCCCTTTGGTGTGGGAGCAGTGGCTGGACGTTTTGAATTTCGGAGCTGGGCTGTGGCTGTGCTGAGAAGGAACGTCCCCACTGTGCTGTGGCTAGGAAGCTCAGAGCGCCAGTGCTTGTGGGGCTGTGGAAGGGCTGCCTAGGGCAGGTGATGGCCAGCAAGAGCTTTCAGTGCTAGCCCCTTTGGTGTGGGAGCAGTGGCTGGACGTTTCGAATTTCGGAGCTGGGCTGTGGCTGTGCCGAGAAGGAACGTCCCCACTGTGCTGTGGCTAGGAAGCTCAGAGCGCCAGTGCTTGTGGGGCTGTGGAAGGGCTGCCTAGGGAAGGTGATGGCCAGCAAGAGCTTTCAGTGCTAGCCCCTTTGGTGTGGGAGCAGTGGCTGGACGTTTTGAATTTCGGAGCTGGGCTCTGGCTGTGCTGAGAAGGAACGTCCCCACTGTGCTGTGGCTAGGAAGCTCAGAGCGCCAGTGCTTGTGGGGCTGTGGAAGGGCTGCCTAGGGCAGGTGATGGCCAGCAAGAGCTTTCAGTGCTAGCCCCTTTGGTGTGGGAGCAGTGGCTGGACGTTTTGAATTTCGGAGCTGGGCTCTGGCTGTGCTGAGAAGGAACGTCCCCACTGTGCTGTGGCTAGGAAGCTCAGAGCGCCAGTGCTTGTGGGGCTGTGGAAGGGCTGCCTAGGGCAGGTGATGGCCAGCAAGAGCTTTCAGTGCTAGCCCCTTTGGTGTGGGAGCAGTGGCTGGACGTTTTGAATTTCGGAGCTGGGCTCTGGCTGTGCTGAGAAGGAACGTCCCCACTGTGCTGTGGCTAGGAAGCTCAGAGCGCCAGTGCTTGTGGGGCTGTGGAAGGGCTGCCTAGGGCAGGTGATGGCCAGCAAGAGCTTTCAGTGCTAGCCCCTTTGGTGTGGGAGCAGTGGCTGGACGTTTTGAATTTCGGAGCTGGGCTCTGGCTGTGCCGAGAAGGAACGTCCCCACTGTGCTGTGGCTAGGAAGCTCAGAGCGCCAGTGCTTGTGGGGCTGTGGAAGGGCTGCCTAGGGCAGGTGATGGCCAGCAAGAGCTTTCAGTGCTAGCCCCTTTGGTGTGGGAGCAGTGGCTGGACGTTTCGAATTTCGGAGCTGGGCTGTGGCTGTGCTGAGAAGGAACGTCCCCACTGTGCTGTGGCTAGGAAGCTCAGAGCGCCAGTGCTTGTGGGGCTGTGGAAGGGCTGCCTAGGGAAGGTGATGGCCAGCAAGAGCTTTCAGTGCTAGCCCCTTTGGTGTGGGAGCAGTGGCTGGACGTTTTGAATTTCGGAGCTGGGCTGTGGCTGTGCCGAGAAGGAACGTCCCCACTGTGCTGTGGCTAGGAAGCTCAGAGCGCCAGTGCTTGTGGGGCTGTGGAAGGGCTGCCTAGGGCAGGTGATGGCCAGCAAGAGCTTTCAGTGCTAGCCCCTTTGGTGTGGGAGCAGTGGCTGGACGTTTCGAATTTGGGAGCTGGGCTGTGGCTGTGCCGAGAAGGAACGTCCCCACTGTGCTGTGGCTAGGAAGCTCAGAGCGCCAGTGCTTGTGGGGCTGTGGAAGGGCTGCCTAGGGAAGGTGATGGCCAGCAAGAGCTTTCAGTGCTAGCCCCTTTGGTGTGGGAGCAGTGGCTGGACGTTTTGAATTTCGGAGCTGGGCTGTGGCTGTGCCGAGAAGGAACGTCCCCACTGTGCTGTGGCTAGGAAGCTCAGAGCGCCAGTGCTTGTGGGGCTGTGGAAGGGCTGCCTAGGGCAGGTGATGGCCAGCAAGAGCTTTCAGTGCTAGCCCCTTTGGTGTGGGAGCAGTGGCTGGACGTTTCGAATTTCGGAGCTGGGCTGTGGCTGTGCTGAGAAGGAACGTCCCCACTGTGCTGTGGCTAGGAAGCTCAGAGCGCCAGTGCTTGTGGGGCTGTGGAAGGGCTGCCTAGGGCAGGTGATGGCCAGCAAGAGCTTTCAGTGCTAGCCCCTTTGGTGTGGGAGCAGTGGCTGGA
Organism: Aptenodytes patagonicus; assembly: GCF_965638725.1. Taxonomy (NCBI): domain Eukaryota; kingdom Metazoa; phylum Chordata; class Aves; order Sphenisciformes; family Spheniscidae; genus Aptenodytes; species Aptenodytes patagonicus. Next base: position 10,281 of record NW_027471999.1, on the reverse strand, counting down.
CGTTTCGAATTTCGGAGCTGGGCTCTGGCTGTGCCGAGAAGGAACGTCCCCACTGTGCTGTGGCTAGGAAGCTCAGAGCGCCAGTGCTTGTGGGGCTGTGGAAGGGCTGCCTAGGGCAGGTGATGGCCAGCAAGAGCTTTCAGTGCTAGCCCCTTTGGTGTGGGAGCAGTGGCTGGACGTTTTGAATTTCGGAGCTGGGCTGTGGCTGTGCTGAGAAGGAACGTCCCCACTGTGCTGTGGCTAGGAAGCTCAGAGCGCCAGTGCTTGTGGGGCTGTGGAAGGGCTGCCTAGGGCAGGTGATGGCCAGCAAGAGCTTTCAGTGCTAGCCCCTTTGGTGTGGGAGCAGTGGCTGGACGTTTTGAATTTCGGAGCTGGGCTGTGGCTGTGCTGAGAAGGAACGTCCCCACTGTGCTGTGGCTAGGAAGCTCAGAGCGCCAGTGCTTGTGGGGCTGTGGAAGGGCTGCCTAGGGCAGGTGATGGCCAGCAAGAGCTTTCAGTGCTAGCCCCTTTGGTGTGGGAGCAGTGGCTGGACGTTTCGAATTTCGGAGCTGGGCTGTGGCTGTGCTGAGAAGGAACGTCCCCACTGTGCTGTGGCTAGGAAGCTCAGAGCGCCAGTGCTTGTGGGGCTGTGGAAGGGCTGCCTAGGGCAGGTGATGGCCAGCAAGAGCTTTCAGTGCTAGCCCCTTTGGTGTGGGAGCAGTGGCTGGACGTTTTGAATTTCGGAGCTGGGCTGTGGCTGTGCCGAGAAGGAACGTCCCCACTGTGCTGTGGCTAGGAAGCTCAGAGCGCCAGTGCTTGTGGGGCTGTGGAAGGGCTGCCTAGGGCAGGTGCTGGCCAGCAAGAGCTTTCAGTGCTAGCCCCTTTGGTGTGGGAGCAGTGGCTGGACGTTTTGAATTTCGGAGCTGGGCTCTGGCTGTGCCGAGAAGGAACGTCCCCACTGTGCTGTGGCTAGGAAGCTCAGAGCGCCAGTGCTTGTGGGGCTGTGGAAGGGCTGCCTAGGGCAGGTGATGGCCAGCAAGAGCTTTCAGTGCTAGCCCCTTTGGTGTGGGAGCAGTGGCTGGACGTTTTGAATTTCGGAGCTGGGCTCTGGCTGTGCTGAGAAGGAACGTCCCCACTGTGCTGTGGCTAGGAAGCTCAGAGCGCCAGTGCTTGTGGGGCTGTGGAAGGGCTGCCTAGGGCAGGTGATGGCCAGCAAGAGCTTTCAGTGCTAGCCCCTTTGGTGTGGGAGCAGTGGCTGGACGTTTCGAATTTCGGAGCTGGGCTGTGGCTGTGCTGAGAAGGAACGTCCCCACTGTGCTGTGGCTAGGAAGCTCAGAGCGCCAGTGCTTGTGGGGCTGTGGAAGGGCTGCCTAGGGCAGGTGATGGCCAGCAAGAGCTTTCAGTGCTAGCCCCTTTGGTGTGGGAGCAGTGGCTGGACGTTTCGAATTTCGGAGCTGGGCTGTGGCTGTGCTGAGAAGGAACGTCCCCACTGTGCTGTGGCTAGGAAGCTCAGAGCGCCAGTGCTTGTGGGGCTGTGGAAGGGCTGCCTAGGGCAGGTGATGGCCAGCAAGAGCTTTCAGTGCTAGCCCCTTTGGTGTGGGAGCAGTGGCTGGACGTTTCGAATTTCGGAGCTGGGCTGTGGCTGTGCCGAGAAGGAACGTCCCCACTGTGCTGTGGCTAGGAAGCTCAGAGCGCCAGTGCTTGTGGGGCTGTGGAAGGGCTGCCTAGGGCAGGTGATGGCCAGCAAGAGCTTTCAGTGCTAGCCCCTTTGGTGTGGGAGCAGTGGCTGGACGTTTTCGAATTTCGGAGCTGGGCTGTGGCTGTGCTGAGAAGGAACGTCCCCACTGTGCTGTGGCTAGGAAGCTCAGAGCGCCAGTGCTTGTGGGGCTGTGGAAGGGCTGCCTAGGGCAGGTGATGGCCAGCAAGAGCTTTCAGTGCTAGCCCCTTTGGTGTGGGAGCAGTGGCTGGACGTTTTGAATTTCGGAGCTGGGCTGTGGCTGTGCCGAGAAGGAACGTCCCCACTGTGCTGTGGCTAGGAAGCTCAGAGCGCCAGTGCTTGTGGGGCTGTGGAAGGGCTGCCTAGGGCAGGTGATGGCCAGCAAGAGCTTTCAGTGCTAGCCCCTTTGGTGTGGGAGCAGTGGCTGGACGTTTGAATTTCGGAGCTGGGCTGTGGCTGTGCCGAGAAGGAACGTCCCCACTGTGCTGTGGCTAGGAAGCTCAGAGCGCCAGTGCTTGTGGGGCTGTGGAAGGGCTGCCTAGGGCAGGTGATGGCCAGCAAGAGCTTTCAGTGCTAGCCCCTTTGGTGTGGGAGCAGTGGCTGGACGTTTTGAATTTCGGAGCTGGGCTGTGGCTGTGCCGAGAAGGAACGTCCCCACTGTGCTGTGGCTAGGAAGCTCAGAGCGCCAGTGCTTGTGGGGCTGTGGAAGGGCTGCCTAGGGCAGGTGATGGCCAGCAAGAGCTTTCAGTGCTAGCCCCTTTGGTGTGGGAGCAGTGGCTGGACGTTTCGAATTTCGGAGCTGGGCTGTGGCTGTGCCGAGAAGGAACGTCCCCACTGTGCTGTGGCTAGGAAGCTCAGAGCGCCAGTGCTTGTGGGGCTGTGGAAGGGCTGCCTAGGGCAGGTGATGGCCAGCAAGAGCTTTCAGTGCTAGCCCCTTTGGTGTGGGAGCAGTGGCTGGACGTTTCGAATTTCGGAGCTGGGCTGTGGCTGTGCCGAGAAGGAACGTCCCCACTGTGCTGTGGCTAGGAAGCTCAGAGCGCCAGTGCTTGTGGGGCTGTGGAAGGGCTGCCTAGGGCAGGTGATGGCCAGCAAGAGCTTTCAGTGCTAGCCCCTTTGGTGTGGGAGCAGTGGCTGGACGTTTTGAATTTCGGAGCTGGGCTGTGGCTGTGCTGAGAAGGAACGTCCCCACTGTGCTGTGGCTAGGAAGCTCAGAGCGCCAGTGCTTGTGGGGCTGTGGAAGGGCTGCCTAGGGCAGGTGATGGCCAGCAAGAGCTTTCAGTGCTAGCCCCTTTGGTGTGGGAGCAGTGGCTGGACGTTTTGAATTTCGGAGCTGGGCTGTGGCTGTGCCGAGAAGGAACGTCCCCACTGTGCTGTGGCTAGGAAGCTCAGAGCGCCAGTGCTTGTGGGGCTGTGGAAGGGCTGCCTAGGGCAGGTGATGGCCAGCAAGAGCTTTCAGTGCTAGCCCCTTTGGTGTGGGAGCAGTGGCTGGACGTTTTGAATTTCGGAGCTGGGCTGTGGCTGTGCCGAGAAGGAACGTCCCCACTGTGCTGTGGCTAGGAAGCTCAGAGCGCCAGTGCTTGTGGGGCTGTGGAAGGGCTGCCTAGGGCAGGTGCTGGCCAGCAAGAGCTTTCAGTGCTAGCCCCTTTGGTGTGGGAGCAGTGGCTGGACGTTTCGAATTTCGGAGCTGGGCTGTGGCTGTGCTGAGAAGGAACGTCCCCACTGTGCTGTGGCTAGGAAGCTCAGAGCGCCAGTGCTTGTGGGGCTGTGGAAGGGCTGCCTAGGGCAGGTGATGGCCAGCAAGAGCTTTCAGTGCTAGCCCCTTTGGTGTGGGAGCAGTGGCTGGACGTTTTGAATTTCAGAGCTGGGCTGTGGCTGTGCCGAGAAGGAACGTCCCCACTGTGCTGTGGCTAGGAAGCTCAGAGCGCCAGTGCTTGTGGGGCTGTGGAAGGGCTGCCTAGGGCAGGTGCTGGCCAGCAAGAGCTTTCAGTGCTAGCCCCTTTGGTGTGGGAGCAGTGGCTGGACGTTTTGAATTTCGGAGCTGGGCTGTGGCTGTGCTGAGAAGGAACGTCCCCACTGTGCTGTGGCTAGGAAGCTCAGAGCGCCAGTGCTTGTGGGGCTGTGGAAGGGCTGCCTAGGGCAGGTGATGGCCAGCAAGAGCTTTCAGTGCTAGCCCCTTTGGTGTGGGAGCAGTGGCTGGACGTTTTGAATTTCGGAGCTGGGCTGTGGCTGTGCCGAGAAGGAACGTCCCCACTGTGCTGTGGCTAGGAAGCTCAGAGCGCCAGTGCTTGTGGGGCTGTGGAAGGGCTGCCTAGGGCAGGTGATGGCCAGCAAGAGCTTTCAGTGCTAGCCCCTTTGGTGTGGGAGCAGTGGCTGGACGTTTCGAATTTCGGAGCTGGGCTGTGGCTGTGCCGAGAAGGAACGTCCCCACTGTGCTGTGGCTAGGAAGCTCAGAGCGCCAGTGCTTGTGGGGCTGTGGAAGGGCTGCCTAGGGCAGGTGATGGCCAGCAAGAGCTTTCAGTGCTAGCCCCTTTGGTGTGGGAGCAGTGGCTGGACGTTTCGAATTTCGGAGCTGGGCTGTGGCTGTGCTGAGAAGGAACGTCCCCACTGTGCTGTGGCTAGGAAGCTCAGAGCGCCAGTGCTTGTGGGGCTGTGGAAGGGCTGCCTAGGGCAGGTGATGGCCAGCAAGAGCTTTCAGTGCTAGCCCCTTTGGTGTGGGAGCAGTGGCTGGACGTTTCGAATTTCGGAGCTGGGCTGTGGCTGTGCGAGAAGGAACGTCCCCACTGTGCTGTGGCTAGGAAGCTCAGAGCGCCAGTGCTTGTGGGGCTGTGGAAGGGCTGCCTAGGGCAGGTGATGGCCAGCAAGAGCTTTCAGTGCTAGCCCCTTTGGTGTGGGAGCAGTGGCTGGACGTTTCGAATTTCGGAGCTGGGCTGTGGCTGTGCTGAGAAGGAACGTCCCCACTGTGCTGTGGCTAGGAAGCTCAGAGCGCCAGTGCTTGTGGGGCTGTGGAAGGGCTGCCTAGGGCAGGTGATGGCCAGCAAGAGCTTTCAGTGCTAGCCCCTTTGGTGTGGGAGCAGTGGCTGGACGTTTTGAATTTCGGAGCTGGGCTGTGGCTGTGCCGAGAAGGAACGTCCCCACTGTGCTGTGGCTAGGAAGCTCAGAGCGCCAGTGCTTGTGGGGCTGTGGAAGGGCTGCCTAGGGCAGGTGATGGCCAGCAAGAGCTTTCAGTGCTAGCCCCTTTGGTGTGGGAGCAGTGGCTGGACGTTTTGAATTTCGGAGCTGGGCTGTGGCTGTGCCGAGAAGGAACGTCCCCACTGTGCTGTGGCTAGGAAGCTCAGAGCGCCAGTGCTTGTGGGGCTGTGGAAGGGCTGCCTAGGGCAGGTGATGGCCAGCAAGAGCTTTCAGTGCTAGCCCCTTTGGTGTGGGAGCAGTGGCTGGACGTTTCGAATTTCGGAGCTGGGCTGTGGCTGTGCCGAGAAGGAACGTCCCCACTGTGCTGTGGCTAGGAAGCTCAGAGCGCCAGTGCTTGTGGGGCTGTGGAAGGGCTGCCTAGGGCAGGTGATGGCCAGCAAGAGCTTTCAGTGCTAGCCCCTTTGGTGTGGGAGCAGTGGCTGGACGTTTCGAATTTCGGAGCTGGGCTGTGGCTGTGCCGAGAAGGAACGTCCCCACTGTGCTGTGGCTAGGAAGCTCAGAGCGCCAGTGCTTGTGGGGCTGTGGAAGGGCTGCCTAGGGCAGGTGATGGCCAGCAAGAGCTTTCAGTGCTAGCCCCTTTGGTGTGGGAGCAGTGGCTGGACGTTTCGAATTTCAGAGCTGGGCTGTGGCTGTGCCGAGAAGGAACGTCCCCACTGTGCTGTGGCTAGGAAGCTCAGAGCGCCAGTGCTTGTGGGGCTGTGGAAGGGCTGCCTAGGGCAGGTGCTGGCCAGCAAGAGCTTTCAGTGCTAGCCCCTTTGGTGTGGGAGCAGTGGCTGGACGTTTCGAATTTCGGAGCTGGGCTGTGGCTGTGCTGAGAAGGAACGTCCCCACTGTGCTGTGGCTAGGAAGCTCAGAGCGCCAGTGCTTGTGGGGCTGTGGAAGGGCTGCCTAGGGCAGGTGATGGCCAGCAAGAGCTTTCAGTGCTAGCCCCTTTGGTGTGGGAGCAGTGGCTGGACGTTTTGAATTTCGGAGCTGGGCTGTGGCTGTGCCGAGAAGGAACGTCCCCACTGTGCTGTGGCTAGGAAGCTCAGAGCGCCAGTGCTTGTGGGGCTGTGGAAGGGCTGCCTAGGGCAGGTGATGGCCAGCAAGAGCTTTCAGTGCTAGCCCCTTTGGTGTGGGAGCAGTGGCTGGACGTTTCGAATTTCGGAGCTGGGCTCTGGCTGTGCCGAGAAGGAACGTCCCCACTGTGCTGTGGCTAGGAAGCTCAGAGCGCCAGTGCTTGTGGGGCTGTGGAAGGGCTGCCTAGGGCAGGTGCTGGCCAGCAAGAGCTTTCAGTGCTAGCCCCTTTGGTGTGGGAGCAGTGGCTGGACGTTTCCGATTTGGGAGCTGGGCTGTGGCTGTGCTGAGAAGGAACGTCCCCACTGTGCTGTGGCTAGGAAGCTCAGAGCGCCAGTGCTTGTGGGGCTGTGGAAGGGCTGCCTAGGGCAGGTGCTGGCCAGCAAGAGCTTTCAGTGCTAGCCCCTTTGGTGTGGGAGCAGTGGCTGGACGTTTCGAATTTCGGAGCTGGGCTGTGGCTGTGCCGAGAAGGAACGTCCCCACTGTGCTGTGGCTAGGAAGCTCAGAGCGCCAGTGCTTGTGGGGCTGTGGAAGGGCTGCCTAGGGCAGGTGATGGCCAGCAAGAGCTTTCAGTGCTAGCCCCTTTGGTGTGGGAGGCAGTGGCTGGACGTTTTGAATTTCGCAGCTGGGCTGTGGCTGTGCCGAGAAGGAACGTCCCCACTGTGCTGTGGCTAGGAAGCTCAGAGCGCCAGTGCTTGTGGGCTGTGGAAGGGCTGCCTAGGGCAGGTGATGGCCAGCAAGAGCTTTCAGTGCTAGCCCCTTTGGTGTGGGAGCAGTGGCTGGACGTTTCGAATTTCAGAGCTGGGCTGTGGCTGTGCCGAGAAGGAACGTCCCCACTGTGCTGTGGCTAGGAAGCTCAGAGCGCCAGTGCTTGTGGGGCTGTGGAAGGGCTGCCTAGGGCAGGTGATGGCCAGCAAGAGCTTTCAGTGCTAGCCCCTTTGGTGTGGGAGCAGTGGCTGGACGTTTCGAATTTGGGAGCTGGGCTGTGGCTGTGCTGAGAAGGAACGTCCCCACTGTGCTGTGGCTAGGAAGCTCAGAGCGCCAGTGCTTGTGGGGCTGTGGAAGGGCTGCCTAGGGCAGGTGATGGCCAGCAAGAGCTTTCAGTGCTAGCCCCTTTGGTGTGGGAGCAGTGGCTGGACGTTTTGAATTTCGGAGCTGGGCTGTGGCTGTGCTGAGAAGGAACGTCCCCACTGTGCTGTGGCTAGGAAGCTCAGAGCGCCAGTGCTTGTGGGGCTGTGGAAGGGCTGCCTAGGGCAGGTGATGGCCAGCAAGAGCTTTCAGTGCTAGCCCCTTTGGTGTGGGAGCAGTGGCTGGACGTTTCGAATTTCGGAGCTGGGCTGTGGCTGTGCCGAGAAGGAACGTCCCCACTGTGCTGTGGCTAGGAAGCTCAGAGCGCCAGTGCTTGTGGGGCTGTGGAAGGGCTGCCTAGGGCAGGTGATGGCCAGCAAGAGCTTTCAGTGCTAGCCCCTTTGGTGTGGGAGCAGTGGCTGGACGTTTTGAATTTCGGAGCTGGGCTGTGGCTGTGCCGAGAAGGAACGTCCCCACTGTGCTGTGGCTAGGAAGCTCAGAGCGCCAGTGCTTGTGGGGCTGTGGAAGGGCTGCCTAGGGCAGGTGCTGGCCAGCAAGAGCTTTCAGTGCTAGCCCCTTTGGTGTGGGAGCAGTGGCTGGACGTTTTGAATTTCGGAGCTGGGCTGTGGCTGTGCCGAGAAGGAACGTCCCCACTGTGCTGTGGCTAGGAAGCTCAGAGCGCCAGTGCTTGTGGGGCTGTGGAAGGGCTGCCTAGGGCAGGTGATGGCCAGCAAGAGCTTTCAGTGCTAGCCCCTTTGGTGTGGGAGGCAGTGGCTGGACGTTTTGAATTTCGCAGGCTGGGCTGTGGCTGTGCCGAGAAGGAACGTCCCCACTGTGCTGTGGCTAGGAAGCTCAGAGCGCCAGTGCTTGTGGGGCTGTGGAAGGGCTGCCTAGGGCAGGTGATGGCCAGCAAGAGCTTTCAGTGCTAGCCCCTTTGGTGTGGGAGCAGTGGCTGGACGTTTTGAATTTCGGAGCTGGGCTGTGGCTGTGCCGAGAAGGAACGTCCCCACTGTGCTGTGGCTAGGAAGCTCAGAGTGCCAGTGCTTGTGGGGCTGTGGAAGGGCTGCCTAGGGCAGGTGATGGCCAGCAAGAGCTTTCAGTGCTAGCCCCTTTGGTGTGGGAGCAGTGGCTGGACGTTTCGAATTTCGGGAGCTGGGCTGTGGCTGTGCTGAGAAGGAACGTCCCCACTGTGCTGTGGCTAGGAAGCTCAGAGCGCCAGTGCTTGTGGGGCTGTGGAAGGGCTGCCTAGGGCAGGTGATGGCCAGCAAGAGCTTTCAGTGCTAGCCCCTTTGGTGTGGGAGCAGTGGCTGGACGTTTTGAATTTCGGAGCTGGGCTGTGGCTGTGCCGAGAAGGAACGTCCCCACTGTGCTGTGGCTAGGAAGCTCTGGGCGCCAGTGCTTGTGGGGCTGTGGAAGGGCTGCCTAGGGCAGGTGATGGCCAGCAAGAGCTTTCAGTGCTAGCCCCTTTGGTGTGGGAGCAGTGGCTGGACGTTTCGAATTTCCGAGCTGGGCTGTGGCTGTGCCGAGAAGGAACGTCCCCACTGTGCTGTGGCTAGGAAGCTCAGAGCGCCAGTGCTTGTGGGGCTGTGGAAGGGCTGCCTAGGGCAGGTGATGGCCAGCAAGAGCTTTCAGTGCTAGCCCCTTTGGTGTGGGAGCAGTGGCTGGACGTTTCGAATTTCGGAGCTGGGCTGTGGCTGTGCCGAGAAGGAACGTCCCCACTGTGCTGTGGCTAGGAAGCTCAGAGCGCCAGTGCTTGTGGGGCTGTGGAAGGGCTGCCTAGGGCAGGTGATGGCCAGCAAGAGCTTTCAGTGCTAGCCCCTTTGGTGTGGGAGCAGTGGCTGGACGTTTTGAATTTCGGAGCTGGGCTCTGGCTGTGCCGAGAAGGAACGTCCCCACTGTGCTGTGGCTAGGAAGCTCAGAGCGCCAGTGCTTGTGGGGCTGTGGAAGGGCTGCCTAGGGCAGGTGATGGCCAGCAAGAGCTTTCAGTGCTAGCCCCTTTGGTGTGGGAGCAGTGGCTGGAGGTTTTGAATTTCGGAGCTGGGCTGTGGCTGTGCTGAGAAAGGAACGTCCCCACTGTGCTGTGGCTAGGAAGCTCAGAGCGCCAGTGCTTGTGGGGCTGTGGAAGGGCTGCCTAGGGCAGGTGATGGCCAGCAAGAGCTTTCAGTGCTAGCCCCTTTGTGTGGGAGCAGTGGCTGGACGTTTCGAATTTCGGAGCTGGGCTGTGGCTGTGCTGAGAAGGAACGTCCCCACTGTGCTGTGGCTAGGAAGCTCAGAGCACCAGTGCTTGTGGGGCTGTGGAAGGGCTGCCTAGGGCAGGTGATGGCCAGCAAGAGCTTTCAGTGCTAGCCCCTTTGGTGTGGGAGCAGTGGCTGGGACGTTTTGAATTTCGGAGCTGGGCTGTGGCTGTGCCGAGAAGGAACGTCCCCACTGTGCTGTGGCTAGGAAGCTCAGAGCGCCAGTGCTTGTGGGGCTGTGGAAGGGCTGCCTAGGGAAGGTGATGGCCAGCAAGAGCTTTCAGTGCTAGCCCCTTTGGTGTGGGAGCAGTGGCTGGACGTTTTGAATTTCGGAGCTGGGCTCTGGCTGTGCCGAGAAGGAACGTCCCCACTGTGCTGTGGCTAGGAAGCTCAGAGCGCCAGTGCTTGTGGGGCTGTGGAAGGGCTGCCTAGGGCAGGTGATGGCCAGCAAGAGCTTTCAGTGCTAGCCCCTTTGGTGTGGGAGCAGTGGCTGGACGTTTCGAATTTCCGAGCTGGGCTGTGGCTGTGCCGAGAAGGAACGTCCCCACTGTGCTGTGGCTAGGAAGCTCAGAGCGCCAGTGCTTGTGGGGCTGTGGAAGGGCTGCCTAGGGCAGGTGATGGCCAGCAAGAGCTTTCAGTGCTAGCCCCTTTGGTGTGGGAGGAGTGGCTGGACGTTTTGAATTTCGCAGCTGGGCTGTGGCTGTGCCGAGAAGGAACGTCCCCACTGTGCTGTGGCTAGGAAGCTCAGAGCGCCAGTGCTTGTGGGGCTGTGGAAGGGCTGCCTAGGGCAGGTGATGGCCAGCAAGAGCTTTCAGTGCTAGCCCCTTTGGTGTGGGAGCAGTGGCTGGACGTTCGAATTTCAGAGCTGGGCTGTGGCTGTGCCGAGAAGGAACGTCCCCACTGTGCTGTGGCTAGGAAGCTCAGAGCGCCAGTGCTTGTGGGGCTGTGGAAGGGCTGCCTAGGGCAGGTGATGGCCAGCAAGAGCTTTCAGTGCTAGCCCCTTTGGTGTGGGAGCAGTGGCTGGACGTTTGAATTTCG